>NC_054474.1:123364247-123670384 GCF_017639515.1 Carcharodon carcharias
TCCTGGGATAAGGGATCAGAAGAATAGACATTTATTAGATGCTGGGATAAGGTACCAGGTTAATAGACTTTGATCAGACACTGGGATAAGGGATCAGTTTAATGGACTTTGATCAGATGCTGGGATAGGGGTTCAGGTTAATAGACTTTGATCAGTTGCTGGGATAAGGGAACAGGTTAATAGGCTTTAACCAGACGCTGGGATAAGTGATCAGTTTAATAGACTTTGATCAGACATTGGGGTAGGGGATCAGGTTAATAGACTTTGATCGGATCCTTGTCTAAGGGATCAGGTTAATAGACCTTTATCAGATGCTGGGATAAGGTATCAGGTTAATAGACTTTGATCAGACGCTGGGATAGGGGTTCAGGTTAATATACTTTGATCAGTCGCTATGATAGGGGTTCAGGTTAATAGACTTTGATCAGACTCTGGGATAGTGGTTTAGGTTAATAGACTTTGATCACATGCTGGGATAGGGGTTCAGCTTAGTAGACTTTGATCAGACTCTGGAATGGGGGATCAGGTTAATAGACTTTGACCAGACGCTGGGTTAGGGGATCAGGTTAATGGACTTTGATCAGACTCTGGAATAGGCGATCAGGTTAATAGACTTTGTGCAGACGCTTGGATAGGGGATCAGATTAATAGACTTTGATCAGACGCTGGGATAAGGGATCTAGTTAACAGATTTTGATCAGACGCTGCTTTAGGGGATCAGCTTAATAGACTTTGAACAGATCCTGGGATAAGGGATCAGAAGAATAGACATTTATAAGATGCTGGGATAAGGTATCAGGTTAATAGACTTTGATCAGACACTGGGATAAGGGATCAGTTTAATGGACTTTGATCAGATGCTGGGATAGGGGTTCAGGTTAACAGACTTTGATCAGACGCTGGGATAGGCTTTCAGGTAAATAGACTTTAATCAGATGCAGGGATAAGGAAACTGGTTAATAGAATTAAATCAGACGCTGGGATGGGGGTTCCGTTTAATAGACTTTGATCAGATCCTGAGCTAAGGGATCAGGTTAATAGACTTTGATCAGATGCTGGGATAGGGATCAGGTTAATAGACTTTAATCAGACGCTGGGATAAGGGATCAGAAGAATAGACCTTTATCAGATGCTGGGATAAGGGATCAGGTTAATAGACTTTGACCAGACATTGGGATAGGGGTTCAGGCTAATAGACTTTGATCAGACGTTGGGATAGGGGTTCAGGTTAATAGACTTTGATCAGACGCTTGGATAGGGGTTCAGATTTTTAGACTTTGATCAGACGCTGGGATAGGTTTTCAGGTTAATAGACTTTAATCAGGTGATCAGGTTAATAGACTTTAATCAGACGCTGGGATAAGGGATCAGGTTAATAGACTGATCAGACGCTGGGATAAGGGATTTGGTTAATAGATTTGGTCAGACGCTGGGTTAGGGGATCAGTTTAATAGACTTTGATCAGATGCTGGGATAAGGAATCATGTTAATAGACTTTGATCAGTTGCTGTGAAAGGGGATCTGGTTAATAAACTTTAATCAGGCGCTGGGATAAGAGTTCAGATTAATAGGCTTTGATCAGACGCTGGGATAAGTGTTCAGGTTAATAGGCTTTGATCTGATGCTTGGATAAGGGTTCAGGTTAATAGACTTTGATGAGATGCTAGGATCAGGGATGAGGTTATTAGACTTTGTTTAGGTCCTGGGATAAGGGATCAGGTTAATAGACTGATCAGACGCTGGGATAAGGGATATCAGGTTAATAGACTTTGATCAGACGCTGGGATAGGGGATCAGGTTAATAGACTCCGATCAGATGCTTGGATAAGGTATCAGGTTAATAGATTTTGATCAGATCCTGGGATAAGGGATCAGATTAATAGACTTTACTCAGGCGCTGGGTTCAGCGCTCAGGTTAATAGACTTTGATCAGTCGTTTGGATAGGGGTTCATGTTAATAGTCTATGATCAGACGTTGGGATAAGGGATCAGATTAATAGACTTTGATCAGACGCTGGGATAGGGGATCAGGTTAATAGACTTTGTTCAGACGTTGGGATAGGGGTTCAGGTTAATTGACTTTGATTAGACGCTGGTATGAGCATCAGGTTAATAGACTTTAACCAGACGCTGGGATAAGGCATTAGGTTAATAGACTTTGATCAGACGCTGGGATAAGGGATCAGGTTAATAGACTTTGTTCAGACACTGGGATAGGTGATCAGGTTGACAGACTTTGATCAGATGCTGGGATAAGGGATCAGGTTCATAGACTAAATCAGACGCTGGGATATGGGATCAGATTAATAGAATTGAGTCCGACGCTGGAATGGGGAATCCGGTTAATAGACTTTGATCAGATGCTGGGATAAGGGATCAGGTTAATAGACTTTGATCAGACGCTGGGATAAGAGATCAGGTTAATAGTTTGTTCAGACGCTGGGGTAAGGGATTTGGTCAATAGATTTTGATCAGACGCCTGGTTAGGGGATCAGGTTAATAGACATTAATCAGATGCTAGGATAGGGGATCAGGTTAATAGACTTAGATCAGACGCTGGGAAAAGGAATCAGGTTAATAGGCTTTGATCAGATGCTGTTTTAAGGGTTCAGGTTAGTAGACTTTAATGAGATGCTAGGATCTGGGATGAGGTTCTTAGACTTTGATTAGATCCTGGGATAAAGGATAAAGTTAATAGACTTTGATCGGATCCTTGTCTAAGGGATCAGGTTAATAGAATTTTATCAGATGCTGGGATAAGGTATCAGGTTAATAGACTGATCAGACGCTGGGATAGGGGTTCAGGTTAATATACTTTGATCAGTCGCTATGATAGGAGTTCAGGTTAATAGATTTTGATCAGACTCTGGGATAGTGGTTTAGGTTAATAGACTTTGATCAGACTCTGGAATAGGCGATCAGGTTAATATACTTTGTGCAGACGCTTGGATAGGGGATCAGATTAATAGACTTTGATCAGATGCTGGGATAAGGGATCAGAAGAATAGACCTTTATCAGATGCTGGGATAAGGTATCAGGTTAATAGACTTTGCTCAGACACTGGGATAAGGGATCAGGTTAATGGACTTTGATCAGACGCTGGGATAGGGGTTCAGGTTAATAGACTTTGATCAGACGTTGGGATAGGGGTTCAGGTTAATAGACTTTGATCAGACGCTGGGATAGTGGTTCAGGTTAACAGACTTTAATCAGACTCTGGGATGGGTGTTCAGGTTAATAGACTTTGATCAGACACTGGCATAAGGGATCAAGTTAATAGACTTTGATAAAATCCTGGGATAAGGGATCAGGTTAATAGACTGATCAGTCGCTGGGATAAGGGATCTTGTTAACAGATTTTGATCAGACGCTGCTTTAGGGGATCAGCTTAATAGACTTTGAACAGATCCTGGGATAAGGGATCAGGAGAATAGACTTTTATCAGATGCTGGGATAAGGAATCAGGTTAATAGACTTTGATCAGTTGTTGTGAAAGGAGATCTGGTTAATAAACCTTAATCAGACGCTGGGATAAGAGTTCAGGTTAATAGACTTCGATCAGATGCTAATATATGTGATCAGGTTAATAGACTTTGATCAGATAGTGCGATAAGGGCTCAGGTTAATAGACTTCGATCAAATGCTGGGATAAGGGATTGGGTTAATAGATTTTGATCAGATCCTGGGATAAGGGATCAGATTAATAGACTTTGCTCAGGTGCTGGGTTCAGTGCTCAGTTTAATAGACTTTGATCAGTCGTTTGGATAGGGGTTCAGATTAATAGACTTTGATCAGACGTTGGGATAAGGGATCAGGTTAATAGACTTTGATCAGTTGCTGTGAAAGGGGATCTGGTTAATAAACTTTAATCAGACGCTGGGATAAGAGTTCAGGTTAGTAGGCTTTGATGAGACGCTGGGATAAGTGTTCAGGTTAATAGGCTTTGAGCTGATGCTGGGATAAGGGTTCAGTTTAATAGACTTTGATGAGATGCATGGATCAGGGATGAGGTTATTAGACTTTGTTTAGGTCCTTTGGATAAGGGATCAGGGTAATAGATTTTGATCGGATCCTTGTATAAGAGATCAGATTAATAGACTTTGATCAGACTCTGGGATAGGGGATCAGGTTAATAGACTTTGATCAGACGCTGGGGTAGGGGATCAGGTTAATAGACTTGGATCAGATGCTAAGATATATGATCAGGTTAATAGACTTTGATCAGACAGTGGGTGGGATAAAGGCTCAGGTTAATAGACTTTGATCAAATGCTGGGATAAGGGATTGGGTTAATAGACTTTATTCAGATGCTGGAATTAGGAATCAGGTTAATAGACTTTGATCAGATGCTTGGATAAGGTATGAGGTTAATAGATTTTGATCAGATCCTGGGATAAGAGATCAGATTAATAGACTTTGCTCAGGCGCTGGGTTCAGTGCTCAGGTTAATAGACTTTGATCAGTCGTTTGGATAGGGGTTCAGGTTAATAGCCTTTGATCAGAGGTTGGGATAAGGGATCAGGTTAATAGACTTTGATCAGACGCTGGGATAAGGGATCAGGTTAATAGACTTTGATCAGACGTTGGGATAGGGGTTCAGGTTAATAGACTTTGATCAGACGCTGGGATAGTGGTTCAGGTTAATAGACTTTGATCAGACGCTGGGATAGGGGTTCAGGTTAATAGACTTTAACCAGACGCTGGAATGGGGGATCAGGTTAATAGACTTTAATCAGACTCTGGGACGGGTGTTCAGGTTAATAGACTTTGATCAGACACTGGCATAAGGGATCAAGTTAATAGACTTTGATAAAATCCTGGGATAAGGGATCAAGTTAATAGACTGATCAGTCGCTGGGATAAGGGATCTTATTAACAGATTTTGATCAGACGCTGCTTTAGGGGATCAGCTTAATAGACTTTGAACAGATCCTGGGATAAGGGATCAGGAGAATAGACTTTTATCAGATGCTGGGATAAGGAATCAGGTTAATAGACTTTGATCAGTTGTTGTGAAAGGAGATCTGGTTAATAAACCTTAATCAGACGCTGGGATAAGAGTTCAGGTTAATAGACTTCGATCAGATGCTAATATATGTGATCAGGTTAATAGACTTTGATCAGACAGTGCGATAAGGGCTCAGGTTAATAGACTTTGATCAAATGCTGGGATAAGGGATTGGGTTAATAGATTTTGATCAGATCCTGGGATAAGGGATCAGATTAATAGACTTTGCTCAGGTGCTGGGTTCAGTGCTCAGTTTAATAGACTTTGATCAGTCGTTTGGATAGGGGTTCAGATTAATAGACTTTGATCAGACGTTGGGATAAGGGATCAGGTTAATAGACTTTGATCAGTTGCTGTGAAAGGGGATCTGGTTAATAAACTTTAATCAGACGCTGGGATAAGAGTTCAGGTTAATAGGCTTTGATGAGACGCTGGGATAAGTGTTCAGGTTAATAGGCTTTGAGCTGATGCTGGGATAAGGGTTCAGTTTAATAGACTTTGATGAGATGCATGGATCAGGGATGAGGTTATTAGACTTTGTTTAGGTCCTTTGGATAAGGGATCAGGTTAATAGATTTTGATCGGATCCTTGTATAAGAGATCAGATTAATAGACTTTGATCAGACTCTGGGATAGGGGATCAGGTTAATAGACTTTGATCAGACGCTGGGGTAGGGGATCAGGTTAATAGACTTGGATCAGATGCTAAGATATATGATCAGGTTAATAGACTTTGACCAGACAGTGGGTGGGATAAAGGCTCAGGTTAATAGACTTTGATCAAATGCTGGGATAAGGGATTGGGTTAATAGACTTTATTCAGATGCTGGAATTAGGAATCAGGTTAATAGACTTTGATCAGATGCTTGGATAAGGTATGAGGTTAATAGATTTTGATCAGATCCTGGGATAAGAGATCAGATTAATAGACTTTGCTCAGGCGCTGGGTTCAGTGCTCAGGTTAATAGACTTTGATCAGTCGTTTAGATAGGGGTTCAGGTTAATAGCCTTTGATCAGAGGTTGGGATAAGGGATCAGGTTAATAGACTTTGATCAGAGGTTGGGATAAGGATTCAGGTTGATAGACTTTGTTGAGACGTTGGGATAGGGGTTCAGGTTAATAGACTTTGATCAGACGCCAGTATAAGCATCAGGTTAATAGACTTTAACCAGACGCTGGGATAAGGGATCAGTTAATAGACGTTGATCAGACGCTGGGATAAGGGATCAGGTTAATAGACTGATCAGACGCTGGGATAAGGGATTTGGTTAATAGATTTGGTCAGACGCTGGGTTAGGGGATCAGGTTAATAGACTTTGATCAGACGCTGGGATAAGGAATCAGGTTAATATACTTTGATCAGTTGCTGTGAAAGGGGATCTGGTTAATAAACTTTAATCAGACGCTGGGATAAGAGTTCAGGTTAATAGGCTTTTATCAGACGCTGGGATAAGTGTTCAGGTTAATAGGCCTTGATCTGATGCTTGGATAAGGTATCAGGTTAATAGATTTTGATCAGATCCTGGGATAAGAGATCAGATTAATAGACTTTGCTCAGGCGCTGGGTTCAGTGCTCAGGTTAATAGACTTTGATCAGTCATTTGGATAGGGGTTCAGGTTAATAGACTTTGATCAGACGCTGGAATAAGGGATCAGGTTAATAGACTTTGATCAGACGTTGGGATAAGGGATCAGGTTAATGGACTTTGATCAGACGCTGGGATAAGGGATCAGGTTAATAGACTTTGATCAGACGTTGGGATAGGGGTTCAGGTTAATAGATTTTGTTGAGACGTTGCGATAGGGGTTCAGGTTAATAGACTTTGATCAGTTGTTTGGATAGGGGTTCAGGTTAATAGACTTTGATCAGACGCTGGGATAAGGGATCAGGTTAATAGACTTTGATCAGACGTTGGGATAAGGGATCAGGTTAATAGAGTTTGATCACATGCTGGGATAAGGGATCAGGTTAATAGACTTTGATCAGATGCTGGGATAGTGGATCAGGTTAATAAACTTTAATCGGACGCTGGGATAAGGGATCAGGTTAAACGACTATTCAGACACTGGGATAAGGGATCAGGTTAATACACTGATCAGACGCTGGGATAAGGGATCAGGTTAATGGACTTTAATTGGACACTGGGATAAGGGATCCGGTTAACAGACTTTAATCAGACGCTGGGATAGGGGATCAGGTTAATCGACTTTGATCAGACTTTGGAATGGGGGATCAGGTTAATAGACTTTGACCAGACGCTGGGTTAGGGGATCAGGTTAATGGACTTTGATCAGACTCTGGAATAGGCGATCAGGTTAATAGACTTTGTGCAGACGCTTGGATAGGGGATCAGATTAATAGACTTTGATCTGACGCTGGGATAAGGGATCTTGTGAACAGATTTTGATCAGACGCTGCTTTAGGGGATCAGCTTAATAGACTTTGAACAGATCCTGGGATAAGGGATCAGAAGAATAGACATTTATTAGATGCTGGGATAAGGTACCAGGTTAATAGACTTTGATCAGACACTGGGATAAGGGATCAGTTTAATGGACTTTGATCAGATGCTGGGATAGGGGTTCAGGTTAATAGACTTTGATCAGTTGCTGGGATAAGGGAACAGGTTAATAGGCTTTAACCAGACGCTGGGATAAGTGATCAGTTTAATAGACTTTGATCAGACATTGGGGTAGGGGATCAGGTTAATAGACTTTGATCGGATCCTTGTCTAAGGGATCAGGTTAATAGACCTTTATCAGATGCTGGGATAAGGTATCAGGTTAATAGACTTTGATCAGACGCTGGGATAGGGGTTCAGGTTAATATACTTTGATCAGTCGCTATGATAGGGGTTCAGGTTAATAGACTTTGATCAGACTCTGGGATAGTGGTTTAGGTTAATAGACTTTGATCACATGCTGGGATAGGGGTTCAGCTTAGTAGACTTTGATCAGACTCTGGAATGGGGGATCAGGTTAATAGACTTTGACCAGACGCTGGGTTAGGGGATCAGGTTAATGGACTTTGATCAGACTCTGGAATAGGCGATCAGGTTAATAGACTTTGTGCAGACGCTTGGATAGGGGATCAGATTAATAGACTTTGATCAGACGCTGGGATAAGGGATCTAGTTAACAGATTTTGATCAGACGCTGCTTTAGGGGATCAGCTTAATAGACTTTGAACAGATCCTGGGATAAGGGATCAGAAGAATAGACATTTATAAGATGCTGGGATAAGGTATCAGGTTAATAGACTTTGATCAGACACTGGGATAAGGGATCAGTTTAATGGACTTTGATCAGATGCTGGGATAGGGGTTCAGGTTAACAGACTTTGATCAGACGCTGGGATAGGCTTTCAGGTAAATAGACTTTAATCAGATGCAGGGATAAGGAAACTGGTTAATAGAATTAAATCAGACGCTGGGATGGGGGTTCCGTTTAATAGACTTTGATCAGATCCTGAGCTAAGGGATCAGGTTAATAGACTTTGATCAGATGCTGGGATAGGGATCAGGTTAATAGACTTTAATCAGACGCTGGGATAAGGGATCAGAAGAATAGACCTTTATCAGATGCTGGGATAAGGGATCAGGTTAATAGACTTTGACCAGACATTGGGATAGGGGTTCAGGCTAATAGACTTTGATCAGACGTTGGGATAGGGGTTCAGGTTAATAGACTTTGATCAGACGCTTGGATAGGGGTTCAGATTTTTAGACTTTGATCAGACGCTGGGATAGGTTTTCAGGTTAATAGACTTTAATCAGGTGATCAGGTTAATAGACTTTAATCAGACGCTGGGATAAGGGATCAGGTTAATAGACTGATCAGACGCTGGGATAAGGGATTTGGTTAATAGATTTGGTCAGACGCTGGGTTAGGGGATCAGTTTAATAGACTTTGATCAGATGCTGGGATAAGGAATCATGTTAATAGACTTTGATCAGTTGCTGTGAAAGGGGATCTGGTTAATAAACTTTAATCAGGCGCTGGGATAAGAGTTCAGATTAATAGGCTTTGATCAGACGCTGGGATAAGTGTTCAGGTTAATAGGCTTTGATCTGATGCTTGGATAAGGGTTCAGGTTAATAGACTTTGATGAGATGCTAGGATCAGGGATGAGGTTATTAGACTTTGTTTAGGTCCTGGGATAAGGGATCAGGTTAATAGACTGATCAGACGCTGGGATAAGGGATATCAGGTTAATAGACTTTGATCAGACGCTGGGATAGGGGATCAGGTTAATAGACTCCGATCAGATGCTTGGATAAGGTATCAGGTTAATAGATTTTGATCAGATCCTGGGATAAGGGATCAGATTAATAGACTTTACTCAGGCGCTGGGTTCAGCGCTCAGGTTAATAGACTTTGATCAGTCGTTTGGATAGGGGTTCATGTTAATAGTCTATGATCAGACGTTGGGATAAGGGATCAGATTAATAGACTTTGATCAGACGCTGGGATAGGGGATCAGGTTAATAGACTTTGTTCAGACGTTGGGATAGGGGTTCAGGTTAATTGACTTTGATTAGACGCTGGTATGAGCATCAGGTTAATAGACTTTAACCAGACGCTGGGATAAGGCATTAGGTTAATAGACTTTGATCAGACGCTGGGATAAGGGATCAGGTTAATAGACTTTGTTCAGACACTGGGATAGGTGATCAGGTTGACAGACTTTGATCAGATGCTGGGATAAGGGATCAGGTTCATAGACTAAATCAGACGCTGGGATATGGGATCAGATTAATAGAATTGAGTCCGACGCTGGAATGGGGAATCCGGTTAATAGACTTTGATCAGATGCTGGGATAAGGGATCAGGTTAATAGACTTTGATCAGACGCTGGGATAAGAGATCAGGTTAATAGTTTGTTCAGACGCTGGGGTAAGGGATTTGGTCAATAGATTTTGATCAGACGCCTGGTTAGGGGATCAGGTTAATAGACATTAATCAGATGCTAGGATAGGGGATCAGGTTAATAGACTTAGATCAGACGCTGGGAAAAGGAATCAGGTTAATAGGCTTTGATCAGATGCTGTTTTAAGGGTTCAGGTTAGTAGACTTTAATGAGATGCTAGGATCTGGGATGAGGTTCTTAGACTTTGATTAGATCCTGGGATAAAGGATAAAGTTAATAGACTTTGATCGGATCCTTGTCTAAGGGATCAGGTTAATAGAATTTTATCAGATGCTGGGATAAGGTATCAGGTTAATAGACTGATCAGACGCTGGGATAGGGGTTCAGGTTAATATACTTTGATCAGTCGCTATGATAGGAGTTCAGGTTAATAGATTTTGATCAGACTCTGGGATAGTGGTTTAGGTTAATAGACTTTGATCAGACTCTGGAATAGGCGATCAGGTTAATATACTTTGTGCAGACGCTTGGATAGGGGATCAGATTAATAGACTTTGATCAGATGCTGGGATAAGGGATCAGAAGAATAGACCTTTATCAGATGCTGGGATAAGGTATCAGGTTAATAGACTTTGCTCAGACACTGGGATAAGGGATCAGGTTAATGGACTTTGATCAGACGCTGGGATAGGGGTTCAGGTTAATAGACTTTGATCAGACGTTGGGATAGGGGTTCAGGTTAATAGACTTTGATCAGACGCTGGGATAGTGGTTCAGGTTAACAGACTTTAATCAGACTCTGGGATGGGTGTTCAGGTTAATAGACTTTGATCAGACACTGGCATAAGGGATCAAGTTAATAGACTTTGATAAAATCCTGGGATAAGGGATCAGGTTAATAGACTGATCAGTCGCTGGGATAAGGGATCTTGTTAACAGATTTTGATCAGACGCTGCTTTAGGGGATCAGCTTAATAGACTTTGAACAGATCCTGGGATAAGGGATCAGGAGAATAGACTTTTATCAGATGCTGGGATAAGGAATCAGGTTAATAGACTTTGATCAGTTGTTGTGAAAGGAGATCTGGTTAATAAACCTTAATCAGACGCTGGGATAAGAGTTCAGGTTAATAGACTTCGATCAGATGCTAATATATGTGATCAGGTTAATAGACTTTGATCAGATAGTGCGATAAGGGCTCAGGTTAATAGACTTCGATCAAATGCTGGGATAAGGGATTGGGTTAATAGATTTTGATCAGATCCTGGGATAAGGGATCAGATTAATAGACTTTGCTCAGGTGCTGGGTTCAGTGCTCAGTTTAATAGACTTTGATCAGTCGTTTGGATAGGGGTTCAGATTAATAGACTTTGATCAGACGTTGGGATAAGGGATCAGGTTAATAGACTTTGATCAGTTGCTGTGAAAGGGGATCTGGTTAATAAACTTTAATCAGACGCTGGGATAAGAGTTCAGGTTAGTAGGCTTTGATGAGACGCTGGGATAAGTGTTCAGGTTAATAGGCTTTGAGCTGATGCTGGGATAAGGGTTCAGTTTAATAGACTTTGATGAGATGCATGGATCAGGGATGAGGTTATTAGACTTTGTTTAGGTCCTTTGGATAAGGGATCAGGGTAATAGATTTTGATCGGATCCTTGTATAAGAGATCAGATTAATAGACTTTGATCAGACTCTGGGATAGGGGATCAGGTTAATAGACTTTGATCAGACGCTGGGGTAGGGGATCAGGTTAATAGACTTGGATCAGATGCTAAGATATATGATCAGGTTAATAGACTTTGATCAGACAGTGGGTGGGATAAAGGCTCAGGTTAATAGACTTTGATCAAATGCTGGGATAAGGGATTGGGTTAATAGACTTTATTCAGATGCTGGAATTAGGAATCAGGTTAATAGACTTTGATCAGATGCTTGGATAAGGTATGAGGTTAATAGATTTTGATCAGATCCTGGGATAAGAGATCAGATTAATAGACTTTGCTCAGGCGCTGGGTTCAGTGCTCAGGTTAATAGACTTTGATCAGTCGTTTGGATAGGGGTTCAGGTTAATAGCCTTTGATCAGAGGTTGGGATAAGGGATCAGGTTAATAGACTTTGATCAGACGCTGGGATAAGGGATCAGGTTAATAGACTTTGATCAGACGTTGGGATAGGGGTTCAGGTTAATAGACTTTGATCAGACGCTGGGATAGTGGTTCAGGTTAATAGACTTTGATCAGACGCTGGGATAGGGGTTCAGGTTAATAGACTTTAACCAGACGCTGGAATGGGGGATCAGGTTAATAGACTTTAATCAGACTCTGGGACGGGTGTTCAGGTTAATAGACTTTGATCAGACACTGGCATAAGGGATCAAGTTAATAGACTTTGATAAAATCCTGGGATAAGGGATCAAGTTAATAGACTGATCAGTCGCTGGGATAAGGGATCTTATTAACAGATTTTGATCAGACGCTGCTTTAGGGGATCAGCTTAATAGACTTTGAACAGATCCTGGGATAAGGGATCAGGAGAATAGACTTTTATCAGATGCTGGGATAAGGAATCAGGTTAATAGACTTTGATCAGTTGTTGTGAAAGGAGATCTGGTTAATAAACCTTAATCAGACGCTGGGATAAGAGTTCAGGTTAATAGACTTCGATCAGATGCTAATATATGTGATCAGGTTAATAGACTTTGATCAGACAGTGCGATAAGGGCTCAGGTTAATAGACTTTGATCAAATGCTGGGATAAGGGATTGGGTTAATAGATTTTGATCAGATCCTGGGATAAGGGATCAGATTAATAGACTTTGCTCAGGTGCTGGGTTCAGTGCTCAGTTTAATAGACTTTGATCAGTCGTTTGGATAGGGGTTCAGATTAATAGACTTTGATCAGACGTTGGGATAAGGGATCAGGTTAATAGACTTTGATCAGTTGCTGTGAAAGGGGATCTGGTTAATAAACTTTAATCAGACGCTGGGATAAGAGTTCAGGTTAATAGGCTTTGATGAGACGCTGGGATAAGTGTTCAGGTTAATAGGCTTTGAGCTGATGCTGGGATAAGGGTTCAGTTTAATAGACTTTGATGAGATGCATGGATCAGGGATGAGGTTATTAGACTTTGTTTAGGTCCTTTGGATAAGGGATCAGGTTAATAGATTTTGATCGGATCCTTGTATAAGAGATCAGATTAATAGACTTTGATCAGACTCTGGGATAGGGGATCAGGTTAATAGACTTTGATCAGACGCTGGGGTAGGGGATCAGGTTAATAGACTTGGATCAGATGCTAAGATATATGATCAGGTTAATAGACTTTGACCAGACAGTGGGTGGGATAAAGGCTCAGGTTAATAGACTTTGATCAAATGCTGGGATAAGGGATTGGGTTAATAGACTTTATTCAGATGCTGGAATTAGGAATCAGGTTAATAGACTTTGATCAGATGCTTGGATAAGGTATGAGGTTAATAGATTTTGATCAGATCCTGGGATAAGAGATCAGATTAATAGACTTTGCTCAGGCGCTGGGTTCAGTGCTCAGGTTAATAGACTTTGATCAGTCGTTTAGATAGGGGTTCAGGTTAATAGCCTTTGATCAGAGGTTGGGATAAGGGATCAGGTTAATAGACTTTGATCAGAGGTTGGGATAAGGATTCAGGTTGATAGACTTTGTTGAGACGTTGGGATAGGGGTTCAGGTTAATAGACTTTGATCAGACGCCAGTATAAGCATCAGGTTAATAGACTTTAACCAGACGCTGGGATAAGGGATCAGTTAATAGACGTTGATCAGACGCTGGGATAAGGGATCAGGTTAATAGACTGATCAGACGCTGGGATAAGGGATTTGGTTAATAGATTTGGTCAGACGCTGGGTTAGGGGATCAGGTTAATAGACTTTGATCAGACGCTGGGATAAGGAATCAGGTTAATATACTTTGATCAGTTGCTGTGAAAGGGGATCTGGTTAATAAACTTTAATCAGACGCTGGGATAAGAGTTCAGGTTAATAGGCTTTTATCAGACGCTGGGATAAGTGTTCAGGTTAATAGGCCTTGATCTGATGCTTGGATAAGGTATCAGGTTAATAGATTTTGATCAGATCCTGGGATAAGAGATCAGATTAATAGACTTTGCTCAGGCGCTGGGTTCAGTGCTCAGGTTAATAGACTTTGATCAGTCATTTGGATAGGGGTTCAGGTTAATAGACTTTGATCAGACGCTGGAATAAGGGATCAGGTTAATAGACTTTGATCAGACGTTGGGATAAGGGATCAGGTTAATGGACTTTGATCAGACGCTGGGATAAGGGATCAGGTTAATAGACTTTGATCAGACGTTGGGATAGGGGTTCAGGTTAATAGATTTTGTTGAGACGTTGCGATAGGGGTTCAGGTTAATAGACTTTGATCAGTTGTTTGGATAGGGGTTCAGGTTAATAGACTTTGATCAGACGCTGGGATAAGGGATCAGGTTAATAGACTTTGATCAGACGTTGGGATAAGGGATCAGGTTAATAGAGTTTGATCACATGCTGGGATAAGGGATCAGGTTAATAGACTTTGATCAGATGCTGGGATAGTGGATCAGGTTAATAAACTTTAATCGGACGCTGGGATAAGGGATCAGGTTAAACGACTATTCAGACACTGGGATAAGGGATCAGGTTAATACACTGATCAGACGCTGGGATAAGGGATCAGGTTAATGGACTTTAATTGGACACTGGGATAAGGGATCCGGTTAACAGACTTTAATCAGACGCTGGGATAGGGGATCAGGTTAATAGAGTTTGATCAGACGCTGGGATAAGGGAACATGTTAATAGGCTTTAACTAGACACTGGGATAAAGGATCGCTTTAATAGACTTTGATCAGACACTGGGGTAGGGGATCAGGTTAATAGACTTTGATCAGATGCAGGGATAGTGGTTCAGGTTAATAAACTTTGAACAGACATAGGGTTAGGGGTTCAGGTTAATAGACTTTGATCAGACTCTGGGATGGGGGTTCTGGTTCATAGACTTTAATCAGATGCTGGGATAAGGAATCAGGTTAATAGACTTTAATCAGGCACTGGGATAGCGGATCCGGTTAATAGACTTTGATCAGACGCAGGGATCAGGTTAATAGTCTTTGATCAGATCCTGAGTTAAGGGATCAGGTTAATAGACGTTGATCAGAGGCTGGGATAGGGGATCAGATTAATAGACTTTGATCAGACGCTGGGATATCGTATCAGGTTAATAGACTTTGATCAGATTTTGCGACAAGGGATCAGTTTAATAGACTTCGAACAGATCCTGGGATCAGATTAACACACCTTTATCAGATGCTGGGATAAGGTTTCAGGTTAATAGACTTTGCTCAGCCATTGGGATAGTGGTTCAGGTTAATAGACTTTAGTCAGACTCTGGGAAAAGGGATCAGTTTAATAGACTTTGATCAGACGCTGGGATAGCGGTTCAGGTTAATCGACTTTGATCAGGCGCTTTGATAGTGGTTCAGGTTAATAGACTTTGATCAGACACTGGAATAGGGGATCAGGTTAATAGACTTTAATCAGACTCTGGGATGGGGGTTCTGGTTAATAGACTTTGATCAGATCCTGTGTTAAGGGATCAGGTTAATAGACTTTGATCACATGCTGGGATAAGGTATCAGGGTAATAGACTTTGATCAGACAGTCAGATAATGGATTAGATTATTAGACTTTTGACCAGATGCTGGGATAGGGGATCAGGTTAATAGACTTTGATCAGATGCTGGGATAAGGGATCTTGTTAATAGTTTTTGATCAGACGCTGCATTAGGCGATCAGGTTAATAGAATTTGATCAGACCCTGGGATAGGTGTTCAGGTTAATAGACTTTGATCAGAGGCTGGGATAGGTGATCAGGTTAATAGATTTTGATCAGACGGTGGGATAGGTGTTCAGGTTAATAGACTTCGATCAGACACTCAATAGGGGTTCAGGTTAATAAACTTTGATTGGACTCTGGGATAAAGGATCAGGTTAATAGACTTTGATCAGACGCTGGGAGAGGGGTTCAGGTTAATAGACTTTGATCAGACACTGGATAGGGGTTCAGGTTAATAAACTTTGATTGGACTCTGGGATAAGGGATCAGGTTAATAGACATTGATCAGACGGTGGGATAGTGGTTCAGGTTAATAGACTTTGATCAGACACTGGACAGGGGTTCAGGTTAATAAACTTTGATTGGACTCTGGGATAAGGGATCAGGTTAATAGACTTTGATCAGACGCTGGGATAGTGGTTCAGGTTAATAGACTTTGATCAGTTGCTGGGATAAGGGAACAGGTTAATAGGCTTTAACCAGACGCTGGGATAAGTGATCAGTTTAATAGACTTTGATCAGACACTGGGGTAGGGGATCAGGTTAATAGACTTTGATCGGATCCTTGTCTAAGGGATCAGGTTAATAGACCTTTATCAGATGCTGGGATAAGGAATCAGGTTAATAGACTTTGATCAGTCGCTATGATAGGGGTTCAGGTTAATAGACTTTGATCAGACTCTGGGATAGTGGTTTAGGTTAATAGACTTTGATCACATGCTGGGATAGGGGTTCAGCTTAATAGACTTTGATCAGACTCTGGAATGGGGGATCAGGTTAATCGACTTTGATCAGACTTTGGAATGGGGGATCAGGTTAATAGACTTTGACCAGACGCTGGGTTAGGGGATCAGGTTAATGGACTTTGATCAGACTCTGGAATAGGCGATCAGGTTAATAGACTTTGTGCAGACGCTTGGATAGGGGATCAGATTAATAGACTTTGATCTGACGCTGGGATAAGGGATCTTGTGAACAGATTTTGATCAGACGCTGCTTTAGGGGATCAGCTTAATAGACTTTGAACAGATCCTGGGATAAGGGATCAGAAGAATAGACATTTATTAGATGCTGGGATAAGGTACCAGGTTAATAGACTTTGATCAGACACTGGGATAAGGGATCAGTTTAATGGACTTTGATCAGATGCTGGGATAGGGGTTCAGGTTAATAGACTTTGATCAGTTGCTGGGATAAGGGAACAGGTTAATAGGCTTTAACCAGACGCTGGGATAAGTGATCAGTTTAATAGACTTTGATCAGACATTGGGGTAGGGGATCAGGTTAATAGACTTTGATCGGATCCTTGTCTAAGGGATCAGGTTAATAGACCTTTATCAGATGCTGGGATAAGGTATCAGGTTAATAGACTTTGATCAGACGCTGGGATAGGGGTTCAGGTTAATATACTTTGATCAGTCGCTATGATAGGGGTTCAGGTTAATAGACTTTGATCAGACTCTGGGATAGTGGTTTAGGTTAATAGACTTTGATCACATGCTGGGATAGGGGTTCAGCTTAATAGACTTTGATCAGACTCTGGAATGGGGGATCAGGTTAATAGACTTTGACCAGACGCTGGGTTAGGGGATCAGGTTAATGGACTTTGATCAGACTCTGGAATAGGCGATCAGGTTAATAGACTTTGTGCAGACGCTTGGATAGGGGATCAGATTAATAGACTTTGATCAGACGCTGGGATAAGGGATCTAGTTAACAGATTTTGATCAGACGCTGCTTTAGGGGATCAGCTTAATAGACTTTGAACAGATCCTGGGATAAGGGATCAGAAGAATAGACATTTATAAGATGCTGGGATAAGGTATCAGGTTAATAGACTTTGATCAGACACTGGGATAAGGGATCAGTTTAATGGACTTTGATCAGATGCTGGGATAGGGGTTCAGGTTAACAGACTTTGATCAGACGCTGGGATAGGCTTTCAGGTAAATAGACTTTAATCAGATGCAGGGATAAGGAAACTGGTTAATAGAATTAAATCAGACGCTGGGATGGGGGTTCCGTTTAATAGACTTTGATCAGATCCTGAGCTAAGGGATCAGGTTAATAGACTTTGATCAGATGCTGGGATAGGGATCAGGTTAATAGACTTTAATCAGACGCTGGGATAAGGGATCAGGTTAATAGATTGATCAGACGCTGGGGTAAGGGATCAGGTTAATAGACTGATCAGACGCTGGGACAAGGGGTTTGGTTAATAGATTTGGTCAGACTCTGGGTTAGGGGATCAGGTTAATAGACTTTGATCAGTTGCTGTGAAAGGGGATCTGGTTAATAAACTTTAATCAGATGCTGGGATAAGAGTTCAGGTTAATAGGCTTTGATCAAATGCTGGGTTAAGGGTTCAGGTTAATAGACTTTGATGAGATGCTAGGATCAGGGATGAGGGTAATAGACTTTGATTTGGTCCTGGGATAAGGGCTTGGGTTAATAGACTTTGATCGGATCCTTGTATAAGAGATTAGATTAATAGAATTTGATCAGACTCTGGAATAGGGGATATCAGGTTAATAGACTTTGATCAGACGCTGGGATAGGGGATCAGGTTAATAGATTTCGATCAGATGCTAAGATATGTGATCAGGTTAATAGACTTTGATCAAATGCTGGGATAAGGGATTGGGTTAATAGACTTTGTTCAGATGCTGGCATAAGGAATCAGGTTAATAGACTTTGATCAGATGCTTGGATAAGGTATCAGGTTAATAGATTTTGATCAGATCCTGGGATAAGGGATCAGATTAATGGACTTTGCTCAGGCGCTGGGATAAGGGATCAGAAGAATAGACCTTTATCAGATGCTGGGATAAGGGATCAGGTTAATAGACTTTGACCAGACGTTGGGATAGGGGTTCAGGTTAATAGACTTTGATCAGACGTTGGGATAGTGGTTCAGGTTAATAGACTTTGATCAGACGCTGGAATAGTAGTTCAGGTTAACAGACTTTGATCAGACGCTGGGATAGGGGTTCAGGTTAATAGACTTTGATCAGATGCTGGGATAGGTTTTCAGGTTAATAGACTTTAATCAGACGCTGGGATGAGGATCCGATTAATAGACTTTGATCAGACGCTGGGATAAGGGATCAAGTTAATAGACTTTGATCAAATCCTGGGTTAAGGGATCAGATTAATAGACTTTAATCAGACGATGAAATAGGGGTTCAGGTTAATAGACTTTAATCAGATGCTGGGATAAGGAAGCAGGTTAATAGAATTTAATCAGACGCTGGGATGGGGGATCCGGTTAATAGACTTTGATCAGATCCTGAGCTAAGGCATCAGATTAATAGACTTTAATGAGATGGTGGGATCGTGATCAGGTTAATTGACTTTGATCAGATGCTGGGATCGTGATCAGGTTAATAGACTTTAATCAGACGCTGGGATAAGGGATCAGAAGAATAGACCTTTATCAGATGCTGGGATAAGGGATCAGGTTAATAGACTTTGACCAGACATTGGGATAGGGGTTCAGGCTAATAGACTTTGATCAGACGTTGGGATAGGGGTTCAGGTTAATAGACTTTGATCAGACGCTTGGATAGGGGTTCAGATTTTTAGACTTTGATCAGACGCTGGGATAGGTTTTCAGGTTAATAGACTTTAATCAGGTGATCAGGTTAATAGACTTTAATCAGACGCTGGGATAAGGGATCAGGTTAATAGACTGATCAGACGCTGGGATAAGGGATTTGGTTAATAGATTTGGTCAGACGCTGGGTTAGGGGATCAGTTTAATAGACTTTGATCAGATGCTGGGATAAGGAATCATGTTAATAGACTTTGATCAGTTGCTGTGAAAGGGGATCTGGTTAATAAACTTTAATCAGGCGCTGGGATAAGAGTTCAGATTAATAGGCTTTGATCAGACGCTGGGATAAGTGTTCAGGTTAATAGGCTTTGATCTGATGCTTGGATAAGGGTTCAGGTTAATAGACTTTGATGAGATGCTAGGATCAGGGATGAGGTTATTAGACTTTGTTTAGGTCCTGGGATAAGGGATCAGGTTAATAGACTGATCAGACGCTGGGATAAGGGATATCAGGTTAATAGACTTTGATCAGACGCTGGGATAGGGGATCAGGTTAATAGACTCCGATCAGATGCTTGGATAAGGTATCAGGTTAATAGATTTTGATCAGATCCTGGGATAAGGGATCAGATTAATAGACTTTACTCAGGCGCTGGGTTCAGCGCTCAGGTTAATAGACTTTGATCAGTCGTTTGGATAGGGGTTCATGTTAATAGTCTATGATCAGACGTTGGGATAAGGGATCAGATTAATAGACTTTGATCAGACGCTGGGATAGGGGATCAGGTTAATAGACTTTGTTCAGACGTTGGGATAGGGGTTCAGGTTAATTGACTTTGATTAGACGCTGGTATGAGCATCAGGTTAATAGACTTTAACCAGACGCTGGGATAAGGCATTAGGTTAATAGACTTTGATCAGACGCTGGGATAAGGGATCAGGTTAATAGACTTTGTTCAGACACTGGGATAGGTGATCAGGTTGACAGACTTTGATCAGATGCTGGGATAAGGGATCAGGTTCATAGACTAAATCAGACGCTGGGATATGGGATCAGATTAATAGAATTGAGTCCGACGCTGGAATGGGGAATCCGGTTAATAGACTTTGATCAGATGCTGGGATAAGGGATCAGGTTAATAGACTTTGATCAGATCCTGGGATAAGGGATCAGATTAATAGACTTTACTCAGGCGCTGGGTTCAGCGCTCAGGTTAATAGACTTTGATCAGTCGTTTGGATAGGGGTTCATGTTAATAGTCTATGATCAGACGTTGGGATAAGGGATCAGATTAATAGACTTTGATCAGACGCTGGGATAGGGGATCAGGTTAATAGACTTTGTTCAGACGTTGGGATAGGGGTTCAGGTTAATTGACTTTGATTAGACGCTGGTATGAGCATCAGGTTAATAGACTTTAACCAGACGCTGGGATAAGGCATTAGGTTAATAGACTTTGATCAGACGCTGGGATAAGGGATCAGGTTAATAGACTTTGTTCAGACACTGGGATAGGTGATCAGGTTGACAGACTTTGATCAGATGCTGGGATAAGGGATCAGGTTCATAGACTAAATCAGACGCTGGGATATGGGATCAGATTAATAGAATTGAGTCCGACGCTGGAATGGGGAATCCGGTTAATAGACTTTGATCAGATGCTGGGATAAGGGATCAGGTTAATAGACTTTGATCAGACGCTGGGATAAGAGATCAGGTTAATAGTTTGTTCAGACGCTGGGGTAAGGGATTTGGTCAATAGATTTTGATCAGACGCCTGGTTAGGGGATCAGGTTAATAGACATTAATCAGATGCTAGGATAGGGGATCAGGTTAATAGACTTAGATTAGACGCTGGGAAAAGGAATCAGGTTAATAGGCTTTGATCAGATGCTGTTTTAAGGGTTCAGGTTAGTAGACTTTAATGAGATGCTAGGATCTGGGATGAGGTTCTTAGACTTTGATTAGATCCTGGGATAAAGGATAAAGTTAATAGACTTTGATCGGATCCTTGTCTAAGGGATCAGGTTAATAGAATTTTATCAGATGCTGGGATAAGGTATCAGGTTAATAGACTGATCAGACGCTGGGATAGGGGTTCAGGTTAATATACTTTGATCAGTCGCTATGATAGGAGTTCAGGTTAATAGATTTTGATCAGACTCTGGGATAGTGGTTTAGGTTAATAGACTTTGATCAGACTCTGGAATAGGCGATCAGGTTAATATACTTTGTGCAGACGCTTGGATAGGGGATCAGATTAATAGACTTTGATCAGATGCTGGGATAAGGGATCAGAAGAATAGACCTTTATCAGATGCTGGGATAAGGTATCAGGTTAATAGACTTTGCTCAGACTCTGGGATAAGGGATCAGGTTAATGGACTTTGATCAGACGCTGGGATAGGGGTTCAGGTTAATAGACTTTGATCAGACGTTGGGATAGGGGTTCAGGTTAATAGACTTTGATCAGACGCTGGGATAGTGGTTCAGGTTAACAGACTTTAATCAGACTCTGGGATGGGTGTTCAGGTTAATAGACTTTGATCAGACACTGGCATAAGGGATCAAGTTAATAGACTTTGATAAAATCCTGGGATAAGGGATCAGGTTAATAGACTGATCAGTCGCTGGGATAAGGGATCTTGTTAACAGATTTTGATCAGACGCTGCTTTAGGGGATCAGCTTAATAGACTTTGAACAGATCCTGGGATAAGGGATCAGGAGAATAGACTTTTATCAGATGCTGGGATAAGGAATCAGGTTAATAGACTTTGATCAGTTGTTGTGAAAGGAGATCTGGTTAATAAACCTTAATCAGACGCTGGGATAAGAGTTCAGGTTAATAGACTTCGATCAGATGCTAATATATGTGATCAGGTTAATAGACTTTGATCAGATAGTGCGATAAGGGCTCAGGTTAATAGACTTCGATCAAATGCTGGGATAAGGGATTGGGTTAATAGATTTTGATCAGATCCTGGGATAAGGGATCAGATTAATAGACTTTGCTCAGGTGCTGGGTTCAGTGCTCAGTTTAATAGACTTTGATCAGTCGTTTGGATAGGGGTTCAGATTAATAGACTTTGATCAGACGTTGGGATAAGGGATCAGGTTAATAGACTTTGATCAGTTGCTGTGAAAGGGGATCTGGTTAATAAACTTTAATCAGACGCTGGGATAAGAGTTCAGGTTAGTAGGCTTTGATGAGACGCTGGGATAAGTGTTCAGGTTAATAGGCTTTGAGCTGATGCTGGGATAAGGGTTCAGTTTAATAGACTTTGATGAGATGCATGGATCAGGGATGAGGTTATTAGACTTTGTTTAGGTCCTTTGGATAAGGGATCAGGGTAATAGATTTTGATCGGATCCTTGTATAAGAGATCAGATTAATAGACTTTGATCAGACTCTGGGATAGGGGATCAGGTTAATAGACTTTGATCAGACGCTGGGGTAGGGGATCAGGTTAATAGACTTGGATCAGATGCTAAGATATATGATCAGGTTAATAGACTTTGATCAGACAGTGGGTGGGATAAAGGCTCAGGTTAATAGACTTTGATCAAATGCTGGGATAAGGGATTGGGTTAATAGACTTTATTCAGATGCTGGAATTAGGAATCAGGTTAATAGACTTTGATCAGATGCTTGGATAAGGTATGAGGTTAATAGATTTTGATCAGATCCTGGGATAAGAGATCAGATTAATAGACTTTGCTCAGGCGCTGGGTTCAGTGCTCAGGTTAATAGACTTTGATCAGTCGTTTGGATAGGGGTTCAGGTTAATAGCCTTTGATCAGAGGTTGGGATAAGGGATCAGGTTAATAGACTTTGATCAGACGCTGGGATAAGGGATCAGGTTAATAGACTTTGATCAGACGTTGGGATAGGGGTTCAGGTTAATAGACTTTGATCAGACGCTGGGATAGTGGTTCAGGTTAATAGACTTTGATCAGACGCTGGGATAGGGGTTCAGGTTAATAGACTTTAACCAGACGCTGGAATGGGGGATCAGGTTAATAGACTTTAATCAGACTCTGGGACGGGTGTTCAGGTTAATAGACTTTGATCAGACACTGGCATAAGGGATCAAGTTAATAGACTTTGATAAAATCCTGGGATAAGGGATCAAGTTAATAGACTGATCAGTCGCTGGGATAAGGGATCTTGTTAACAGATTTTGATCAGACGCTGCTTTAGGGGATCAGCTTAATAGACTTTGAACAGATCCTGGGATAAGGGATCAGGAGAATAGACTTTTATCAGATGCTGGGATAAGGAATCAGGTTAATAGACTTTGATCAGTTGTTGTGAAAGGAGATCTGGTTAATAAACCTTAATCAGACGCTGGGATAAGAGTTCAGGTTAATAGACTTCGATCAGATGCTAAGATATGTGATCAGGTTAATAGACTTTGATCAGACAGTGCGATAAGGGCTCAGGTTAATAGACTTTGATCAAATGCTGGGATAAGGGATTGGGTTAATAGATTTTGATCAGATCCTGGGATAAGGGATCAGATTAATAGACTTTGCTCAGGTGCTGGGTTCAGTGCTCAGTTTAATAGACTTTGATCAGTCGTTTGGATAGGGGTTCAGATTAATAGACTTTGATCAGACGTTGGGATAAGGGATCAGGTTAATAGACTTTGATCAGTTGCTGTGAAAGGGGATCTGGTTAATAAACTTTAATCAGACGCTGGGATAAGAGTTCAGGTTAATAGGCTTTGATGAGACGCTGGGATAAGTGTTCAGGTTAATAGGCTTTGAGCTGATGCTGGGATAAGGGTTCAGTTTAATAGACTTTGATGAGATGCATGGATCAGGGATGAGGTTATTAGACTTTGTTTAGGTCCTTTGGATAAGGGATCAGGTTAATAGATTTTGATCGGATCCTTGTATAAGAGATCAGATTAATAGACTTTGATCAGACTCTGGGATAGGGGATCAGGTTAATAGACTTTGATCAGACGCTGGGGTAGGGGATCAGGTTAATAGACTTGGATCAGATGCTAAGATATATGATCAGGTTAATAGACTTTGACCAGACAGTGGGTGGGATAAAGGCTCAGGTTAATAGACTTTGATCAAATGCTGGGATAAGGGATTGGGTTAATAGACTTTATTCAGATGCTGGAATTAGGAATCAGGTTAATAGACTTTGATCAGATGCTTGGATAAGGTATGAGGTTAATAGATTTTGAACAGATCCTGGGATAAGAGATCAGATTAATAGACTTTGCTCAGGCGCTGGGTTCAGTGCTCAGGTTAATAGACTTTGATCAGTCATTTAGATAGGGGTTCAGGTTAATAGCCTTTGATCAGAGGTTGGGATAAGGGATCAGGTTAATAGACTTTGATCAGAGGTTGGGATAAGGGTTCAGGTTGATAGACTTTGTTGAGACGTTGGGATAGGGGTTCAGGTTAATAGACTTTGATCAGACGCCAGTATAAGCATCAGGTTAATAGACTTTAACCAGACGCTGGGATAAGGGATCAGTTAATAGACGTTGATCAGACGCTGGGATAAGGGATCAGGTTAATAGACTGATCAGACGCTGGGATAAGGGATTTGGTTAATAGATTTGGTCAGACGCTGGGTTAGGGGATCAGGTTAATAGACTTTGATCAGACGCTGGGATAAGGAATCAGGTTAATATACTTTGATCAGTTGCTGTGAAAGGGGATCTGGTTAATAAACTTTAATCAGACGCTGGGATAAGAGTTCAGGTTAATAGGCTTTTATCAGACGCTGGGATAAGTGTTCAGGTTAATAGGCCTTGATCTGATGCTTGGATAAGGTATCAGGTTAATAGATTTTGATCAGATCCTGGGATAAGAGATCAGATTAATAGACTTTGCTCAGGCGCTGGGTTCAGTGCTCAGGTTAATAGACTTTGATCAGTCATTTGGATAGGGGTTCAGGTTAATAGACTTTGATCAGACGCTGGAATAAGAGATCAGGTTAATAGACTTTGATCAGACGTTGGGATAAGGGATCAGGTTAATGGACTTTGATCAGACGCTGGGATAAGGGATCAGGTTAATAGACTTTGATCAGACGTTGGGATAGGGGTTCAGGTTAATAGATTTTGTTGAGACGTTGCGATAGGGGTTCAGGTTAATAGACTTTGATCAGTTGTTTGGATAGGGGTTCAGGTTAATAGACTTTGATCAGACGCTGGGATAAGGGATCAGGTTAATAGACTTTGATCAGACGTTGGGATAAGGGATCAGGTTAATGGACTTTGATCAGACGCTGGGATAGGGGATCAGGTTAATAGACTTTGATCAGATGTTGGGATAGGGGTTCAGGTTAATAGATTTTGTTGAGACGTTGCGATAGGGGATCAGATTAATAGACTTTGCTCAGGCGCTGGGTTCAGTGCTCAGGTTAATAGACTTTGATCAATCGTTTGGATAGGGGTTCAGGTTAATAGACTTTGATCAGACGTTGGGATAAGGGATCAGGTTAATGGACTTTGATCAGACGCTGGGATAAGGGATCAGGTTAATGGACTTTGATCAGACGCTGGGATAGGGGATCAGGTTAATAGACTTTGATCAGACGTTGGGATAGGGGTTCAGGTTAATAGATTTTGTTGAGACGTTGCGATAGGGGTTCAGGTTAATAGACTTTGATCAGTTGTTTGGATAGGGGTTCAGGTTAATAGACTTTGATCAGACGCTGGGATAAGGGATCAGGTTAATAGACTTTGATCAGACGTTGGGATAAGGGATCAGGTTAATGGACTTTGATCAGACGCTGGGATAGGGGATCAGGTTAATAGACTTTGATCAGATGTTGGGATAGGGGTTCAGGTTAATAGATTTTGTTGAGACGTTGCGATAGGGGATCAGATTAATAGACTTTGCTCAGGCGCTGGGTTCAGTGCTCAGGTTAATAGACTTTGATCAATCGTTTGGATAGGGGTTCAGGTTAATAGACTTTGATCAGACGTTGGGATAAGGGATCAGGTTAATGGACTTTGATCAGACGCTGGGATAAGGGATCAGGTTAATGGACTTTGATCAGACGCTGGGATAGGGGATCAGGTTAATAGACTTTGATCAGACGTTGGGATAGGGTTTCAGGTTAATAGACTTTGGTGAGACGTTGCGATAGGGGTTCAGGTTAATAGACTTTGATCAGACGCTGGTATAAGCATCAGGTTAATAGAATTTAACCAGACGCTGGGATAAGGGATCAGGTTAATAGACTTTGATCAGACGCTGAGAAAAGGGATGCTTGGATAAGGGTACAGGTTAATAGACTTTGATGAGATGTTAGGATCAGGGATGAGATTATTAGACTTTGATTAGGTCCTGGGATAAGGGATCTTGTTAACAGATTTTGATCAGACGCTGCTTTAGGGGATCAGCTTAATAGACTTTGAACAGATCCTGGGATAAGGGATCAGAAGAATAGACCTTTATCAGACACTGGGATAAGGGATCAGGTTAATAGACTTTGATCAGACACTGGGATAGGGGTTCAGGTTAATAGACTTTGATCAGACGTTGGGATAGGGGTTCAGGTTAATAGACTTTGATCAGAGGTTGGGATGAGGGATCAGGTTAATAGACTTTGATCAGACGCTGGGATAGGGGATCAGGTTAATAGACTTTAACCAGACGCTGGGATAAGGGATCAGTTAATAGACGTTGATCAGACGCTGGGATAAGGGATTTGGTTAATAGATTTGGTCAGACGCTGGGTTAGGGGATCAGGTTAATAGACTTTAAGCAGATGCTGGGATAAGGAAACAGTTTAATAGAATTTAATCAGATGCTGGGATGGGGGATCCGGTTAATAGACTTTGATCAGATCCTGAGCTAAGGGATCAGATTAATAGACTTTAATGAGATGGTGGGATCGTGATCAGGTTAATAGACTCTGATCAGATGCTGGGATAGGGATCAGGTTAATAGACTGATCAGACGCTGGGATAAGGGATTTGGTTAATAGATTTGGTCAGACGCTGGGTTAGGTGATTAGGTTAATAGACTTTGATCAGACGCTGGGATAAGGAATCAGGTTAATAGACTTTGATCAGTTGCTGTGAAAGGGGATCTGGTTAATAAACTTTAATCAGACGCTGGGATAAGAGTTCAGGTTAATAGGCTTTTATCAGACGCTGGGATGTGTTCAGGTTAATAAGCTTTGATCTGATGCTGGGATAAGGGTTCAGGTTAATAGACTTTGATGAGATGCTAGGATCAGGGATGAGGTTATTAGACTTTGTTTAGGTCCTGGGATAAGGGATCAGGTTAATAGACTTTGATTGGATCCTTGTATAAGAGATCAGATTAATAGACTTTGATCAGACTGTGGGATAGGGGATCAGGTTAATAGACTTTGTTCAAATGCTGGGATAAGGGATTGGTTAATAGACTTTGTTCAGATGCTGGAATAAAGAATCAGGTTAATAGACTTTGATCAGATGCTTGGATAAGGGCTCAGGTTAATAGATTTTGATCAGATCCTGGGATAAGGGATCGGATTAATAGACTTTGCTAAGGCGCTGGGTTCAGTTCTCAGGTTAATAGACTTTGATCAATCGTTGGGATAGGGGTTCAGGTTAATAGCCTTTGATCAGATGTTGGGATAAGGGATCAGGTTAATAGACTTTGTTCAGACTCTGGGATAGGGGATCAGGTTAATAGACTTTGATCAGACGCTGGGATATGGGATCAGATTAATAGAATTGAGTCAGATGCTGGAATGGCGGATCCGGTTAATAGACTTTGATCAGAGGCAGGGATAAGGGATCAGGTTATTGGACTTTAATCAGACGCTGGGATAAGAGATCAGGTTAATACACTGATCAGACGCTGGGATAAGGGATTTGGTAAATAGATTTTGATCAGACGCTGGGTTAGGGGATCAGGTTAATAGGCTTTTATCAGAGGCTGGGATAGGGGATCAGGTTAATAGACTTTGATCAGACGCTGGGATAAGGAATCAGGTTAATAGGCTTTGATCAGATGCTGGTTTAAGGGTTCAGGTTAGTAGACTTTAATGAGATGCTAGGATCTGGGATGAGGTTATTAGACTTTGATTAGATCCTGGGATAAAGGATAAAGTTAATAGACTTTGATCGGATCCTTGTCTAAGGGATCAGCTTAATAGACTTTGATCAGACGCTGGGATAGGGGTTCAGGTTAATATACTTTGATCAGTCGCTATGATAGGGGTTCAGGTTAATAGACTTTGATCAGACTCTGGATTACATGATCAGGTTAATAGACTTTGTGCAGATGCTTAGATAGGGGATCAGATTAATAGACTTTGATCAGACGCCGGGATAAGGGATCAGGTTAATTGACTGATCAGACGCTGGGATAAGGGATCTTGTTAACAGATTTTGATCAGACACTGCTTTAGGGGATCAGCTTAATAGACTTTGAACAGATCCTGGGATAAGGGATCGGAAGAATAGACCTTTATCAGATGCTGGGATAAGGTATCAGGTTAATAGACTTTGATCAGACACTGGGATAAGGGATCAGGTTAATGGACTTTGATCAGATGCTGGGATAGGGGTTCAGGTTAATAGACTTTGATCAGACGTTGGGATAGGGGTTCAGGTTAATAGACTTTGATCAGACACTGGGATAAGGGATCAGGTTAATAGACTTTAATCAGACACTGAGATAGGGGTTCAGGTTAATAGACTTTGATCAGACTCTGGAATGGGTGATCAGGTTAATAGACTTTGATCAGACTCTGGGATAAGGAATCAGGTTAATAGACTTTGATCAGTTGCTGTGAAAGGGGATCCGGTTAATAAACTTTAATCAGGCGCTGGGATAAGAGTTCAGGTTAATAGGCTTTGATCTGATGCTGGGATAAGGGTTCAGGTTAATAGACTTTGGTGAGATGCTAGGATCAGTGCTGAGGTTATTAGACTTTAATTAGCTCCTGGGATAAGGGATCAGGTTAATAGACTTTGATTTGATCCTTGTATAAAAGATCCGATTAATAGAGTTTGATCAGACTCTGGAATAGGGGATCAGGTTAATAGACTTTGATCAGACTTTGGAATGGGGATCAGGTTAATAGACTTTGATCAGACGCTGGGTTAGGGGATCAGGTTAATAGACTTCTGATCAGATTCTGAGATATGTGATCAGGTTAATAGAATTTGATCAGATGCTGGGATAGGGTATCAGGTTAATAGACTTTGATCAGACTCTGGAATAGGGGATCAGTTAATAGACTTTGATCAGACTCTGGGATAAGAGATCAGGTTCATAGGCTTTAATCAGTCGCTGGGATAAGAGATCAGGTTAATAGACTTTGATCAGACAGTCAGATAGGGGATTAGGTTATTTGACTTTTGACCAGACGCTGGGATAGGGGATCAGGTTAATAGACTGATCAGACGCTGGGATACGGGTTCAGGTTAATGGACTGATGAGACGCTGGGATAAGGGATCTTGTTAATAGACTTTAATCAGACAGTAGGATAAGGGATCAGGTTAATAGACTTTAATCAGACGCTGGGATAAGGAATCAGGTTAATAGACTTTAATCAGACGCTGGGATGAGGATCCGATTAATAGACATTGATCAGGCGCTGGGATAGGGGTTTAGGTTAATAGACTTTGATCAGGCGCTGGGATAGTGGTTCAGGTTAATAGACTTTGATCAGACACTGGGACAGGTTTTCTGGTTAATAGCCTTTGATCAGATGCTGGGATCAGGTTAATAGACTTTAACCAGACGCTGGAATGGGGGATCAGGTTAACAGACTTTGATCAAATGCTGGGATATGGGATCAGGTTATTGGACTTTAATCAGACGCTGGGATAATAGATCAGGTTAATAGACTTTGATCAGGCGCTGGGATAGTTTTTCAGGTTAATAGACTTTAATCAGACGCTGTGATAAGGAAACTGGTTAATAGAATTTAATCAGATGCTGGGATGAGGGATCCGGTTAATAGACTTTGATCAGATCCTGAACTAAGGGATCAGATTAATAGACTTTAATGCACTGGTGGGATCGTTATCAGGTTAATAGACTTTGATCAGATGCTGGGATAAGGAATCAGGTTGATAGACTGATCAGGTGCTGAGATAGGTGATCAGGTTGATAGACTTTGATCAGACACTGGGATAGGGATCAGGTTAACAGACTTTAACCATTCGCTGGGATAAGGGATCAGGTTAATAGACTTTGTTCTGACGCTGGGATAGGTGATCGGATTAATAGACTTTGATCAGATGCTCGGTTCAGATATCAGGTTAATCGACTTTGATCAGACACTGTGATAGGGGCTCAGGTTAATAGACTTTGATCAGATGCTGGGATAGGGGATCAGGTTAATAGACTGATCAGACGCTGGGATACGGGTTCAGGTTAATGGACTGATGAGACGCTGGGATAAGGGATCTTGTTAATAGATTTTGATCAGACGCTGCTTTAGGGGATCAGCTTAATAGACTTTGAACAGATCCTGGGCTAAGGGATCAGAAGAATAGACCTTTTTCAGATGCTGGGATAAGGTATCAGGTTAATAGACTTTGATCAGACACTGGGATAAGGGATCAGGTTAATAGACTTTGATCAGACGTTGGGTTAGGGGTTCAGGTTAATAGACTTTGATCAGACGCTGGAATAGTGGTTCAGATTAATAGACTTTGATCAGACACTGGGACAGGTTTTCAGGTTAATAGACTTTGATCAGACACTGGGATAAGGGATCAGGTTAATAGACCTTAACCAGATGCTGGAATGGGGGATCAGGTTAACAGACTTTAATCAGACTCTGGGATGGGTGTTCAGGTTAATAGACTTTAATCAGACGCTGGGATGAGGATCCGGTTAATAGACTTTAATCAGACGCTGGGATAGGGGTTCAAGTTAATAGACTTTGGTCAGACGTTGGAATGGGGGTTTAGGTTAATAGACTTTGATCAGGCGCTGGGATAGTGGTTCAAGTTAATAGACTTTGATCAGACGTTGGAATGGGGGTTTAGGTTAATAGACTTTAATCAGACGCTGGGATGAGGATCCGGTTAATAGACTTTGATCAGACGCTGGGATAAGGGATCAAGTTAATAGACTATGATCAGATCCTGGGTTAAGGGATCAGTTTAATAGACTTTAATCAGACGCTGGGATAGGGGTTCAAGTTAATAGACTTTGATCAGACGTTGGAATGGGGGTTTAGGTTAATAGACTTTGATCAGGCGCTGGGATAGTGGTTCAGGTTAATAGACTTTGATCAGACGCTGGGACAGGTTTTCTGGTTAATAGAATTTGATCAGACACTGGGATCAGGTTAATAGACTTTAACCAGACGCTGGAATGGGGGATCAGGTTAACAGACTTTAATCAGACTCTGGGATGGATGTTCAGGTTAATAGACTTTAAATCAAACGCTGGGATAAGGAATCAGATTAATAGACTTTAATCAGACGCTGGGATGAGGATCTGGTTAATAGACTTTGATCAGACGCTGGGATAAGGGATCAAGTTAATAGACTATGATCAGATCCTGGGTTAAGGGATCAGTTTAATAGACTTTAATCAGACACTGGGATAGGGGTTCAAGTTAATAGCCTTGATCAGATGTTGGGATAGGGGTTTAGGTTAATAGACTTTGATCAGGCGCTGGGATAGTGGTTCAGGTTAATAGACTTTGATCAGACACTGGGATAAGGGATCAGGTTAATAGACTTTGATCAGGCGCTGGGATAATTTTTCAGGTTAATAGACTTTAATCAGACGCTGTGATAAGGAAACAGGTTAATAGAATTTAATCGGACGCTGAGATGGGGGATCCGGTTAATAGACTTTGATCAGATCCTGAACTAAGGGTTCAGATTAATAGACTTTAATGCAATGGTGGGATCGTTATCAGGTTAATAGACTTTGATCAGATGCTGGGATAAGGAATCAGGTTGATAGACTGATCAGGTGCTGAGATAGGTGATCAGGTTGATAGACTTTGATCAGACACTGGGATAGGGATCAGGTTAACAGACTTTAACCATTCGCTGGGATAAGGGATCAAGTTAATAGACTTTGATCAGATGCTGGGATAAAGAATCAGGTTGATAGACTGATCAGGTGCTGAGATAGGTGATCAGGTTGATAGACTTTGATCAGACACTGTGATAGGGGCTCAGGTTAATAGACTTTGATCAGATGCTGGGATAGGTGATCAGGTTTATAGACTTTAATGAGAGGTTGGGATGGTGGATCAGGTTACTAGACTTTGGTGAGACGCTGGGATAGGGGTTGGGTTTATAAGCTTGGATGAAACTCTGAGCGAAATGGGTTTGCTCAATTCAGCAGCTTCATGTCCTTTTATTTATCCCTTTTCCACACAGGTCCTTGATCCGACTTGTGTTTCTTCTAATCTCTGGCACGCCCTTTTGTCCTGCAGATTATTTCAGGAAATGTCAACACTTACGATATTGTTCTGAAGGACCTGCGGCCTCCGATCATTGCCCGCTTTGTGCGGGTGATCCCAGTGACTGAGCAGCCATCGAGTGTGTGTATGCGGGTCGAGCTGTATGGCTGTGTCTGGATTGGTGAGTGTCTCCTCTTTCATGTTCCCAGCCTGTAGTTTAAAGTTCTGAGACAGGGAGGTTCTTTTTGTCAGAAATTGTGGGATTATTTTGTGTGTGTATCTAATTTACTCATTGATATCTGTGTCTAGACGGCCTCTACTCCTATAGTGGGCCTGCGGGACAGACCATTGGAAAGCCAGGGGCAGCAGTCATCTACCTCAACGATTCCACATATGATGGTATCCAGGACTCCAGGTGAGGCTGTGTGTTACGATACTGAAGAAGTGATAATGGAGCATTTTTAACCAATGTTGATCAGCTTACTCAGGATTGGATGGTCAGTCCCTGCTGGCTATCTCTGCAAGCTCCAGACATTAGATATAGTCTGGTACGCCACAGGTACTGAATGCACTTTCTTGTTCCTGTCAACCACAAGAGGATTTACTATGCTAATGTCTGTTTCATGCAGAGTGAGCATTCCCCTCTATACAGCAGGTTGGAAAGTGTTTGTTCTGGGTACAGCATGATCAATGTATTTCTTATCTCTGACATCAGCAACAGGAGCCTTGATAAGCACCCATCACCCACACGGTGAGTGTGAACATGGCTCCCAGCCTGTGTGTGATGCTTCTCCAAGAGTTGGGTGGGTGGGTGGGTGCTGTAGTTTTCCCTCACCAGAATGATCTTGTGTAAAGCCTCACAGATGCCGTTCTCTGCCTAGGCGCAGTCATGACGGTCTAGGTCAGCTGACGGATGGGGTACTGGGGCTGGACGATTTCACCCAGAGCCACGAGTACCGGGTGTGGCCCGGGTATGACTATGTTGGCTGGAGCAACGACACCTTCATGGGCCAGTACGTGGAGCTGGAGTTTGAGTTCGATCAACGCAGGAACTTCTCCATTATGAAGGTCAGTGCGCGAGAAACTGGTGGCTTGGAGACTGTCAGTTTGTTACCCAACCCCCCCAAATACTCTGTTTCTCACCACCTCAGCAACCCCCACCACCCCTTCCATGCATCTGCACCCCTGAAACCCAAGCCTCCTACTGTATCCTTGGATTTTTCCTAAACACACCTTCGCTGGGCCGAGCACTCAGCAGCATCAGCAGGAGTTCCTTACCCTCAGAATCATGCCTCGCCACTTGGAAGCACTGCCTTCCTCGCACCTTCAGAACCTGCTACCTCCTCAGAACTCATTGCCTCCCCTGGAAACCACTGCCTCCCTCACTCCCACAAAACCCGCTGCCTCCCTCACTCCCTCAAATCCGCTGCCTCCCTCACTCCCTCAAAACCCGCTGCCGCCCTCACTCACTCAAAACCCGCTGCCTCCCTCACTCACTCAAAACCCGCTGCCCCCCTCACTCCCTCAAAACCCGCTGCTCCCTCAGAACCGCTGCCTCCCTTGCTCTCCGGAACTGCTGCCTCCCTCCCTTGAAACCGCTGCCTCGCTCGCTCCCCCGGAACCGCTGCGTCCCTCGCTCCCCCGGAACCGCTGCGTCCCTCGCTCCCATCGGAACCGCTGCGTCCCTCGCTCCCATCGGAACCGCTGCGTCCCTCGCTCCCATCGGAACCGCTGCGTCCCTCGCTCCCATCGGAACCGCTGCGTCCCTCGCTCCCATCGGAACCGCTGCGTCCCTCGCTCCCATCGGAACCGCTGCGTCCCTCGCTCCCATCGGAACCGCTGCGTCCCTCGCTCCCATCGGAACCGCTGCGTCCCTCGCTCCCATCGGAACCGCTGCGTCCCTCGCTCCCATCGGAACCGCTGCGTCCCTCGCTCCCATCGGAACCGCTGCGTCCCTCGCTCCCATCGGAACCGCTGCGTCCCTCGCTCCCATCGGAACCGCTGCGTCCCTCGCTCCCATCGGAACCGCTGCGTCCCTCGCTCCCATCGGAACCGCTGCGTCCCTCGCTCCCATCGGAACCGCTGCGTCCCTCGCTCCCATCGGAACCGCTGCGTCCCTCGCTCCCATCGGAACCGCTGCGTCCCTCGCTCCCATCGGAACCGCTGCGTCCCTCGCTCCCATCGGAACCGCTGCGTCCCTCGCTCCCATCGGAACCGCTGCGTCCCTCGCTCCCATCGGAACCGCTGCGTCCCTCGCTCCCATCGGAACCGCTGCGTCCCTCGCTCCCATCGGAACCGCTGCGTCCCTCGCTTTTAGTCTTTTTGGGGTTTGATACAACTGAGTAGCTTGCATGGCCATTTCATTGGGCAGTTAGGAGTCAACCATATTGCAGGATGTCTTCTTCCAGGCGGCTGAAGATGTTAGTGAGTACCTGACACAAAACTCACACCCCTGAGGCAATGGTGTTGGGTCAAGTTCAGGAAGCTGATTCTCTGCCTGTAAACTCTGTGTTTGGCATATCACTTCCTTTGAGCTGTACACCTCTGCTCATCCTCTCTCGTGTGGAGCAGCAGGTGCTGAGGATAAGACAGCTGCTAATTCTGCTGTTGGTGATGTCACTGCTCATCTTGATCCACATCTGAACTGCATAAGTGGCTGCATGATGTGTTTGGAACATGGGAAATGTTAATCAGACACACAAAGCTACGTTTAGAAATCGCCACCAAAGTAATGAACATACATTCTCAGCACAAGGCATGTGACATGGCCAAGGAAGTAGTTGTGAGTCTCAGTAATTCGAGGATTTTTTTTTGCTGGCCATTTATTCAGCCCCCTCAATTCCGACTGTCCTCTCACTTTGTTTTCCCTGGCAAGTTCCAGGAAGTCTGGATACCCATGTGAGTGAAATTCCAAAATCCCAATTAAAACAGCTGCTGATTGTCTTTTTGCATTTTGGCAACACTGCCCTTTCTCACATGCAACTGAACTTGCTGCAATTAAAGGTGGAAAAAGATAGGTCACTTCAGGCTTCCCAATACTTATCTATGTCAGCTCCTTATACAAATCCCCACTCTCAAACCCATTCAATTTAAATTCAAATTCCTCCATCTGACTATCTGATTGTTTCTCACTCTGATTTGTCTCTATCTATCTATCTCACTCTCTCCAACTGTCTCTCTCCATCTGACTGTTTGCCTCTCTCTCTCTCTCTCTTACTCTCTCTCTGTCACTTTCTTTCTGTCACTCTCTGTCACTCATTCGCTGTCATACTCTCTGTCACTCTGTCCGTCACTCTCTCTCCGTCACTCTCTCTCCGTCACTCTCTCTCCGTCACTCTCTCTCCGTCACTCTCTCTCCGTCACTCTCTCTCCGTCACTCTCTCTCCGTCACTCTCTCTCCGTCACTCTCTCTCCGTCACTCTCTCTCCGTCACTCTCTCTCCGTCACTCTCTCTCCGTCACTCTCTCTCCGTCACTCTCTCTCCGTCACTCTCTCTCCGTCACTCTCTCTCCGTCACTCTCTCTCCGTCACTCTCTCTCTGTCACTCTCTCTCTGTCACTCTCTCTCTGTCTCACTCTCTCTGTCTCTCTCTCTCTCTCTCACTCTCTCTCTCTCTCACTCTCTCTCTGTCACACTCTCTCTCTGTCACACTCTCTCTCTGTCACACTCTCTCTCTGTCACACTCTCTCTCTGTCACACTCTCTCTCTGTCACACTCTCTCTCTGTCACACTCTCTCTTTGTCACTCTCTCTTTGTCACTCTCTCTTTGTCACTCTCTCTCTCTGTCTCACTCTTTCTTTGTCACTCTCTGTCTCTCTCTGTCTCCCTCTCTCTCCCTCTGTCACTCTCTCCCTCTGTCACACTCGCTCTGTCACTCACTCTATTGCTCTCTCTCTGTCCCTCTATCCTTCTCTTCCTGTCTCTCTCTCTCTCTCTATCACTATCTGACTGTCCCTATAAATCTGTCACTCACACTCTTTGTCTCTTTTCCTATATGACAATGTTCTGGCCCCCTCAGTTTCTCTTGACTGTCTCACACTAACTCTGATTTTGTCTCTACGACTGACAGATGCACCCCCTGATTTTGGGGACCTCCAGGGCAACTCTCTTCCGACTGTATACCACTGTGCCACCACCTCTGTTGGGTCTGTCCTGCCGGGGGACTGGATATACCCAAGGATGGTGGTGTCTGGGGCATTATCTGTAAGTTATAATTCCGTGAGGAGGACTATGCCAGGCTGTTGCTTGACTAGCCTGTGAGACAGCTCTCCGAATTTTGATACCAGCCCCTGGATGTTAGAAAGGAGGATTTTGCAGGTTCGACAGGGCTGAGTTTCCCCTGACCCCCTCATTCAACTCCTCGCTCCCCTACTCTTTCCCCCTTTCTCCCCTTCTGTCTCCCCATGCTCTCCTTCAGTCACCCCCTCGCTCCCCTTCCCTACTCCCTTCCTCTCTCTTACTCCCTTTCTCTCTCCCCCTCACTCCTCCTTCCCCTCCCCTATTCCATTAGTCCCGCATCCCTGCTTCCCTTCTCACTCTACTCACACCCCTTCCCTCTCCCCCTTGCTACTCTTTTCTCTCCCTTTTTCTCTTTTTCTCTCATCCCTCGCTCCCCTTCTCACTCCTCTGCTCTCTCCTTGCTCACTTTCCCTCTCCCCCACTCCCCTATCCCCCTCATTCCCTTTCTCTCTTCCCTATTCTCACATCCCTTGTTCCCCTTCTCTCTCCTTTCACTCCCCTTCGCTCTCCCCCACTCCGCTTCTCTCTCTTCTCTTTCCCCTTCTCTCTCTTCCTCACTCTCCTCTCTCCTGCTTGCTCCCCTCCTCGCCCTACTACTCCCCTCCTCCCCAATCCATTTTGTCTTTCCCCCTCGCTCCTCCTCTCTATCCCCAAGCCCCTTCCCCTCACTCCCCTTTGGTCTCCCCCTCGCTCCCCTTTTCCCTCCCATTTTCCCTTTTTTTTCTTATCCCTCGCTCTCCCCCTCTCTCCCCTCACTCTGCTTCTCTCCCTCTTTCCCCTCCTCTCTCCTCCTCACTCCCCCTCCCTCTTCCCCGCTCCCCTTCTCCATCATCCCCGCTCCCCTTCTCACCCTGCCTGCACCCCTTCCCTCTCCCCCTCGTTCCCCTTCCCTCTCTCCCTCGTTCCCCTTCCCTCTCTCCCTCGTTCCCCTTCCCTCTCCCCCTCGTTCCCCTTCCCTCTCCCCCTCGTTCCCCTTCCCTCTCCCCCTCGTTCCCCTTCCCTCTCCCCCTCGTTCCCCTTCCCTCTCCCCCTCGTTCCCCTTCCCTCTCCCCCTCGTTCCCCTTCCCTCTCCCCCTCGTTCCCCTTCCCTCTCCCCCTCGTTCCCCTTCCCTCTCCCCCTCGTTCCCCTTCCCTCTCCCCCTCGTTCCCCTTCCCTCTCCCCCTCGTTCCCCTTCCCTCTCCCCCTCGTTCCCCTTCCCTCTCCCCCTCGTTCCCCTTCCCTCTCCCCCTCGTTCCCCTTCCCTCTCCCCCTCGTTCCCCTTCCCTCTCCCCCTCGTTCCCCTTCCCTCTCCCCCTCGTTCCCCTTCCCTCTCCCCCTCGTTCCCCTTCCCTCTCCCCCTCGTTCCCCTTCCCACTCCCCCTCACTCCCCTTCTCTCCCCTCTTTTCTCTCACCCCTCTCCCCATATCTCTCCTCCTTGCTCCCCCTCTCTCTCTCCCCATCACTCCCTTCTCCCTCCCCCCTCACCGCTTCTCCCAAACTCCATGCTCCCCTTCTGTCTCCCTCACTCCTGTTCTCTCTCCTCCTTGTTCCGCTTCTCTCTCATCGCCTCTCCTCTTTCCCCGTTGCACCCCTACTCTCTCCCTCGCTCCCCTTCTGCCTCCCCATACTCCCCTTTTGTCTCCCCCTCACTCCTCTTCCCTCTCCCCACCCACTCCCCTTAGCTCTCCTCCTCGCTCCTCTTCTCTCTCCCTTTTTCCCTTTTTCTCTCATCTCTCACTCCCCTTCTCACTTCCCTCTCTTCCTTTCTCACCTTCCCTCTCTCCACTCCCCTTCCCTCTCCCCCCTCACTCTCTTTCTCTCTTCCCTACTCTTGCATCCCTCGTTTTCCTTCTCTCTCCTTTCACTTCCTTTCTCTCTCCCCCACTCTGCTTCTGTCTCTCCTCCTCTTTGTCCTTCTCTCTCCTCCTTGCCCTCTTTCTCGTCCTCCTACTCCCCCCCTTCTCCCCAATCCGTTTTCTCTTTTCCCCCTTGCTCCCCTTCTGTCTATCCCCAAGCCCCTTCTGTCTGCCTCGCTCCCCTTCTCTCTTTCCCTCGCTCCCCTGCTGTCTCCCCCTCACTCCCCTTCCCTCTCCCCCTCGCTCCCCTTCACTCTCTTCCCTGCTCACCCCTCAATCTCATCCCCGCTCCCCCTCCTTCCCTCTCCCCATTGCTCCCCTTCTCTTTCCCCTTTACTCCCCCTCTCCCTCATCCCAGCTCCTCTTTTCTCTCCCCTGCTCCTCTTTTCTCTCCCCTGCTCCTCTTTTCTCTCCCCTGCTCCTCTTTTCTCTCCCCTGCTCCTCTTTTCTCTCCCCTGCTCCTCTTTTCTCTCCCCTGCTCCTCTTTTCTCTCCCCTGCTCCTCTTTTCTCTCCCCTGCTCCTCTTTTCTCTCCCCTGCTCCTCTTTTCTCTCCCCTGCTCCTCTTTTCTCTCCCCTGCTCCTCTTTTCTCTCCCCTGCTCCTCTTTTCTCTCCCCTGCTCCTCTTTTCTCTCCCCTGCTCCTCTTTTCTCTCCCCTGCTCCTCTTTTCTCTCCCCTGCTCCCCTTTTCTCTCCCCTGCTCCTCTTTTCTCTCCCCTGCTCCTCTTTTCTCTCCCCTGCTCCTCTTTTCTCTCCCCTGCTCCTCTTTTCTCTCCCCCTGCTCCTCTTTTCTCTCCCCCTGCTCCTCTTTTCTCTCCCCCTGCTCCTCTTTTCTCTCCCCCTGCTCCTCTTTTCTCTCCCCCTGCTCCTCTTTTCTCTCCCCCTGCTTCTCTTTTCTCTCCCCCTGCTCCTCTTTTCTCTCCCCCTGCTCCTCTTTTCTCTCCCCCTGCTCCTCTTTTCTCTCCCCCTGCTCCTCTTTTCTCTCCCCTGCTCCTCTTTTCTCTCCCCCTGCTCCTCTTTTCTCTCCCCCTGCTCCTCTTTTCTCTCCCCCTGCTCCTCTTTTCTCTCCCCCTGCTCCTCTTTTCTCTCCCCCTGCTCCTCTTTTCTCTCCCCCTGCTCCTCTTTTCTCTCCCCCTGCTCCTCTTTTCTCTCCTCCTGCTCCTCTTTTCTCTCCTCCTGCTCCTCTTTTCTCTCCCCCTGCTCCTCTTTTCTCTCCCCCGCTCCTCTTTTCTCTCCCCCGCTCCTCTTTTCTCTCCCCCGCTCCTCTTTTCTCTCCCCCGCTCCTCTTTTCTCTCCCCCTGCTCCTCTTTTCTCTCCCCCTGCTCCTCTTTTCTCTCCCCCTGCTCCTCTTTTCTCTCCCCCTGCTCCTCTTTTCTCTCCCCCTGCTCCTCTTTTCTCTCCCCCTGCTCCTCTTTTCTCTCCCCCTGCTCCTCTTTTCTCTCCCCCTGCTCCTCTTTTCTCTCCCCCTGCTCCTCTTTTCTCTCCCCCTGCTCCTCTTTTCTCTCCCCCTGCTCCTCTTTTCTCTCCCCCTGCTCCTCTTTTCTCTCCCCCTGCTCCTCTTTTCTCTCCCCCTGCTCCTCTTTTCTCTCCCCCTGCTCCTCTTTTCTCTCCCCCTGCTCCTCTTTTCTCTCCCCCCTGCTCCTCTTTTCTCTCCCCCGCTCCTCTTTTCTCTCCCCCTGCTCCTCTTTTCTCTCCCCCTGCTCCTCTTTTCTCTCCCCCTGCTCCTCTTTTCTCTCCCCCTGCTCCTCTTTTCTCTCCCCCTGCTCCTCTTTTCTCTCCCCCTGCTCCTCTTTTCTCTCCCCCTGCTCCTCTTTTCTCTCCCCCTGCTCCTCTTTTCTCTCCCCCTGCTCCTCTTTTCTCTCCCCCTGCTCCTCTTTTCTCTCCCCCTGCTCCTCTTTTCTCTCCCCCTGCTCCTCTTTTCTCTCCCCCTGCTCCTCTTTTCTCTCCCCCTGCTCCTCTTTTCTCTCCCCCTGCTCCTCTTTTCTCTCCCCCTGCTCCTCTTTTCTCTCCCCCTGCTCCTCTTTTCTCTCCCCCTGCTCCTCTTTTCTCTCCCCCTGCTCCTCTTTTCTCTCCCCCTGCTCCTCTTTTCTCTCCCCCTGCTCCTCTTTTCTCTCCCCCTGCTCCTCTTTTCTCTCCCCCTGCTCCTCTTTTCTCTCCCCCTGCTCCTCTTTTCTCTCCCCCTGCTCCTCTTTTCTCTCCCCCTGCTCCTCTTTTCTCTCCCCCTGCTCCTCTTTTCTCTCCCCCTGCTCCTCTTTTCTCTCCCCCTGCTCCTCTTTTCTCTCCCCCTGCTCCTCTTTTCTCTCCCCCTGCTCCTCTTTTCTCTCCCCCTGCTCCTCTTTTCTCTCCCCCTGCTCCTCTTTTCTCTCCCCCTGCTCCTCTTTTCTCTCCCCCTGCTCCTCTTTTCTCTCCCCCTGCTCCTCTTTTCTCTCCCCCTGCTCCTCTTTTCTCTCCCCCTGCTCCTCTTTTCTCTCCCCCTGCTCCTCTTTTCTCTCCCCCTGCTCCTCTTTTCTCTCCCCCTGCTCCTCTTTTCTCTCCCCCTGCTCCTCTTTTCTCTCCCCCTGCTCCTCTTTTCTCTCCCCCTGCTCCTCTTTTCTCTCCCCCTGCTCCTCTTTTCTCTCCCCCTGCTCCTCTTTTCTCTCCCCCTGCTCCTCTTTTCTCTCCCCCTGCTCCTCTTTTCTCTCCCCCTGCTCCTCTTTTCTCTCCCCCTGCTCCTCTTTTCTCTCCCCCTGCTCCTCTTTTCTCTCCCCCTGCTCCTCTTTTCTCTCCCCCTGCTCCTCTTTTCTCTCCCCCTGCTCCTCTTTTCTCTCCCCCTGCTCCTCTTTTCTCTCCCCCTGCTCCTCTTTTCTCTCCCCCTGCTCCTCTTTTCTCTCCCCCTGCTCCTCTTTTCTCTCCCCCTGCTCCTCTTTTCTCTCCCCCTGCTCCTCTTTTCTCTCCCCCTGCTCCTCTTTTCTCTCCCCCTGCTCCTCTTTTCTCTCCCCCTGCTCCTCTTTTCTCTCCCCCTGCTCCTCTTTTCTCTCCCCCTGCTCCTCTTTTCTCTCCCCCTGCTCCTCTTTTCTCTCCCCCTGCTCCTCTTTTCTCTCCCCCTGCTCCTCTTTTCTCTCCCCCTGCTCCTCTTTTCTCTCCCCCTGCTCCTCTTTTCTCTCCCCCTGCTCCTCTTTTCTCTCCCCCTGCTCCTCTTTTCTCTCCCCCTGCTCCTCTTTTCTCTCCCCCTGCTCCTCTTTTCTCTCCCCCTGCTCCTCTTTTCTCTCCCCCTGCTCCTCTTTTCTCTCCCCCTGCTCCTCTTTTCTCTCCCCCTGCTCCTCTTTTCTCTCCCCCTGCTCCTCTTTTCTCTCCCCCTGCTCCTCTTTTCTCTCCCCCTGCTCCTCTTTTCTCTCCCCCTGCTCCTCTTTTCTCTCCCCCTGCTCCTCTTTTCTCTCCCCCTGCTCCTCTTTCCTCTCCCCCTGCTCCTCTTTCCTCTCCCCCTGCTCCTCTTTTCTCTCCCCCTGCTCCTCTTTTCTCTCCCCCTGCTCCTCTTTTCTCTCCCCCTGCTCCTCTTTTCTCTCCCCCTGCTCCTCTTTTCTCTCCCCCTGCTCCTCTTTTCTCTCCCCCTGCTCCTCTTTTCTCTCCCCCTGCTCCTCTTTTCTCTCCCCCTGCTCCTCTTTTCTCTCCCCCTGCTCCTCTTTTCTCTCCCCCTGCTCCTCTTTTCTCTCCCCCTGCTCCTCTTTTCTCTCCCCCTGCTCCTCTTTTCTCTCCCCCTGCTCCTCTTTTCTCTCCCCCTGCTCCTCTTTTCTCTCCCCCTGCTCCTCTTTTCTCTCCCCCTGCTCCTCTTTTCTCTCCCCCTGCTCCTCTTTTCTCTCCCCCTGCTCCTCTTTTCTCTCCCCCTGCTCCTCTTTTCTCTCCCCCTGCTCCTCTTTTCTCTCCCCCTGCTCCTCTTTTCTCTCCCCCTGCTCCTCTTTTCTCTCCCCCTGCTCCTCTTTTCTCTCCCCCTGCTCCTCTTTTCTCTCCCCCTGCTCCTCTTTTCTCTCCCCCTGCTCCTCTTTTCTCTCCCCCTGCTCCTCTTTTCTCTCCCCCTGCTCCTCTTTTCTCTCCCCCTGCTCCTCTTTTCTCTCCCCCTGCTCCTCTTTTCTCTCCCCCTGCTCCTCTTTTCTCTCCCCCTGCTCCTCTTTTCTCTCCCCCGCTCCTCTTTTCTCTCCCCCTGCTCCTCTTTTCTCTCCCCCTGCTCCTCTTTTCTCTCCCCCTGCTCCTCTTTTCTCTCCCCCCGCTCCTCTTAGCTCTCCCCCCGCTCCTCTTGCCCCTCATCCCCACTCCCCTTCTCACCCTGCCCACTCCCCTTCCCTCTACCCCTCACTCCCCTTTTCTGTCCTTACCCCTGTGCCCCTTCTCCCTACCTCTCTACTCCCCTTCCATCTCACTTGCTCCCTTTCTCTCTCCCCCTCGCTCCCCTTCTTTCTCATCCCCGGTCCCCCTCTCTCTCTTCCTCGCACTCACCTTCTCTCTCCCCTTCCTCCCTTTCTCTCTACCTCCCCACCCCCTTCTCTCTCCCCCTTGCTCCCCTTCTTTCTCATCCCTGCTCCCTCTCTCTTATCCTCTGCCCTTCTCTCTCCTTTTTCTCCCTTCTTTCCCCCCACTTCTCTATCTCTCTGTTCCTGACTGACTCTGTCTCTCTCACAGGTGCATTGTAACAATCTGTATACAAAGTCGGTGAAGATCTTCCACCGGGTTGAGTGCTCCTTCAAGCAGCAGCTGGTGGCGAACTGGGAGCGGGAGTTAGTGGGCGTAACGATGGTGATGGACGACAAGAACCCGAGTGCACGGTTTGTCATTGTGCCCCTGGGGCAGCGGCTGGGCAAGGCAATCCGCTGCCGGTTCTACTTTGCGGATCGTTGGATGTTGTTCAGTGAAATCTCTTTCCAGTCAACAGTTGCAGGTAAGTACCTGCAACCCCATCCGATCAGGATCCCTGATTGTACCTCATGTGGGAATGTTAATGTGAGGCCAGTCATTTAGGTCTAATTCCACTCTCACAAGAAGGTAGTGAGGTCCCTTTAAATATGCAGATAAGGGTCCTGTGATGTAATTGGGACTTGATTGCAATTTAAATCAAATGGGGGTCAGGGGGACATGAGGAGGGGGAACTCTGGGGGGGGTGGGGTTGTGAAGTTCGGACAGTAACATTTATATATTCAGCCAGAGACATTTAGAACTGCATACGCTGTCAAAAATGGACCCTTTATTTTCTACCATTCTACCGGATTCCCTCTGCTGGTACATGTATACATGCTGATAGCCTCAAGTGGACAAAATGCACAGTGCAGTTTTCAATACACTACAGGGATCTCAGGGAGAGGGTGCTGGGGAGGGCAGTCTCAGTGATGGGGTCCTAGGGAGGGAGATCCCAGGGTCTACGGGGTGCTGGGGAAGCGGGCATGGCAGGGCCCAGGGGTTGACTGTGGCAGTATCGGGGAGTCGGAAGGTGTTGGGGGCCGGGGGAGGGGGAAAGGTGCTGGAAGGCCAGGAGCAGGGGTGGTGGGGGAGGGTTTGGGAGGCTGGGTGTGCCAGTGCTGGGGAATCAGGGGGACTGTGGCGGGGGATGGAGGATGGCAATGTGATGCTACAGAGTTTGTCTCTCCTGCTGCCTTTACCTCATGACTAGTTTGCTGAAAACACTGAAGTGATGGAATTTTAATTTGATCTTTCACCCTTTGGCAGATGCTGAGGGTACAAATCCTTTGGAACACCTTCAGCCATCCAGGAGAGAGGACACTTCCCAAATCCCAGAAGTTTGGAGTACTCCCAGGCTGAATGCCGGCCTAGGCCTGGGTTTGGGACCCAGCCCTGCACCAAAACTGATGCTGACCAACACGCCGAGCCCCACATTGATCAACACTGCCAGCAGCCTTGTCACTCTCATCGTCGGTAAAGAGCTTCTGACGTTTGCTGTCTGTCTCCGCATCCACTTGCCCACTCACGCTGCTCTCTCTGCATCCCCTCCCCCACTCACTCTGCTCTCTCTGCACCCCATCCCCCAGACCCTCTCCCACTCACTGCTCTCTCCACATCCCTACTCCACTCACACTGCTCTCTCTGCATCCCCTCCCCCACTCACTCCGCTCTCTCTGCACCTCTTCTCCCAGACCCTCCCCCACTCACTATGCTCTCTCTGCATCCCCTCCTTCATTCACACTGCTCTCTCTGCATCCCCTCCCCCACTCACTCTGCTCTCTCTGCACCCCTTCCCCCAGACCCTCTCCCACTCACTGCTCTCTCCGCATCCCTACTCCACTCACGCTGCTCTCTCTGCATCCCCTCCCCCACTCACTTTGCTCTCTCTGCACCCCTTCCCCCAGACCCTCCCCCACTCACTCTGCTCTCTGCTCTCTCCACATCCCCTCCCCTGCTCTGCTCTCTCCGTATCCCCTCCCCCACTCACTCTGCTCTCTCTGCATTACATCCCCCACTCACTCTGCTCTCTCTGCACCCGATCCCCCAGACCCTCTCCCACTCACTGCTCTCTCTGCATCTCTACTCCACTCACGCTGCTCTCTCTGCATCCGCTCCCCCACTCACTTTGCTCTCTCTGCACCCCTTCCCCCAGACCCTCCCCCACTCACTCTGCTCTCTCCACATCCCCTCCCCTTCTCTGCTCTCTCCATATCCCCTCCCCAACTCACTATGTTCTCTCCATATCCCCTCCCCCAGTCACTCTGCTCTCTCCGCACCATCCCCTCCCCAACTGACTATATTTGAGTGGGTGTGTGTGGGAGTCTCTTTCTCTCTCTGTAGATAGTACTGGGATGGGAATTGTGTCCTTCACTCTGCTCATGGCTGTGCCTGTCTCTATCTCTCTCTCTCTCTCTCTACAGGCAGCTCCCCTCCTTCCACCATCAGCAGGCCCATGAACAAGGCTGAGGACAGTAACACCTCCATTCTGATTGGCTGTTTGGTAACCATCATACTCCTCCTCATCATCATCATCGTCGTCATCCTGTGGAGGCAACATTGGAAAAGGATCCTAGAGAAGGTGTGTATGTCCCCTTTAACAGGGTTTCCACTACTGCATGGTGTCTCCTTTAACAAAACCCCACCACTGCATTGTGTCCTGTTTAACAACACCCTTGACAATGCACTGTGACCCCTTCCACAGGACCCTGCAACTGCACCGTGTCCCTTTTAAAAGGACCCCACCACTGAACTGTGTCCCTTTTAACAGGACCCTGCCACTGAACTGTGTCCTCTTTAACAGGACCCTGCCACCGCACCATGTCCCCTTCAACAGGACCCTGCCACTGCATTGTGCCTCTTTTAACAACACCTCCACCACTGCACTATGTCCCTTTAAAAGGACCCCGCCACTGCACTGTGAACCTGTTAACAACACCCATGCCATCCCTTTAACATCGGCCCCACTGCTACACTGTGTCCCCTTTAACAACACCCCCACCACTGCACTGTGTTCTGTTTAACAAAACCCCTGGCACTGCACTGGGTCCCCTTTAACAGGATCCTGCCACTGCACTTGTTCCCTTCAACAAGACCCTGCCAGTGTACCATGTTCCCTTTAACAGGACTCTGCCATTGCACCGTGGTCCCTTCAACAGGACCCTGCCAGTGTACCATGTTCCCTTCAACAGGACCCTGCCAGTGTACCATGTTCCCTTTAACAGGACCCTGCCACTGCCTTGTGTCCCCTTCAACAGGACCCTGCCACTGCACCATGCCCCCTTCAAAAAAACCCTGTCACTGCACCATGCCCCCTTTAACAGAACCCTGCCACTGTATAGACTGGGATCTTATCTTAGCTCGCCCATCTCCATTTCAAAATGCCTGCTTTTACACCTAATCCCTTTGATGATTTATACCTTGCAGTCTGACTGTCTAATTAAATTAGTCACACACACAACATACACACACAGCCCCCACAAGCCTGCTTTAGTATCCCACAGTAATGTTAGGAAAAATGATATTTCCTTTACACAAGTAATTAAGAAGGTTAATGGAATGCTGTCCTTTATTACGAGAGAAATTGAACATGAAAGTAAGGCTGAAAATATAGACATGTCTAAGCTTTTCGTCTTGTACTCATCAGGACACTTCACAAGAATAATCGTGGCGATCTAGATGCCACCATTGTGTAAATCAGTATTCATTGAACTTATGAACTTGGCAACTTGCACAGTTGAGTTCAGTTTTAATGACAGCATGTATGCCCAAATGGATTGTGTTGCCATGGGATCCCCTCAGGGTCCAGCTTTTGCAAACATCTTTGTTGGGTTCCATGAGAAACGTGTCTTCGATGGAATGACACCTAACCTCCTACCCCTTGCATATTTCTGAGATGTGGATGATACATTTCCTATATTTAAATCCACAACTGCATGTAACAATTTCCTTACATGTCTTAACGGGCTCCATCCTGTACTCAAATTCACCTTTGGAATGGAGCAGGCAAATTAACTCCCTTTCTTTGATGTACTTGTTGAGAAATCTGCCGGGGGTTCTCTACCATGGTCTATTGCAAGCCTACCTTCACTGGTCAATGTACACATTGGGATTCTTACGCGCTGTAAGATTGGTCTTACTGGCAACCTTGTACATAGGGCCCAAGCCATTTACTCACCCTACAAGCTTGATGCTGAAATAGGGCGTATCAAAGACGTCCTGTGGAATACTGGCTACCCTGATCATATCATTTTGCACTGTATATCACACAAACTCATGAACAGGCCTAAAGCTGTCACTTTTGGCCCTGAAAAGTGCCCAGTCTACCTCTGATTACCCCGGAAAGACAAGCTATCTCAAAAATTTGAACAGCAGGTGAAGCCAGCTGTTTCACACTGCTATTATGCAGTAGCAACGTGAGTCGTATTTGCCACTAACAGGATGCTGCCATCAAGTCAAAAAGACGTTCTGCTATCACACAAATGAGTAATGTTGTGTGTGAATTTCAGTGCCAGTGTGATGCTAGGTATGTAGGCCGTATATCCCAAAGACTGGCGGATAATATCAAACAGCATGTCCCAGCCGCTGTTCGCAATGGGCAAGGTACAGACTGTACCCAACCAGTCTGTGCTTGCAAAACTCAAAACACAGTGTCCAACAATAGATGTGATTCCACGATTGGACAAGATTTGCTGAATAATCATCAGTGTGCTGATAATTACACTGACAACCAGTTTGGGATTGTCAGTCAGGCTCGCAGTGTGGTGCATTTGCATGTATTGGAGGCTACATGTATTGCTGCACAAGGCCCTGTTCTTTGCAGACAGGGAGGACATGTGCACACATTGTGCCTGTTTCAGCTAAACAAAGTAAGTGACAGCCATTCGCTGACTCATTCCTCAGGCCAATGCTTGACCCATCAGGGTCAAGCTGCCTGGTTTAATTTCAAACAATGCTTGGCAATTAACTGTCAGTCACCATCAGTGGTGCATTCTCCAATGCAATGCCACTTGCCAACCAATCAGCACTCTTCACATAAAGTATAAATTGTTGTTTTCCCCTTATATTGGTATTCTTGTGATGTGTCCCAATGAGTGCAAAACGAAAAGCGTCGACATGTCTCCTTCTTCAGCAGTACTCAAGTTCTGTACTACCAAATGACTATAAAAGTAAGGTTGTTATGCTCCAGCTATACAGGGCATTGGTGAGACCACATCTCGAATCCTGTGTGCAGTTTTGGTCTCCTTATTTAAAGAAGGATGTAAATGCGTTGGAGGCGATTCAGAGGAGGTTTACTAGATTGATACCTGAAATGAGTGGTTTGTCTTATGAGGAAAGATTGAACAGACTGGATTTGTCTCCACTGAAGTTTAGAAGAGTGAGTGGTCGATTGAAGTCTATAAGATCCTGAACAGTTTTGACAAGGTGGATGTGGGAAGGGTGTTTCCTCTTGTGGGTGAATCCTGAACTAGGGGACATTGTTTTAAAATTAGGGGTCACCCTTTTAGGACAGAGATGAGGAGAAATTTTTCTCTGAAGGTTGTGCGACTTTGGAACTCAGCCTCAGAAGGTGGTGGAGGCGGGGTCACTGAATATTTTTAAGGCAGAGGTAGATTTTGCCATGATTTGTTAGGTAAGGGAATCGTAGGTTATTGGGGGTAGATGGGAATATAGATTTGAAACACAAGCAGATCAGCCATGATCTTGTTGAATGGCGGAGCAGGCTCGAGGGGCCGAATGGCTTACTTCTGTTCCTATTTCATTTGTTAATGCGTTAACAACACCCCACCGCTGCACTGTGTCTCCTTTAACAACCCCCCTCCATTGCAGTGTCCCCTTTAACAGAACCATTCCATTGCACTGTGACCCCTTTAACAACCCCCAGCCACTAAATGGTGTCCCCTTTAACAACACCCCACTACTGCACTGTGTCCTCTTTAACAACACCCCTCCATTGCACTGTATCTCCTTTAAAACTTTGCCACTGCACTGTCCCCTTTAACAACACCCTGCCATTGCATTGTCCCCTTTAACAACAACCCACCATTGCAGTGTCCTCTTTAAAACCCCTGCCACTGCAGTGTGTCATCTTTAACATGACTGCACTATGTTCCCTTTAACAGGACCCTGCCACTGCATTATGTCCCCGGTAACAGGACCCCCACCATTGCTCTGTATCCCCTTTAACCGCACCCCCACCACTGCATTGTATCTCCTTTAAAACCCTGCCATTGCACTATGTCCCCTTTAACAGGACCCCACCACTGCTGTGTGTCCCCTTTAACAGGACCCCCACCACTGCACTGAGCCCTGTCCTCACAACCTCAGCCATTTGGCACTGCTCGTACCCGTCATTATTTCCCTCATGCTCTCTTTCCTTTCCATGTGCCTCTTACATCAACCTGCTCTGTGCCCACTGACCCCTGAACTCATGTTCCCACAGTAATACTCCCTTGTGCCCTTCTCACCTGCATCGTGGCTGCTGTTAAATGGAGCTTTGTGGTAGCAGCATCTATCCCCACTCTTTGCCCGTAACAGTTGGCCTCAGTGCCTCTAAACTGTAGAACTTCCTTCTCTCCATCTCAGTAATCTGAGTTGGGGTTGAATGGATCATTGTTATGGTCTGTGCTGTAATCTCTCTGCTTGTTTCCCAGGCTCCGCGGAGAATCCTGGAGGAGGATGCTACTGTGCGCCCGCCCCTGTACAATGACACCATCATCATTGGCAACCAGACGCAGATATTCCAGACCAACCCCACTTATGAGCGTGTCTTTCCATTTGACCTGGAGTACCAGGAACCTGCCAGGCTACTGCGCAAACTTCCAGAACTTTCTCAGAGTGCCGAGGACTCAGGTTAGTACTGTAGAAAGTCGGAGTGGAGGGGGTGCAAGAGTTGCTGAGCAGGTGCAGGGAGGCTTCAGTTGTTGAGTAGGGATCGAGGAGTTGCCCCATCTCCCTCTCCTTCATTCCCCCATCTCCCCATCAAGGGGGACGTTGATGAAAAGCCAGGGTTTCTACAAACAAATGAACACCTACATATTCACAGGCTTTATTTAGCAGCAGCAATCCGGCCTCAGAGAATAGTCCATTAGACCATTCTCACCAACAGAAAAAAAGTGAAGATTTAAAGGGTCCTTGCAGCTGTCAGGAATCACATTAGCCATTGCTACCTCGGAGCTCATGACCAACAGTTTGGGAAACCCTGCTGTAGATGTTTTGGGCCGTTAGAGGTGGGGATGTGGGGTAAATCACACTGGGATGGCCCAAGTCTCTGCAACTATATTCTGTTCAGCTCAGGAGGAACAGTGTCCATTCCATCTAGGGAATGTTTGGAGTTTAGTCTGGAACGAGGAAGGCTGCAAAGGGTCTCCCACGTGAGGAAACGCCTCAGATTCAGTTAGCACATCGTCTCTGGCCATAATCCTAAAACCCCCTAACAGCACTGTGAACTGCACAAATGACTCACCACCATCATCTCCAGGGCAATTAGGGATGGTCAATAAATGCTGGCCTTGCAAACAATACCTACGTCCCAAGTATTTGCAACATTCTGTGGCCTGGCCTAAGATATATGTGTTTTTTTCAAGTATTGCTGATAAAAGAGACATTTTTTGTCGAAGCTTTTCATCTAGCACTCATCAGGACAATTCACAAGAAAATACCAATGTCGAGGTAAAATCATATTTATACTGTATAAAAAGAGAGTGCTGATTGGTTGGCAAGTGGACTTTGATTGGTAGAGGCATTGCCATGGAGAATGCACCACTGGATGGTAACTGACAGTTAACCACCAAGCATTGTTTGAAATTTAAACCAGGCAACTTGACTCTGATTGGTCAAGGTGTTGCCCCGAGGAATGAACCAGCGAATGACTGTCACTTTTTTTGTTTAGCTGAAACAGGCATGTATATGTTCTTTCTGTCTGCAAAGGATAGGGCCCTGTGTATTAATATATGTAGCTTCCACTACATGCAAATGCACCACACTGCGAGCCTGACTGACAATCTTAAATTGGTTGTCAGCGTAATTTTTAACACATTGAGGATTATTTAACAAATGTTGTCCATTCGCAGAATCACATCTAATGTTGGACACTGGTTTGAGTTTTGCCAGCACAGGCTGGTTGGGTATGGTCCGTACCTTGCCCATTACAAACAATGGAAGGAACGTGCTGTTTGAGACAATCCACCAGTCTTTTGGACGTATGGCCTACATATCCAGCATCACACTGGCACTAAAATTCGTATGCCAAATTACTCATTTGTGTGATAAACAGAACGTCTTTTTGGCTTGACGGCAGCATTGTTAGTGACGAATACCACTCATGTTGCTACTGCATTGTAGCAGATGAAGGATTCATTCACATTTGCAAAGGCCATACAGGACTTACGTATCGATAGCAATGCTTTGACAATGTGCTCATTTGACATTGCTAGCCTATTCACCAATGTTCCACTTAAGCAAGCCGTAAATATTTGAGCTGCAACACTATATCATGGCAATCTAGACCCGCCACCATTGCGTGAACCAGTATTCATTGAGCTTATGAACTCGGCAAATCGCGCAGTTGAGTTCAGCTTTAATGATACCATGTATGCCTAAATAGATGGTGTTGCCATGGGATCCCCTTTAGGCCCAGCTTTCACAGACATCTTTGTTGGGTTCCATGAGAAATGTGTCTTCGATGGAATGACACCTAACCTCCTACTCCTTGCATATCTCCGATATGTGGATGATACGTTTGCTATATTTAAATCCACAGCTGCATGTAACAATTTCCTTACGTGTCTTAATGGGCTCCATCCTGCACTCAAATTCACCTTTGAAATGGAGCAGGCAAATGCACTCCCCTTCCTTGACATACCAGTTGAGAAATCTGCCAGGAGGTTCTATACCATGGTCTACCGCAATCCTACCTTCATTGGTCAATACACGTGTTGGGACTCTTACAGTTCCGCGTATTGTAAGATTGGCCTTTTTGGCAACCTTGCAAATAGGGGCCGAGCCATTTTCTTGATGCTGAAACAGGGCGCATCAAGACATCCTGTGGGATAATGGCTACCCTGATCAGATCATTTCACTCTGCATATCGTGCAACCTCATGAACAGGTCGAAGGCCATCACTTTTGGCCCTGAATAGTGCCCAGTCAACCTCAGATTACCCTGGAAGGCCAAGGTATCTCAAACATTTTAGCAACAGGTGAAGCTAGCTGATGGGTGAATTGAACTTGGTGTGAGTTAGGATATACCCAGCATAGATTTGGACGAGCTGAATTGACACAGAGGATGGAAGGTGAGAGGCCAACCAGGAGTCATCAAATCATTGAAGGTGAATGGTGAAGGTAGGGTAACCTGCCCCACAAATAAATTCCAAATACAAATATAAATTGAGACGGGATTAATTAGTAACCTCATAGTAAAGAATCCTCAAGGCAAGAGTGATCATAACATGATAGAATATCACATTCAGTTTGAGGATGAGAAATGAGGGTCTAAAACTAGCCATAAACTTAAATTAATGTAATTTTAAGGGCATGAAGGCAGAGTTGTCTAAAGCGGTCTGGGAAAATAGATTAATAGGTGAGACTAGATAAGCAATGGCAGATATTTAAGGAGATATTTTATAATTCTAACCAAAGATATATTCCATTGAGAAAAAAAGAGTCTACAAGGAGGCTGCACCATTCAGGAATAATTGAGGAAGTTAAGGATGGCATCAAATTGAAAAAAAAGGCATACGATGTTGCAAAGATTAGTGGTAGCCCTGAAAATTGGGAAAATTTTAAAAACCAGCAAAGGATGAGTTAAAAAAAGAAAGAAATTAGAGTATGAGAGAAAACTAGCAAGAAATATAAAAAAAGACAATAAAAGTTTTGATAAGGATATAAAGTGAAAAAGTGTAGCTAAAATGAGTGTTGGTCCTTAGAGGGTGAGACTTGGGAATTAATATTGGGAAACAAGGAAATGGCAGAGACTTTGAACAAGTATTTTGCATCTGTGTTCATAGTAGAAGACACAGAAAGCCTCCAAAGTAGAGTAGAAAATCAAGAGGCAAAAGGAAGGGAGAAACTTAAAAACAATCACAATCACTAGAGAAAAAGTACTGGGAAAACTAATGGGACTAAAGGCTGACAAGCATGTTGGACCTGATGACCTGCATCCGAAGGTCATAAAAAAAGTGGCTGCAGAGATAGTGGATGTATTTTTTGCTATCTTCCAAAATTCCCTAGATTCTGGAAAGGTCCCAGTGGATTGGAAAATCACAAATGTAACACTCTATTCAAGAAAGCGGGAAACTATAGGCCGGTTAGTCTAACGCCTGTTATTGGGAAAATGTGAGAATCCATTGTTAAAGAAGTAATAGCAGGACGTTTAGAAAATCATAATACAATCAGGCAGAGTCAACATGGTTTTGTGAAAGGGAAATTGTGTTTGACAAATTTATTGGACTTCTTTGAGGTATGTAACAAGCAGTGTGGATAAAGGAGAACCAGTCGATGTGGTGTATTTGGAATTCCAAAAGGCATTTGATAAGGTGTCAATAAAAGGTTATCACACACGATGTTGAGGGTGATACATTAATGTAAACAGAGGATTGGCTAATGAACAGGAAATGAAGAGTCGGAATAAATGGGTCATTTTCAGGTTGCCAAACTGTGACCAGTGGAATGCTACAAGGACCTGGGTCCCCAACTATTTGTGATCTATATAAATGTCTTGGATGAAGGCACTCACTGTATTGCAATCAAATTTGCTGATGATATGAAGACAGGTAGGAGAGCAAGTTGTGAGGAGGATACAAATAGCCTGCAAAGGCATATAGATAGATTAAGAGAGTGGTCAAAAGTCTGGCAGTTGTAATATAATGTGGGAAAGTGTGAAGTTCTCCACTTTGGCAGGAAGAATAGAAAAGCAGAATAGTATTTAAATAGAGAGATCCTGCAGAATGCTGCAGTACAGAGGGACCTGGGTGTCCTCATACATGAATCACAAAAAGTTAGCATACAGGTAGAGCAAGTAATTAGAAAGGCAATTGGAATGCTGGCCTTTATTGCAAGGAGGTGGAGTATAAATATAGGGAAATCTTGCTACAACTGTACAGGGCTTTGATGAGACCACACCTGGAGTACAATGTACAGTTTTGGTCTCTTTACATTGGATGCAGTTCAGAGAAGACTCTTAAGACTGATTCCTGGGATGAAGGGGTTGTTTCATGCGGAAAGGTTGAGCAGGTTGGGCCTGTACTCATTGGAGTTTAGAAGAATGAGAAGTGATCTTTTTGAAACATATAGGATTCTGAGGGGGCTTGATGTTGAGAGGATGTTTCCCCTCATGGGAGAATCTAGAACTAGGAGGCACAGTTTAAAGTTAAGACAGAGATGAGGAGAATTTTTTCTCTCAGAGGGTTGTTTGTCTTTGGAATTCTCTATCCCAGGAGCAGTGGAGGCTGGATCATTGTATATATTCAAGGCTGAGTTGGCCAAATTTTTGAACAACATGGGAGTTAAACATTATGAGGGGCAGACAGGAAAGTGGAGTCAAGGCCACAATCAGATCAGCCATGGTCTTATTGAATGGTGGAGTAAGCTTGAGAGGCTGAATAGCCTACTCCCGCTCCTCTTTCTTATTTCCTTCTGTTTCCCAAGGTGAGAAAGAAGAAAAGGCCATTTAGTGACACAAGTCCCATCCCTTGACCCTAACTCTCCCATCACAGTCCATCCCCCGACCCTAACTCTCCCATCACAGTCCATCCCCCGACCCTAACTCTCCCATCACAGTCCATCCCCCAATCCTAATTCTCTCATCATAGTCTGTTCCCGACCTGAACTCTCCCATTACAGCCCATTCCCGAACCTATCTCTTCCGCCATAGCCCATTTACCGACCCTAACTCTCTCATCACAGCCCATACCCTGACCCTAACTCATCCATCCCCTAACACCCTAAGTGTCATGTTGAGAGGCTCCATAGGGGACTGTTGGCTATGGTTAACTGGAAGGTAAGTTGTGTGAGCTGAGAATGATAGAGGAGCAAACTGGTGAACTTGGCATCTTTCATTGTAGCTTATCCGCCTGGAATGCTAACTTTCCCATGTGTCCTTTTCCCAGTATGCAGTGGGGACTACGCAGAACCTGATCTCACAAAAGCTACTCCACACCAGGGTTTCCAGAGCAATGTCCCACATTACGCAGAGGCTGATATCGTCAGTCTGCAGGGAGTGACTGGAAATAACACATACGCAGTTCCTGCACTCACTGTGGACTCCCTCGTCAAGATGGAGCTGGCCGTGGAAGAGATCTCCCGACAACAGTTGCACTTCAAGGAGAAGCTGGGGGAGGGGCAGTTTGGGGAGGTGAGTGACTTTTTAACTAGGCTTAGTTCCAACCATCATGTAACTGTGACACGTGCCCACATCCCTCTCCTGGTCCTAACAAGCCATTATGAGAGTCTGAAAGGCATTTTGACGGCACAAGGCAGTGTGTGAGTCACTGGGAGTGAGTGTATGATGGTTATTTGGTGAGAGGATGATGGTTATTTGGTGAGAGGATGGTTGATTTGGTGCGAGGGTGGTTGATTTGGTGCAAGGGAGGGTTAATTGGGAACAGTGAGCAAGGGAGGATAGTCGGTGGTGAGTGGGTGTCATTTAGGAGTAAATAGGGGTCAGGGTGAGTAAGGGATCAGTTGAGGGGTTGTGGGAGTCAGTCAGGGGTGAGTGGGGGCCAGGTGAGTAGTCAGTCAGGGGTGAGTGGGGGTCAGTCAGGATTTATTTAAAATTCTTTCCTGGGACATGGGCATCACTTGCAAGGTCAACATTTGTTGCCCATCCCTAATTGGCCTTGAACTAAGTAGCTTGCTTGGCCATTTCGGAGGGCACTTAGAGTCAACCATGTTGTTGTGGGTCTGGAGTCACATGTAGGCCAGACCAGGTAAGGATGGTAGATTTCCTTCCCTAAAGTACATTAGTGAACCAGATGGGTTTTTCTGACAATGAATGATAGTTTCATGGTCAACATTACTGAGACTAGCTTTCAATTCCAGATTTTAACTGAAGTTAAATTCCACCAGCTGCCTTGGTGGGATTTGAACCCATGGTCCAAAGCATTAATCTAGGTCTCTGAACCAGTGACAATACCATTGCACCACCATCTCCCCAAAAGCATGAGATTCAGGGGAGACCCCTAATTCAAAGGTCAGTCAGGAGTGAATGAGCTTGGGAGTAAGGGGGTGTCAGTCAGGGGTGAGTGGGGGTCAATCAGGAGTGAATGGGAGTCAGGTGAGGCAGTGTCATTTGGGACTGGGGGAGTATCAATCAGGGAGGATTAGTCTTTGGGGTCTAGGAGAGGGTCAGAGTCGGGGCGAGTGGGGGATGGTGAGCTGGGGGATTGGGGGACCATCAGTCCAGGGGAGTGGGGGTCAGTCAGGGAGAGTGGGGGAGGGTCAGTTGGAGAGGAGTGGGGAAGGTCAGTCGGGGGGAATGGGGGAGGGTCAGTCAAGGAAGTGGGCGAGGGTCAGTCGGGGGGGAGTGGGTGAGAGTCAGTCGGGGGAGTGGGCGAGGGTCAGTCGGGGGAGTGGGCGAGGGTCAGTCGGGTAGTGGGGTTGGGTCAGTGGGGAGGAGTGGGTGAGAGTCAATCGGGGGAGTGGGGGAGGGTCAGTCGGGGGAAGTGGGCGAGGGTCAGCCGGGGGGGAGTGGGCGAGGGTCAGTCGGGGGGAGTGGGCGAGGGTCAGTCGGGGGGAGTGGGCGAGGGTCAGTCGGGGGAGTGGCGAGGGTCAATCAGGGGGAGTGGGCGAGGGTCAGTCGGTGAGTTGGGGGGTCAGTCGTGGAGGAGTGGGGGAAGGTCAATTGGGGGTGTGTGGGGGAGGGTCAGTTGGGGAGGGAGGGTCACTGGGGGATGTGTGGGGTAGGGTCATTTGAGGGGGAGTGGGGGAAGATCAGTCTTGGGGGAGGGTCAGTTGTTGGGGTGTGGGGGGGTGGAAGGTCAGTGTGTGGGGAGTGGGGGCGGGTCGTTCAGGGAAATGCAGTGTTTATGTATCATTGGGTTTGACAGTGAGTGATGAAGCTGTGCTTCCTCTCCAGGTCCACTTGTGTGAGGCAGTGAGTCTGCATGAGCTTCTGCAACCTGAGTTCCTCTTCAACTTGGGACTCCGGCCAATCCTTGTGGCTGTGAAAATGCTGAGGTTGGATGCCACAACAAACGCCAGGTAGGCACTCCAGGGCGTTGCTGCACAACTCACGAATATTCAGGATTGGTGAGTTAATGGTGGTGGGGAGGGGGCAGGAACCTGCACAGTCGGCTGATTGCTGTGCGGTCAGGAGTCTGGGGCTGAGGTACAGATGGCAGCTGCCAGTTTGGGCGATGTAAAATGGTTCCAGATGGAGACGTTTGTGCTGTGGGAGTTCTCCTAGACTTCAGACATCATGACTGTCAGGAAAGCACTGATTAGCTGGATCTCTTCACTTGAAAAAGGAAGACTGAGGGGGAACCTAATGGAGGTCTTTAAAATTCTGAAAGGTTTTGACAGGTTGGATACTGAGAGATTGTTCCCTCTTGTGGGGAAGAGCATAACTAGACGCCATCAATATGAGAGTCCACCAAGAAATCCAATAGGGAATTCGGAAGAAAAACCCCTTTACCCAAAGAGTGGCGAAAATGTGGAGCTCACTACCACAATAAATCGTATAGATGTATTTAAGGGGAAGTTAGACAAGCATGTGAGGGAGAAGGGAATAGAACGTTACAACAGTAGATTTAAATGGGGAAAGATGGGAGGAGGCTTAAGTGAAGCAGAAACACCAACATGGACTGGTTGGGCCGAATGGCCTGTTTCAAAACTGTATATCCTATGTAATCCTACATAATGACTGTGAATGGCCACCATGTGGTCAGTATGGTTGGCATGCTGCAACACTCGCAGCTGGAATATCCACGGTAATGGAGGGGGTGCTGGGAGGGCATGATGGATGATGTCTTCTTTATCAGAGAGGTATGGATACAAGAGCTCCCTGTTATAACCAACCCCTGTCCGTCCCTTCCAGGAATAACTTCCTCAAAGAGATGAAGATCATGTCGCGGCTGAAGGACCCAAATATTATTCGGCTTCTCGGAGTCTGCACACGTGACGACCCGCTCTGCATGGTCACTGAGTACATGGAGAATGGGGACCTCAACCAGTTCCTGTGCCAGCGAGAGCTGGAGAACCACTTCACCTTGACAAAGAACATCCCCAGTGTCAGGTAGGCATAAGCAACCAGGGAAAGAACAGTATTGCAGCTAGTGGGAGGAGGGTGGGAGAGACAATGAAATAATGCAGAAGTGTATTTCTACAGCGTCCTCAGGATATCCCTAACCTGTTTCACAGCCAATTAAGCATTTTTAAATGTAGGAAATGAAAGAACCAATTTGTGCACAGCAAGATTCCACAATAGTATGAGCGATGCCCAATTAATCTGCCTTTTCATGATGTTGTTTGAGGGTTAAATATTGTCCAGACATCCCAACTTTCCTTCAAAATGGTGCCATGAGATCCAGCCGAGAGGGAAAATGAGGCCTCAATTTAATGTCTTATCCAAAAGGTAGTGCAGCATCACCCCTCATTCCTGCACTGGAGTGTCATCCTGGATTATATGTTCTAAAATCTGCAGTGGGACTTGAGCACATTGGGAGACAAGAGAGCTACCTAATGGGCTGGTGAGGTGAGAGCAGAAAATCTGTCACTGGTCCCTTGCACTGAACAGTGATATCACAGGCCCAGGATAGGCAGTATAGTTTAGTAAACAGGGTTATACAGAAATATTTCATCTATATTAACAAGCTAAAAAATTCTGCAGAAAAACATGCAGATATACCAGCCAGGTGTCTAGCCCAGCAAGTGGTGGGGAAGTGTGTGGTTGGCTGAATGGATTCCAGGATGTACTGTTCATTTCTGACTGGAAAGGGAGGTGGCATCAAAAGCACAGTCAACAAGTACTAACGGCTAATAGCAGCCGTATCAAGCTTAAAGGGAAGCAGGAATGTCATATTGTACCCACATTTAAACCTGTAAAATGACAACAGACTGGAGATCCTGGTCATTTCCTTCCACTGTGCTTTTGAGATTAGTGTAAGTAATCAAGATGTTTTGTGATCAACCGATGAAGATCCTTTTGTGTCTGTGATAAGAAAAATCATTAACTAGATGTATTCAGTTTTTTCCTAGTAATGGAGGCAAAGTGTTTCTGATACAATTTTGTAATCCCCATGTAAGGGCAGTGGGATATATGACACTATAAAGCCAACAGTGAGGCTCTGCCATCCCCTGGCAGCTGTGCTTCTTGCCTAGCCGTGTACCCTGCCAGTGGCTCAGCCTGTTCACTCTCTCCATATCCCCTCACTCAGCTACCGGTGCCTCCTGCACATGATGACCCAGGTCGCCTCTGGCATGAGATATCTCTCTTCGCTCAATGTCGTACACCGGGACCTCGCAACGCGCAACTGCCTGGTGGGGAACCACTACACCATCAAGATAGCCGACTTCGGCATGAGCCGCAACCTGTACAGTGGTGACTACTACCGGATCCAGGGCCGCGCCGTGCTGCCCATCCGCTGGATGGCGTGGGAAAGTATTCTGCTGGTGAGTGCCGCCACTGTAATCAGCTACAACACACTCTCCACCCTGAATCAACAACAACCTGCATTTATACAGTGCCTTTAGCACAATGTCAACTTTTGTCTGAATATTGTCCTGGCAGGTTTTCCTGTGCTAAAGGCAGGAATATGAATAAAATGGTCATACAAACATACGAACAAGGAGCAGGAGTAGGCCATTCAGCCCCCCAAGCCTGCACCGCCATTTAATAAGGTCATGGCTGATCTGATAGTAACCTGAAATCTGCATCCCACCTACCCCCAATAACCTACCCCACCTTGCTTACCAAGAATCTATCCACCTCTGCCTTAAAAATATTCAAAGACTCTGCTTCCACCACCTTTTCAGAAAGAGAGTTCCAAAGACTCACGAGCCTCTGAGTGAAAAAAATTCGTTTCATCTCTGTTTTAAATGGGTGACCCCTTATTTTTAAATAGTGACCCCTAGTTCTAGATTCTCCCACAAGAGGAAACATCCTTTCCACATCCACCATGTCAAGAGCACTCGGGATCTTGTGTTTCAATCAAGTTACCTCTTACTCTTCTAAATTCCAGCAGATACAAGCCTAGTCTGTCCAATCTCTCCTCATAAAACAACCCACCTATTCCAGTTATTGGTCATGATAAACCTTCTCTGAACTGCTTCCAATGCATTTACATGCTTCCTTAAATAAGGTGACTAATACTGTGCACATTACTCCAAATATGGTCTCACCAGTGCCCTGTACAACTGAAGCATAACCTCCCTGCTTTTGTATTCAATTCCCCTCACAATAAATGATAACAATCTATTAGTTTTCCTAATTACTTGCTTTACCTGCATCCTTGCCTTTTGTGATTCATGTACTAGGACACCCAGATCCCTCTGCACCTCAGAGCCCTGCAATCTCTCACCATTTAGATAACATGTTTCTCTATAATTCTTCCTGCCGAAATGGGCAATTTCACATTTTCCCACATTATATTCCATTTGCCAGATCTTTGTCCACTCACTTAACCTATCTATATCTTTCTGTAGCCTCTGTATGTACTCTTCACAACTTACTTTCCAATCTATCTTTGTGTCATCTGCAAATTTAGCAACCATCCCATCCATCCCTTCATCTAAGTCATTTACATAAATTATAAACAATTGAGGTCCCAGCACTGATCCCTGTGGCACACCACTCGTTACATCTTGCCAACCTGAAAAAGACCCATTTATGCCTACTCTCTGCTTTCTGCAGCCAGCTATCCATGCCAATATGTTACCCACTATGAGCTTTTATTTTCTGCAATAACTTTTGATGTGGCACTTTATCAAATACCCTCTGGAAATCTAAGTACACTACATCCACTGGTTCCCCTTTATTCACAGCACAGGTTACTTCCTCAAACAACTCCAATAACTTTGTTAAACACAATTTCCCTTTCACAAAACCATGTTGACTCTGCCTGATGACCTTGAGCTTATTCAAGTGCCCTGCTTTAACTTCTTTAACAATAGCTTCTGACATTTTCACTATGACAGATGTTAAGCTAACTGGCCTGTAGTTTCCCACTTTCTGTCACCCTTCCTTTTTGAATAATAGAGTTACATTTGCTTTCTTCCAATCTAATCGGACCTTCCCCAAATCTAGGGAGTTTTGGAAAATTAAAACCAATGCAGCAACTATCTCACCAAACACTTCTTTTAAGACCCTAGGATGAAGTCCATCAGGACCTGGGCTCTTGTCAACCCCCAGCTCCAACAATTTACTCAGTACCGCTTCTCTGGTGTCTATAATTTTCCTGACTTCCTCCCCCACTTCCATTTCTTGGTTTATAGCTGCTTCTGGGACATTACTTGTATCCTCTATAGTGAAAATTGATGCAAAATACCTGTTCAATTCATCTGCCATCTCCTTGTTTTTCATTATCAATTCTCCAGACTCAATTTCTATAGGACCAATGCTCACTTTGTTAACTTGTTTCTTTTTAAAATATTTATAAAAACTCTTAGTATCTGTTTTTATATTTCTGGCAAGCTTTCTCTCATACTCTAATTTTTCCCTCTTTATTTGTCTTTTAGTCATTCTTTGACGTTCCTTATATTCTGTCCAATCTTCTGACCTGCCACCTGTCTTTGCACAATTATATGCTTTTTCTTTAAGTTTGATACTGTAACCTTTCTTGTTAACCACAGATAGTGTGTCTGTCCCTTAGACTTTTTCTTACTCATTGGAATCTATCTATTCTGTGTATTCTGAAATATCCCTTAAATATTAGCCACTGCATCTCTATTAACCTATTCCTTAACCTAATTTGCCAGCTCAGCTTTTATGCCCTCCTAATTGCCTTTATTTAAGTTTAAAAACACAGTCTCAGACCCATTCCTCTCTCCCTCAAACTGAATGTAAAATTCAATCATATTGTGGTCGCTGTGTCATCTCATTGCACAATACCAGGTCTAGTATAGCCTGCTCCCAGGTTGGCTCCAAAACATACTGTTCTAAGAAACTATCCTGAAAACATTCAATGCACTGTTCATCTAGGGTATCTTTGTCCACCTGACTTTTCCAGTTTATATGTAAATTAAAATCTCCAATGATTATCACCGTACCTTTCTGACAAGCTCTAATTACTTCTTCCTTTATGTTCCACCCCACCATGAGGTTACTGTTAGGGGGCTTGTATCCAACTCCCACAAGTGACTTCTTGCCTTTACGATTTCTCATCTCTACCCAAAGCGTTTCCTGGCTTCCTGAACTTAGGTCATCCATCTCTATTGTGCTAATACCATCACTAACTAACAGAGCCACCCCTCCACCTTTTCCTCGCTTCCTGTTCTTCCAAATATCCTGTACCCTTCTATATTCAGGTCCTAATCCATGTCCCCCTACAGCCATGTCTCCATAATGGCTTTGAAATGGTAATTATTTATTTCCACGTGCGCTCTCAGTTCATCTGTTTTGTTTCAAATGTTACATGCATTCAGAAACAGAGCTTTTAGTTTTATCCTTTTATTCTTTTTATAACCTCTAGTTTCATCTGTTGATTTACTGTTAGATTTGTACTCTCTATCCCTTCCTGTCACAGTCTTTTTTCATTTCCCATAATACTTGCGACTTGTCTCTGCTCTTTGATATATCAGGTCTTCTCAAATTTGATCCCTTGCCCCAACTATTTAGTTTAAAACCCTCTACTTCCCTAGTTATGCGGCTCGCAAAACACTGGTCCCAGCATGGTTCGGTTGTAGACCATGCCAACGGTACAGATCCCACTTTCCCCAGTACTGGTGCCAGTACTGGTCCTCACAAACCGGAACCCACTTCTCCCACATGAGTCTTTGAGCCACACATTCATCTTCCTAATCTGATTTGTCCCATGCCAAATGGTCAAAAGCTTGGTCAAAGAGTTGGCTTTTAAGGAGAAGAAAGAGATACAAAGAGACATAGAGGGGAAAGGAGATTTCGAGAGGGAATTCCAGAGCTTGGGGCCCAGTTAATTGAAGGTATGGCTGCCAATAGTGGAGCGATGGAAATTGGGGGATGCGCAGGAGGCTAGAATTGGAGGAACATAGAGATCCTGGGGCTTTGTTGGGTTGGAGAAGGCTGTAGAGATAGGAAGAGATGAGGCCGTGGAGGGATTTGAAAACGGATGATTATTTTAAGTTTGAGGCGTTGCCTGACTGGGAGCCAATGTAGGTCAGCAAGCACAGGATTGATGGTTGAATGGGTTTTGATGCAAGATAGTATATGGGCAGCAGAGTTTTGGATGAGTTGAAGTTTATGGAGGGTGGAAGATGAGAAGCTGGACAGGAGAGCATGGGTATAGTTAAGTACAGAGGTAAGGAAAAGAATGAATAAGGGTTTCAGCTGCAGGTGTGTGTGTGTGTATGTGTTTGAGCGTGTGTATGTGTGTGGTGACGAGGATGGAGGTTTGTATGGGAAATAATGTCTTGCACATTGGTGGGACTGACTCTAAGCTAACTGCATATCGTTGCAGGGAAAATTCACCACAGCCAGCGATGTCTGGGCCTTTGGAGTAACTATGTGGGAGATGTTCACCTTCTGTAAGGAACAGCCTTACTCTCTGCAGTCTGACGAGCAGATTATTGAAAATACAGGAGAATTTTTCCGAAATCAGGGGCGGCAGGTAAGGAAAACTAGGGACATTGTTGGATACTGGGGTGCTCTTTGAATTTGCCTATCTTTGAAAAAAGAAAAAAACCTTTGATTTCATTCGAGCCTTTCACACTCTCAGGTCATCCTGAGTGCTTTGCAGCCAATGAAGTACTTTTAAAATGTAGTGAACGTTGTCAAAAAACAATGGGGCAACTTATTTACACAGCAACCTCCCACAAACGGTAGTGTGATAAAGACCAGATTATCTGATTTAGTAATGTTGGTCGAGGGATAAAAATTGGCCAGGACACGGGGAGAATTCCTTGGCTCTTGAAAGAGTGCCATGGGATCTTATACACCCAGTTGAGTGGGCAGACAGGGACTCGGTTTAAACTTCTCAGCCAATAACCGGCACCTCTGACAGTGCAGCACTGCCTCAGTGCTACACTGGTTACCTGATATGCAACTCCTTCCCCCCCACCACTTCCCCCTCACAGTTGAAACCGCAATTGATACTAACTTAGAGTGGGTGGTCACTGTGTCAGGTGCTGTGAGGCAGGGAATCTTGGGCCACTGTGCATTTCTTATGATTCTGTTGCCCCTTTCTCTCTCTACAGGTCTACCTGTCACAGCCAACTGTGTGTCCGAAACAGATCTTTGATGTAATGGTCAGCTGCTGGAGTAGAGACATCAAGGACAGACCTAGCTTTGAGCAAATCCACCACTTCCTCCAGCAGCAGTTAGTCAATGCAGCCTAGCGTTTACACATTGGGATGGACCTTTGTCTTCTTGCTGATGTGATGGTTGCTGCCATCATGCCATGCTTCTGTACGCCAATGAACGACTCAGCCTCTTGGCCTTCCCGCCATCTCTGCAGCAGGATTGGCCCATGGTGACTGCTCATGTGATGAGTGCATTTTTCTGCACACTCCCGCCTCATGCCTCTCCAATGACATCACTTCCTGGCAATCAGGTTGTCCACTGACCTGTGATAGCCCTCTCTGTGGGGAACGAGTGTCAGGGACAGCAAACGACTGCACAATGGGGCGGTTTCCAATGCTCTGAGAATGCAGGAGAGGCTTAGGCTGGGAGAGCCTATGGTAGGCCGAGACTTGAATTCCCAGAGACGTGCACAAGGCCAAAGCTTGAATACACAAGACTACTTTACTCTATCATTCCTTGTGGCGATTACAAGCACTGCTTTCTTTGTTTTGTCGTTGCTTCCTCACACTGGAGTTACAACCAAGCTCAACACTAACAAGTGGGTAGAGAAGCCCATAGGGGAGGGGGGGTGACTTAGCTGTTGCTAGTAACCTACACCTCAGAATGTAGACACTACCCCAGTAACTCTGAGGAGATTTCGGTCAGCAGAAAGGAGAGCAACACTGTGCTGTGGTCACTGGTTTTTTAAAAAGTTAGAATGGTTTGTACTTTAAATGCGATGGACTGCTTTGCAATGAATAGTGAGCTAGTCCCCCAGGAGCTGAGTGCTGCTGAACTATCTCCCTGACTGACCAACGCTCTGCCCTAACATTTGATGCATATTGCATCTGCACTGATGTCACATTCTGTCAGCACTGGTGGGTTAAGGTGAGGGGTTGTCACAGGCTCCTGCGCACACCAGAATTCCTTTCTGTGTGGAAGCTCATCAGGGAGCTGCACAGAGAGAATTTTATTATTAGGAGCTCATCATTTCATTAAGTCCTGTTCCCCAAAGAACATCCAACAGTCCTATACATGGGTGGGGGCAAACACTTGAGTGTGGGTCTGGTGGGAGCATTCAGTACTTGGTTAGGGGGAGAGGGGTGTCTGTTAGGAGACAAAGGGGAGGGGCCCGGGTGTCCGGTACAGTGCGGGGGATGGGGGCCAGGTGTCTGATATGGGTGTGGGGTGGTTTGAGGAGGGGATTGGGTGTTTGGCATGGGGGCCAGGTGCTTACGGAGAGGAGGGGGCCGAGTCTTTGTACAAGGGGAGGGAGCCGGATGTTTGTATGGGGCAGGGTAGCTGGGTGTTTTTATAAAGATGAGGGGGCCAGGGGTTGGGGGCTGGGTGTTTATGGGGGTTGAGGGCTGGGTATTTACGGGGCGTGGGGGCTAGGTGTTTACGGGGGGAAGAGGCTGGGTATTTTCTGTGGGGTGGGGGCTGGGTGTTTGTACGGGGATATGGGTGGAGAATTGGTCAGGCCTTGGGGGGTGTAATAGGGGGCCTGGGTGAGCACAGGCTGGTGAAAGACCATGTGTGGCTGTAGGGAGGGGGATGGGCCCAATGGTGTGGGACAGATGGAGCAGTGAAGCACTGAGGGCAGTTTGGGGTTTAGCGTGGAGGGGGTTGGGATTCAGTGGGGAGGGTTAGGGTTCAGTGGAGGCTTGTTCAGGTCCAGTGTTGTGGGGGTGTTGAAAGTTTAGTGTGTTGGGGATCAGTGTGGGGGGTGTGGTTGGGTTCTGTAAGAGGCGTATTTGGAGGTTCACTGCAATTTTCGGGGGAGACTAGCTCAGAATGTAATCTTGTTAGTGAAATGGGGTACAGGGGAGCGGCACAATACTGGGTAAGGGTGAGCTCTGGGGAAGGGACTGCAATGAACAGAACATTTATGTTTATTGCCTGAGAAACAAGCTCACCTTTTCATTGAAATTAATTTTAATCCTTTCTGAATTTTAATCGTCTCTGAATTTCTCTCAGTATGTGGGTCTATTTTAACTGTTGTCTCACGGACTGGGGTGGGCTCTCACCCCTCCCAGTTCTCAGTGAAACACCATGCGAACGTGGACCCGGTGAGTTTCTGTGGAGGAGTCGGTGACTGTGGGAACCAACCACAGAGTTTGAACTGTGGGTTCCAATTTGTCCAGTAATATTTGGGGACATTGTTTTTGGCATTGGCATTGTTGGGGACAATTCCTACAGAATTCTCATTGCCTCTGATCTCTGACTCAAATAAAATAAAATTTAGTTTTCATCAAATCTGTGCAAGCAGTGACTTTGTTCTCCATATTCAGGAATACACAAATGGGTTATCTGAAAACTCGGCTTGCCCATGGGCTAGGTTAGCCAAGAATTTAAAAAATAATCTCCAGGAAACTGCAGTGAGCAACCCAGGAGCAAAGTCATATAGGCAGTTAAAAATTGTTTTTCTAAAAACACAATATTTGAATACTTTTGTTTGGTAGGTTATTGGATATAAAGGAAATGTTTGACAGTCTAGTGTCATTTTTGGAGTGTCTGAGAGAAGGCTGGGGGGGACTGTGAAGATGGACATGTCAGATGGCCAAAGACAGGAAAGTTGGAGGCAGAAGTCAATCTATAACATCTGCAGGAATATGTCCAACCAAAGTTGGTAACTCTACTGAGGCCATGCCTGCCTGTAATACTGAAACACGAAACATCGTCCTGTCTGAGGTCAGTGATCCCATCTGGATGGTACAGTGCTACAGCAGCTAGTATCCCAAGATGGGATGATAGAGAAGCTGGTTGGAGGTGTGGGTATGATCCTCATGGGAGACAGGAGTGGGTCTGTGGTGTGGTACAGGCACTGTGTGAGAGAGGGCCCCATTCCTTGTGACTTCTGGTCAGCACAAATAGGCATAGACTCATCAAATCTTACAACACAGAAGGAGGTCATTTGGCCCATTGTGCTTCTTTGATAGAATCATTCAATTAATCCCACTGCCCTGTTCTTTCCCCATAGCTCAGCAAAATTTTCCCTCACATGTATTTCCCCCGACACCCATTTCTGTCCCTTCTCCCTCCGCCCCCCCCCCCCCCCCCCAACCCCCTCTTCCACCAGCAGCTGGTGGAATTTAAATTGAATTAATAAATAATGGAATTGAAAAGCTAGTCTCAGTACTGATGACCATGACAACTGTCATCGATTGATGTAAATCTACCATCCTTACCCAGTCTGGCCTACGTGTGATTCTACACTCTCAGCAATGTGGCCGACCGTTAACTGCCCTCCACAATGACCTGGAAAGTCATTCAGTTGAAGGACATTTGCAGCGACACCCACCTCCCATGAAAGAATAAAAGAAAGCCCAGAGAAGAAAATTCTGAAGTGATCTTGCTGTTAATTGCTGCAGAATTGCCTGCAACGCCTGGAATTCCCAGTCACCTACTGTTGCCACTCCTCAGGAGATGTTGTGGGGGGGGTATTGCAAATGTGTGTGCACACCCTACTCCTGCTGTGGTAACAGTGCAGGGAGGTCATACAGTGAGGTACTGACCTGGTTTAACAGTACAGGGGGTGATCTAGATGCTGGTTGGCACTAGTCTTGTTGATGTTGAGGAGGGGATAATGACCTGGGCCGATAGTGACGAGGGGGCAGTGATAGTGACGAGCCAGATGACCATGAGTTCAGGACGGAGACGATAGTCACCCGCCCGTAGGCCGGACATTGGTACTCTGAATCAGCGGGGAGCCTTGGGAATAGAGGGGCCGCTAATACCGAGGTAAGAGAAACCTGAGATAGGACACACGCTGGGGAAATCATAAACACCCGGGAGAATAACTATCCAGGAAAATAAACTCCGGCGTTAGGAATGAAGCGGATAACAGTGGCCGAGGTTATAAACACCCGGGGAACAGAGGGTCAGGAATAAATAACCGGGAAATAGGGCCTGAGATTACACCTGGGAAATAGAGCCTGAGATTATAAATACCCGGGAAATAGAGCCTGAGATTATAAATACCCGGGAAATAGGTCCTGAGATTATAAATACCCGGGAAATAGTGCCTGGGATTATACCTGGGAAATAGAGCCTGAGATTATAAATACCCGGGAAATAGAGCCTGAGATTATAAATACCCGGGAAATAGTGCCTGAGATTATAAATACCCGGGAAATAGAGCCTGAGATTATAAATACCCGGGAAATAGGTCCTGAGATTATACCTGGGAAATAGTGCCTGAGATTATACCTGGGAAATAGAGCCTGAGATTATAAATACCCGGGAAATAGAGCCTGAGATTATAAATACCCGGGAAATAGGTCCTGAGATTATACCTGGGAAATAGTGCCTGAGATTATACCTGGGAAATAGAGCCTGAGATTATAAATACCCGGGAAATAGGTCCTGAGATTATACCTGGGAAATAGTGCCTGAGATTATACCTGGGAAATAGAGCCTGAGATTATAAATACCCGGGAAATAGGTCCTGAGATTATACCTGGGAAATAGTGCCTGAGATTATACCTGGGAAATAGAGCCTGAGATTATAAATACCCGGGAAATAGAGCCTGAGATTATAAATACCCGGGAAATAGGTCCTGAGATTATAAATACCCGGGAAATAGTGCCTGGGATTATACCTGGGAAATAGAGCCTGAGATTATAAATACCCGGGAAATAGAGCCTGAGATTATAAATACCCGGGAAATAGGTCCTGAGATTATAAATACCCGGGAAATAGTGCCTGGGATTATACCTGGGAAATAGAGCCTGAGATTATAAATACCCGGGAAATAGAGCCTGAGATTATAAATACCCGGGAAATAGAGCCTGAGATTATAAATACCCGGGAAATAGGTCCTGAGATTATAAATACCCGGGAAATAGTGCCTGGGATTATACCTGGGAAATAGTGCCTGAGATTATAAATACCCGGGAAATAGAGCCTGAGATTATAAATACCCGGGAAATAGGTCCTGAGATTAGATATACCCGGGAAATAGTGCCTGGGATTATACCTGGGAAATAGAGCCTGAGATTATAAATACCCGGGAAATAGAGCCTGAGATTATAAATACCCGGGAAATAGAGCCTGAGATTATAAATACCCGGGAAATAGGTCCTGAGATTAGATATACCCGGGAAATAGTGCCTGGGATTATACCTGGGAAATAGAGCCTGAGATTATAAATACCCGGGAAATAGAGCCTGAGATTATAAATACCCGGGAAATAGAGCCTGAGATTATAAATACCCGGGAAATAGAGCCTGAGATTATAAATACCCGGGAAATAGAGCCTGAGATTAGATATACCCGGGAAATAGTGCCTGGGATTATACCTGGGAAATAGAGCCTGAGATTATAAATACCCGGGAAATAGAGCCTGAGATTATAAATACCCGGGAAATAGGGCCTGAGATTATAAATACCCGGGAAATAGGGCCTGAGATTATAAATACCCGGGAAATAGGGCCTGAGATTATAAATACCCGGGAAATAGGGCCTGAGATTATAAATGCCCGCGAAATAGGGCCTGAGATTACAAATACTCGGGTAACAGGGCCTGGGATTATAAATACCCGGGAAATAGAGCCTGAGATTATAAATACCCGGGAAATAGGGCCTGAGATTATAAATACCCGGGAAATAGGGCCTGAGATTATAAATGCCCGCGAAATAGGGCCTGAGATTACAAATACTCGGGTAACAGGGCCTGGGATTATAAATACCCGGGAAATAGAGCCTGAGATTACAAATACCCGGGTAACAGGGCCTGGGATTATAAATAACCTGGAAATAGGACCTGGGACTATATCTGGGAAATAGGGCCTGGGATTATAAATACCCGGGAAATAGAGCCTGAGATTAAAATTACCAGGAAATAGGGCCTGGGACTATTCCTGGGAAATAGGGCCTGGGATTATAAATACCTGGGAAATAGGGCCTGAGATTATAAATACCAAGGAAATAGGACCTGGTATTATACCAGGAAAATAGGGCCTGGGATTATAACTACCAGGGAAATAGGGCCTGGAATTATACCTGGGAAATAGGGCCTGGGATTATACCTGAGAAATAAGGCCTGAGATTATAATTACCCAGGAAATAGGGCCTGGGATTATACCTGGGAAATAGGGCCTGAGATAAATACCCGGGAAATAGGGCCTGAGATTATAAATACCCAGGTAACAGGGCCTGCGGTTATAAATACCCGGGTAACGGGGCCTGGGATTATAAATAACCTGGAAATAGGGCCTGGGATTATAAATACCTGGGAAATAGGGCCTGGGTTTATACCCAGGAAATAGGGCCTGAGATTATAAATACCCGGGAAATAGGGCCTGGGACTATTCCTGGGAAATAGGGCCTGGGATTATAAATACCTGGGAAATAGGGCCTGAGATTATAAATACCAAGGAAATAGGACCTGGTATTATACCTGGAAAATAGGGCCTGGGATTATAACTACCAGGGAAATAGGGCCTGGAATTATACCTGGGAAATAGGGCCTGGGATTATACCTGGGAAATAAGGCCTGAGATTATAATTACCCAGGAAATAGGGCCTGGGAATATACCTGGGAAATAGGGCCTGAGATTATAAATACCCAGGAAATAGGGCCTGAGATTGTAAATACCCGGGAAATAGAGTCTGAGATTATAAATACCCGTGAAATAGGGCCTGAGATTTTAAATACCCAGGAAATAGGGCCTGAGATTATAAATACCCAGGAAATAGGGCCTGAGATTTTAAATACCCAGGAAATAGGGCCTGAGATTATAAATACCCGTGAAATAGGGCCTGAGATTTTAAATACCCAGGAAATAGGGCCTGAGATTTTAAATACCCAGGAAATAGGGCCTGAGATTACAAATACCCGGGAAATAGAGCCTGAGATTATAATTACCCGGGAAATAGAGCCTGAGATTATAATTACCCGGGAAATAGGGCCTGAGATTACAAATACCCGGGTAACAGGGCCTGGGATTATAAATAACCTGGAAATAGGACCTGGGACTATATCTGGGAAATAGGGCCTGGGATTATAAATACCCAGGTAATAGGCCCTGGAATTATACCTGGGAAATAGGGCCTTGGATTATAAATGCCAGGGAAATAGGGCCTGGGATTATACCTGGGAAATAGGGCCTTGGATTATAAATGCCAGGGAAATAGGGCCTGGGAATATACCTGGGAAATAGGGCCTGAGGTTATAATTACTGGGAAATAGGGCATGAGATTATAACTACCTGGGAAATAGGGCCTGATATTATAAATACCCAGGAAATAGGGCCTGGGATTATATCTGGGAAATAGGGCCTGAGATTATGAATACCTGGGAAATAGGACCTGGGATTATGAATGCCCAGGAAATGGGGCCTGGGGTTATAAATACTCGGGAAATAGTGCCTGGGATTATACCTGGGAAATAAGGCCTGCGATTATACCTAGGAAATAGGGCCTAAGATTATAAATACCCGGGAAATAGGTCCTGAGATTAGATATACCCGGGAAATAGTGCCTGGGATTATACCGGGAAAATAGGGCCTGAGATTATAAATACCCGGGAAATAGGGCCTGAGATTATAAATACCTGGGAAATAGTGCCTGGGATTATACCCGGGAAATACAGCCTGCGATTATACCTGGGAAATAGGGCCTGAGATTATAAATACCCTGGAAATAGGGCCTGAGATTATAAATACTTGGGAAATAGTGCCTGGGATTATACCCGGGAAATACAGCCTGCGATTATAAATACCCAGGAAATATGGCCTGCGATTATACCTGGGAAATAGGGCCTACGGTTATAAATACCTGAGAAATAGGGCCTGGGATTAGAGATACCCGGGAAATAGGGCCTGGGATTATACCTGGGAAATAGGGCCTGAGATTATAAATACCTGGGAAATAGGGCCTGAGATTATAAATACCCAGGTAACAGGGCCTGCGATTATAAATACCTGGGTAACAGGGCCTGGGATTATAAAATAGGGCCTGGGATTATAAATACCCAGGAAATAGGGCCTGGGTTTATACCCAGGAAATAGGGCCTGAGATTATAAATACCTGGGAAATAGGGCCTGGGACTATTCCTGGAAAATAGGGCCTGGGATTATAAATACCTGGGAAATAGGGCCTGAGATTATAAATACCAAGGAAATAGGACCTGGTATTATACCTGGAAAATAGGGCCTGGGATTATAACTACCAGGGAAATAGGGCCTGGAATTATACCTGGGAAATAGGGCCTGGAATTATACCTGGGAAATAGGGCCTGGGATTATACCTGGGAAATAAAGCCTGAAATTATAGATAGCAGGGAAATAGGGCCTGAGATTATAGATACCCGGGAAATAGGGCCTGAGATTATAGATACCCGGGAAATAGGGCCTGAGATTATAATTATCGGGAAATAGGGCCTGAGATTATAAATACCTGGGAAATAGGGCCTGGGAATATACCTGGGAAATATGGCCTGCATTTATAAATACCCAGGAAATAGGGCCTAGGATTATACCTGGGAAATAGGGCCTGTGATTATAAATACCTGGGAAATAGGGCCTGGGATTATACCTGGGAAATAGGACCTGGGATTATAAATACCCGGGAGGATATGAGACAATATGATATCCAGTATTATAATTGTCTGGAACAACAGGCTCCATGGTTATAAAGACCTAGGTGAATATGAATTTGAGGGATTATAATCCCTGAGAGTCTAGGGACCTGAATGGTTATAAATGCCCAAGCTAAAAATGAGCAGAATATTTCTAATTTCTGAGTGAGCAGGGATTTGACTGAGTGTCCAACAGGAAAGAGAGAAAGTCAACAGGAGATTGAGAGATGAGGGCAGATTTCAGAAAGATGGAGCGAGTGCTGAGATGTGGTGGGGGCAGAATTGGACATACAATAAAAAGGGTAGGATAAACTAAAACTTGGAAAATAACAAAAAGATACTTAAAAAATGGCAGCTAGTTACTGAAAAATTACTTTAAGTACCAACTACTAAAAACTTAAAAAAAAATTTGTACATTCCAGTCCCAGGAAAACACCAGGAATGCCACCGCAGCACCCCCTCCCCCTCCAACCCTACCAAAAAAGAACTGTGTAATGTTATAGAACAAGTGCATGCTAATAATAACAAACAATTTCTTGTAGCTTTCAGACGTAATTGATAAATAAATGAATTTAGAGACCAATAAAAATCAGGAAGAGTGCCCTTGAGGAGTGGAGAAATAATAATGGTGCAAAAAGCCAAGGTCCACTAATATTTGAAGAAGGTATGAGGAAAACATCAGCATCAGCCTGTTTCTGTGCAGTAAAATTATTTTTAATCCATGAGGGTGTGAGGAGACCTTGGTGAACAGGGCACAATTTCAAAATTTGCAAGTGATCTGCAACTTGGAACTATTGTGAACCATGAGGAACATAGTGTAGAACTATAACAGCACATAGATGGGTAGAATTGGTGGACAAGTGGCAGATGGAATTTAATGCAGAAAAGTATGAAGTGGTTCAATTTGATAGGAAGAACGAGGAGAGTCAGTAGTTAATATAAAGGATACAATTCCAAAGGGGGTCCAGGAGCAGAGGGACCTAGGCGTAGAGGTGCACAAATCATTGAAGGTGGCAGGACAGTTTGAGACAGCAGCTAATAAAGTAAACAACAACCTGGACTTTTATCAATTGGGGAATAGAGCAAAAAGCAAGGTGGTTACGTTAGCCCTGTACTTAACACTGGTACCACCTCAACTGGATTATTCCGTCCAGTTCTGGGCACCAAACTTAGGGAAGATGTACAGCATGTGACTAGATAGGGTGCAGAAAAGATTCACAAGAATGGTTCCAGGGATGAGAAACTTCATTTTATGTAGATAGATTGGAGAAGTTGGGACTGTTTTCCTTGGAGAAGAGAAGGTTGAGAGGAGATTTGATAGAGGTTTCAAAATCATGAGGTGCCCAGAGAGAATAGATAGGGAGAAACTGTTCCCATTTGTGAAAGGATCAATACAACAGGGCCCAGATTTAAGGTAATTGGGAAAAGAAACAATGGCGACATGAGGAAAAACTATTTCACACAATGAGTAATTGGGGCCTGGAATGCACTGTTTGAGGTTGTGGTGGAGGGAGGTTCAATTGAGGCTATCAAAAGGGAATTGATATCTGAAAAGGAAACATTTGCAGGGCTTTGAGGAAAAGGAAAAGGCAGGGGTGTGACATTATTTGAATTGAAGCGGAGATGAGCAATGATTTCAAAAGGAAATTGGATGGGCAAATGAAGGAAGTAAACTTGCACAGCTCTGGGGATCGAGTGGAGGACTGACTGGATTGCTGTGCGGAGAATGGTATGGACTAGATGGACTGAATGGCCTCCTCTGCCATTATAATTCTATGAGGAAATAAGTTAAAAGATAAATATAACTAAGTGGGGGTATGAAGATAATATTCCACAAACACTGAAAGGAACCAAGGAATTTAACAGATACGATAGTTGTATACAACAGAGTTGCATAAAGCGATGTAGAATCTGTGAGAGGAACAGATTGTCAAGTTTTAAAAGATAATGAAGAAATTGACAGAGAACTTATTAAATACTTTACTAAAGAGGAGGCTATCAGAGAGGAGGTGGATCCAGAAGTGGGTGAGGAATATTATTGTGGGGACAAGGGCATCTTAGGTGTTAGTTAGGCTAAGGGACCACAAGATTAGTCCTTCAGAAGTAGAGGCACAGTTAAGTGGTGCACAGTTAAAGAATGGGGAGTGGGAATGAGTGATCATAGGAGTCCTCAAAGTTGAATTCAGACCCCATAAAGTCTCACACTTCAAGCCAACATATAATCACCTTCTGCTGATTACCATCTCCCTCAGCTGATGAATCAGTACACCTCCATGTTAAATACCACTTGGAGAAAACAATTAGGGGAGCAAGGGCACAAAATGTACTCTGGCATTAAGATTGGAAAATTGCCCTGGTATCTCCTGTGGACAAAAAGCAGGACAAATTGAGCCCAGCCAATTAGCGTCCTATCAGCCAGCTCTTAATCATCAACAAAGTGATGGAAGGTTTCGTCAACAGTGCTATCAAGTGCCACTTACACAACAATAACCTGCTTACCAATGCTCGGTTTGAGTTTTTCCAGGATTACTCAGCTCCTGACCTCATTGCAGCCTTGGTCCAAACATAGACAAAAGAGCTGAACTCAGGAGGTGAGCTGAGAGTCACTTCCTTGTCATCAAGACAGCATTTGACTGAGTGTCACATCAAGGAGCCCTAGCAAAACTGGAGTCAATGGGAATCGGGAAAAACTCTCCACTGGTTGGAGTCATACCTAGGACAAAGGAAGATGGTTGTGGTTGTTGGAGGTCAGTCATCTCAGCTGCAGGACATTACTGCAGGAGTTCCTCACGATCGTGTGCTAGGCCCAACCATTGTCAAATGCTTCATCAGTGACCTTCTCTCCATCATAAGGTCAAAAATGGAGATGTTCACTCATGATTACACAATGTTTAGCACCATTTGCAACTCCTCACATACTGATACTGCCCACATGCAGGAAGATCAACACACATTCAAGCTTGGGCTGATAAGTGGCAAGTAACATTCGTGACTCACAAGTGCTAGGCAGTGACTGAAAGACTAACTACCTCACCAGTCATTCAATAGCATTGCCATTGCTGAATCCTCAACCATCAGCATCCTGGATATCATCATGGACCAGAAATTTAATTGGACTCGTCGCTTAAATACAAGGTCTCACTGCGGTACAGGAATGTGGTGATGACAACTGTTCTGTACGTGTCGGAGATTAATCACACCAAGGCATCATTTCCTGCGTAGAAACCCCATTTATTACTTGTGCACAAGGGAGACAACACATTGAGAGAGCTACTGTACCGTCTCGTAGCAGAATACACGCAGACCTGTTAAAAGCATTTTTACAGCCAATCAGTAAATTTTGCACAAACCTATCCACTTATTTGTATAAGTTAACTGACCAATCCATGTTCCAGTAAATTTCCATTCCCCTCACAACAGATGTTATACTTATGCACATGCTTATCACCACCCTGATTACATTCGATCTGGGAAGGAAAAATATGGAATGTCTCAGGGCTCATCCTACAACTGTGGTCAGACAAGATGGTATTGTTCTCAAGGCTGCAGTATTTTTCTCTTAGGCCTAGGCATATAATTCAACTTCTCCATTAACCCTTTTAGCACTAAATGGGTTCCCTGCAGTTGGCTAGGCCACCATATTTCTCCACTTTTGTCCTACAAGACAATCCACCACTCTTAGCCAAGTTCTATGTATCTTAGCCACCAGGCTTCATCCTCAGTGGGGTCCTGATTCCTGAGGAGAGAGAGGGAATAGATAGCTGGCTTGCCACCAGGACTCTGGAGGTTCTGTAGTCGGCAGATAGAGCAGATGCAACAGAGGACGAGCTGGATAACAACATACAAAACAATGAGTAGGGCAAGACCTATGACAAGGTATTTGAGAAGGGTTTTAAATAGGTCCCCAAACCACCTACTGATATTAGGGAGCCACCCCCACCAGTCAAAGGATTTTTCCTGGGCAACTGCATGGAGGAGGTGCACTTGGTCCTGAATGAAATGTACATCAGTCTCAATCCCCTGGTCCTTGTTAACATATAAACAACATGTTTCATTAATAGCCGCACAGACTCCCCCTTGTGCTGCTAGCAGGAAGTCCAGGGCCATACGGTTCTGGAGGACAACTTTGGAAAGGGATTTAGCTTCCAACAGCAGACTCTGAATGGCGTCAACAGTCTTATTCTCAATAAGTTCCATTGTAGCGGAAATATTAATAATGGCCTTTTCCAGCTCTGAGACCCCTAGACTTAGGATGAGGGCCCAGACAAATTTGTGGAATCCAGTGTTACGGGTGACAAGCGGGTTCCAGGTCGATTGTTTATGACGCTTCACATGCCCTAGATGGTTGTGGAGAGAGTGGATGGTAAGGCGCTTGACCCCAAAATCCTCAGGGACAATATAGCCAATGATGCAGGTGCCCGCCCAATCGACAGTGAGGGTTTTGTACGCCCTGTTCCCACAAAGCCAGAATGAGCCTTTGCAGACAAGAGTAGGGTACCAAGAAGTGGAATTTTGGCAAAAGTTAAGCCACTTCCAGACAAAAGAAGAATTCGTCTGGGCATACCAGCAGATGCGGCAAGTCTGACTGAGCTGCAACGCTCGCAAGGCCAGGAAGTCGGGGCAACCGGACTGATTTTTGTAATTGCAAGGCACAGATTCTTCAGTGTAGTAGCCCTTAGGGGTCCAAATGGAGGTGGAATTATTTGTGGTGAGATTGTATGATCGTTGGTAATCACACCCACCCACATTAAAGTATGTGAGACTATCCTCAGATCTCGGGACCTGTGAAAGACACACCATCTCATTGGCCTTGCACTCTCAAAAGATGGTCATAGGACCAGACTGGTTGTGGAACCAAAATCGGCCCTCCTGGTAGTCATAATCAGCAAGGTAGGCACAGGAACCCAATGACAACTTGCCCACCCGAGTACTACCCTTGGTATAATTTCTTCTGACACATAGACAGGCTGGCCCCTTAACAACCACAAAGGTGGGCTTCTGTCTCCAAATGGGCATTCGATGAATGAGGACCCCTGTATTACCTAGGGGCCATGTGGAATCTATGGGGAAAGTCAGAAAATACATCTCTGAGGAGGAGGGGTTAACAGGAAAATGAGTACAAATCCAACATTTAGTTCGATTAATTTGAGAGGCTACGGCCTGCATTCGTTGAACCACAGAATTGGTAGTCCATGCACCGCAAGGACCACACAGGACAGGATCCAAATCGGAGCCAACATTCTGGCTCAGTTAAAGTTCCTGCACAAGACTTCCGTCTGAGGTCAGCGTCCGCTTGACGTGCGAGGTGTGGATCCACAAGGGTTGTCCTTCAACCTTCACGGCCGTATGGGTGGTGAGCAGGACTTGGAGAGGCCCCTCCCATCAAGGTTCCAAACTGTTCTTTCTCCTGAAGGTCTTTACGAGGACTAGGTCCCCAGGCTGGTATTGATGGCAGTCTTCAGTGATGGGCTTTTTCAGAGATTCTACTACCTGTGTATGCAAGCTTTTGAGAGAATTAGTAAGCGCTTTACAGTATATAATCATTCCCTCATCCATAGCGTGAATGTCCATTTCCCTAGCAGACAAAGGTGGGGCCACTGGGAGGCGCATAGGACGTCCCATTACAACTCAAAAGGGGAAAAGGAGGTGGTACAGTTAGGGTGAGAGCACATAGTCATGAGCGCCAAGGGTAGAGCTTCAGGCCATTTCAAACTGGTTTCTTCACATAATTTAGCTAGTTTGTTTTTCAGAATACCATTTTGTCTTTCCACCACCCCAGTAGGGGTGGTATGGGCAGGAAAGGTGATGGTTGCATTGTAAGGCCTTCAACAGTTCCTTTATCGCTTTAGCGATAAAATGAGGTCCATTATCACTTGATAAAACCTCTGGTATCCCGAACCTGGGTATGTATTCACGCAACAATAATTTTGCAACAATAACAGCATCATTTCGTCGGGTGGGATACGCCTCCACCAATCGCAAGAACAAACAAACTATAACTAAAACATAATTATATCCCATACATTTAGGCATTTGTATAAAGTCCATTTGTTTGTGTACAAACGGGCCCCATGGTTGGGGTTCCGTGCCAGTAGTCACTGTGGGCGTCTTGCCTGGGTTATGTCATTGACAAAGCAGACATTGTGAAGCTATTTTAGCTGCCATGGCAAAAAACCCAGGCACAAACCACATCTGCTGTGCCATTCTGTTCATCCCCCCTTTGCCCGCATGGATAAATGAATGTAACATGCAGGCAATCCAGGGCAGGAGTGAAGCAAGGGCAACAGCACGGCCATCAGAAGAAACCCAGAGGCCGTCAGAGCATTGTGCGCACGAGGCTTGAGTCCAACTGTTTTGTTCACGAGTAGATGCCTGTGACTGCAAGTGAATAAGATCAGTTAGACTAGCTACAGGAGAATGGGTTGCAGCTTGATAATGAAGGGGACCCACAGACCCAGTGAGACCAGCCGTGGCTGCACGGGCGGCACGGTCAGCCCTATCATTACCTTGAGAAACGAAATCATTGCCCTGTGTATGGGCAGAGCATTTAGTAACAGCAAGGGAGGAGGGGAGCCGTTAAAAGATTAGCGATGAGCTGCCCATAGCAGACAGGGGTTCCTGCTGATGTGAGAAATCCCCGGAGCTTCCAAAGTTGCCCAAAGTCATGTGTCACACCGAAAGCATATCGAGAGTCAGTGTAGATATTGGCCGATTGTTTGGCAGCAAATATGCAGGCTCGTATAAGGGCGAAAAGTTCTGCGGCTTGGGCAGAGCAGGACAGCAGAGGGGCGTGATGCTTCAATAACAGAGTAAGAGTCACAAGTAGCATCACCAGTAAGTAAATCACCACCTGGTGATCGAGTAGAGGAGCCATCGACAAAAAGAATGAGTTCGGGATTTAACAGAGGATGATTCTGCAGATCTGGGCGAGGTGGGGTGGAGTGCTGAACAATAGTGGAGCAATCATGAGGTTCGCCGTCTTCCTCCGTGGGTAACAGGATAGCGGGGTTGAGAGTGGTGCATTGTACAATAGTCAATGAGGGATTCCCTAAAAGGGCTGTTTCATAGTGGGTGACGCGGGCAGCGGTGAGGTGTTGGGTAGCCAAACGGTTAAGGAGAGCCACGACTGCATGGGGAACATGTAGAACAACAGGGTGCCCAAGGTTAAGGGATTGGGCGGCAATGACAGCGAGGTAGACTGCCGCAATGGATCGAAAACAGGAAGGATAACCGTGCAACAGGATCTAAGCAGGTACTGTAATAAGCAACTGGTCGCTGGGCATCCCCATGGGACTGGGTAAGCACCCCCTGTGGAAAGCTGCAATGTTTGTGAAAATAAAGGCGAAAAGGTTTAGCCTAATCTGGAAGGCCCGGGGCGGGGGCAGAAATAAGGGCCATCTTGAGAGCCGCGAAAGCAGCTTGGGAGTCCGATTCCCAAGTGAGGTCCTCAGGGGCAGAAGGGAGGGCAAGATCCTTCAAGGGCCTAGTGAGCTTCGTATAATTAGGGATCCACTGTCGACAATACCCCATCATGCCAAGAAAATAAGTCAGATCCTTTTTAGCGCAGTGGAGGGGAAGGTAGATAATGCTGTCGACACGGCGTTTGGATAGGAGTCGAGCGGGGCTGTCAAGAACATGGCCCAAATTTTCAACATGGGATCAGCAAAACTGCAACTTTTCACGGGAGGCTTTCTGGTCCTTATGGGCTAAGGCTTTCAAAAGGGTGAGGGAGTCGTCGAGACAAGTCTGCTCAGACGGAGAGCAAAGAAGCAACTCATCGACGTACTGGAGGAGAGTAGAACCTCTGGGGAAGGAGGCATCGGCAAGATTAGCCTACAGGGCACGGGAGAAAATGGTCGGGCTTTCTGTATACCCCTGGAACAACCAGGTCCATGTATACTGAGTACCGTAAGAGGTGAAGGCGAAGACAAACTGAGAGTCAGGGTGTATGGGTTTGGAGAAAAAGGCTCCACAGAGGTCAACAACAATATAACAAGTGGAGTTAGGGGGAACACAGGTAATTATGGTAGCCGGGTTGGCCACTACTGGATAGGCCGGGATCACACAAGCGTTTACCGCCCACAAGTCCTGGACAAAACGCCAAGTCTTCTTGCCTGGCTTCCGCACAGGGAGTATAGGAGTGTTGCAGGGGCTAACAGTGGGAACAACAACAACGGAGTTTAAAAGGTCTTGAAGGACAGGCTTTATGCTTCCATCGCTTAGGGATTCAGAGGGTATTGAGCTTTCTGAGGGAAGGGTTTAGAGGGATCCAGATGCACCCGAAAAGGTTCTGCTGATAATACTCGACCAACATCATTAGGACCCTTTGCCCACAAGGTATCAGGGATAGTTACCAAGGCATTGAGGGAACCAGTGGTTACACTGCCTAGAGCATGGCGCTGAAAATAAGCAGAATACTCAAAGGACATAGAGGGAAAAAAATTGGATAGCCTGATCATAGATATTCAGGTAGCCATTCATCAATTCCACAGATGATTGGGGATCTGTGCACTGAAGGCGGTACACCATAGGACCAAGGTCCCTGGCCTGATTTCCAACGGAGACACAGAGGGTAACATGAGGCGCAACATCCCGGGCATGAAAAAGTGGTAGGGCAGCTGGAGGAAGGGACACGGAGCCAGCAACTCCTTCAGGTCCGACGCAAAGGGAAGATATAGAAAGAACATAGCACTCACCCAGATGGCCTGTTACCTCACGGGCATACTGGTGATCCGAGCAGGCAGAGTAGTGCGCTGTACAGTGAAGATCCCAAATCCAGTGTTGCAGGGGCGGGTCGATGGCTATCGCAGCAGAAACACAGCGGTCAGTCAGAAGTCAGAGTAACACAGTCTTGCGATTATTGGATAAATCGCAATGTCCGAAATTCTACCACCAAACATGAGGATGGCACGAAATTTTTTCTTGTAGAAGGCCGATGACTGTGGAATAAGTAAACTCGGGAACTTGAAGAGTGATAGAGTTGTTAGAACAGTCTAAAGTGCAACCGAGTTTGCAGAGGAGATCACGACCCAAAAGATTGACTGGGCCGTCGGCCCCGAGGAGGAATCGATGGGATCCTTTTCTTCTGTTAGGTCAAAGGGCACTTCTTCAGAAATTGGTAGTGAAAGCGGTTGTCCTGAGACCCCAACGTCGGAAATGGAATCGCTAGAGGGGGTGACATCAGGAGTCTCGACAGGCTGAAGGGTAGAATAAGTCGCTCCAGTATCGATAAGGAAATTCAAGAGACGGCCATTTACAGACAAAGGGATAATGGGTTCCTCAAAGGTAATGAGAGGTAAAAAGGTGTGGCAACTCTATTGTGTCGCATCCCCAAATGGATTAGCTACCATGTAGGGGATCGTTTGAGGGGCAGGGGCCGGCACCTGCTGAGGTGCCGCTTGCGGCGGAGCTGCAGATGGCCAAGGGCAGGTACAGGCCCAATGACCCTCCTGGCCACAGTTAAAACAATTTAAGCGGCCACCCTGTTTTGGTCCCGCCTGGCAGCTTCTTCCTCTCCCTCGCTGTTGATTCCCCTTGGCTCCCAATTGTTGCCAATTAGGCTGCCACATATTCTGAGGCCACATAACAGGTTGAGTCTGACAATTATAAAAGTTGGGCAGCTGAGAGGCTAATTGAGGGGCAGCGTAAAATACAGGGGCCGGTACAAGTGCAGGTGCTGCGAGTGGAGCTGCGGGCGGAGGCGCGATGGGAGGAGTGGTCGCTGCTGTGGGTGGAGGTGTCGCTGCTGGTGCCGCTGAATCGTCTAACACTGGTGCCATTATTCCTTTCTTTGAGGGTTTCTGGCATCGGTTCAATTGGCGCTCACAATGTTAGAGGGTGCAAGTGATTTCTTGAAAATTTTCTTTACCTTCCCACCCAATACAAGTAAGGGTAAAGGCTTTCTCAAGATCAGGCTGCAATCGCTGTACAAGAGCATTATCAAGAGCCGGAACAGAATCCTGAGGATTAACACCAGAACATTTTACAAAAATAGAACGGAATTGTTCAACGTAATCACAAACATCCTCATCGGGTTTTTGCACTGAACTATGGATTTTGTGCCAATCAACTATGTCAGGGAAAGCCTTCCGCACAGCAGCACAAATGCGCTGCCAGAGTTGTGCCTCCTGATCCGCAGCAAGAGGGCCGGGTGGTGGCCACTCACAATTTTCCCGAGTTGGTCGCCAATCCTGGGTACCCAGACAAGTATCAAGAATCATATCTATATCATCACAATTGGTGTTATGACATTTGCGGGGAATTTCGAGTTTCTGTATAAACTTCTCAACTCCCTCTTTAGGGTCGGGGGTGGATTCAGCAATTGCTCGTAATTCGGAAGGTGTCCATGGACGGTAGACTTACATCTGACCTCCTGCAGGATTAGGGTATGCTCTCATTGGCATCTGTGTCGTGGCATTGGAGGACAAAGGGTCAGTTGAGAGGGCTGAGTCTGAGTCCCGACTCCGCTGGGAGCAGGATCGGGTTCGTACATCGGTAGTACTATCAGGCGCTGATGCGCCCCCAGGAGGCAGCGGAGTCGGCGGGGCAGCCGCAGCTGGGTGTTGAACCTGTTCATTATCATCATAAGGAGGAGGGGACCAGTAGACAGGCCAGTCCCGATCACTGAGCTCATCATCAGACGGCAGAGGCAGTGGGGGCTGCACGGTTTGCTGCACGACCAGGATCCTGGACTTCCCTTTATTATCGACTTGCTTTCGCTTTTACTCACATTCTTGACTCCTTTTCCTCGACTCATCAGCCCGTCTCTGCATTTCATCCTTCCACTGGACATACGCAGGCCAACCCACCTTCTTACCCGACTTCTCTACTTCCCTTAAAACATATGCTAAGCCCCCAATTCTATCCCGATTAAAAGTTCCATCTGGTGGGAAGCTCTCTCCCTTACCTTGGGTCCACTTAACCCATTCAGAAACATGTTGGACACTTTCAGGTCCATAGTGGACATACATATAAGCATTTGGGGTTCCCTTTGGAGGGGGAACCTGGGGTTTCTTTGATGCCATATTACCCATTTTCTATCTAATAACTTTTCCTCGACCCCCTATCTACTACTAAGGTACTTTCACCAATCAATCCACTCACACGCTCAAGGTGTCCTGGACCCCAAGCCGCAATCACGCACACACACACTCAGTACCAACTCCAGGGGCTGCTGACCCCGAGTATTACGTAAACCTAAACTCCAGAGACTACCGACCTCGAGTTTATTCTAAACCTAAACTCCAGAGGCTACCTACCTCGAGTATATTCTGGCCAGAGCGGTCCCAGACCGCGACAACTAATCTCCTAAATACTTAAATAGATGACTTGCCCTAAGAGTCAGCCACGGGCAGGCAAAGGCAGATGGCGGGTCAACGAACCCCAGAAGCCCAAATTGGGCTGCCATGGACTGAGGAGTCCTTGAACCGCGAGGTCCTAACACTGGCGCTCCGTGACCCAACCCTACGGGTTAGTCATCTCAGTGGAACTCCAAGATACTGTCAGAGATTAATCACACCAAAGCATCATTTTGTACATAGAAACCCCATTTATTACTTGCGCACAAGGGAGACAATACAATGAGAGCTACTGTACCGTCTCATAGCAGAATACACGCAGACCTGTTAAAAGCATTTTTACAGTCAATCTGTAAATTTTGCACAAACCTATCCGCTTATTTGTATAAGTTAACTGACCAATCCATGTTCCAGTAAATTTCCATTCCCCTTACAACAGATGTTGTGCTTACGCACATGCTTATCACCACCCTGAGTACATTCGATCTGGGAAAGAACAAAATGGAATGTCTCAGGGCTCATCCTACAACTGTGGTCAGACAAGATGGTATTGTTTTCAAGGCTGCAGTATTTTTCTCTTAGGCTAGGCATATTATTCAACTTCTCCATTAACCCTTTTAGCACTAAATGTGTTCCTTGCAGCTGCCTAGGCCACCACATACGCTAGGAACTTTGTTGTCAAACACTCACTGCCGTAGTTGTAGAAGGCTGAGTTGGTGCAACTGATCTAGTGTTCGATCTCCTCCTCATTGGCAGACTTTTGAGAGAGGTGGCTGCCAAGGTATGGAAAGTGCTCAGCATATTCCAGAGTTTCTCTTTCAACATATATGAGAGATGGAATATTTGACTGATCAGGTGTGTGTTGATAAACAGGTTTTATTTTGGCAGCATTCAAGAACAAATTTCTTGTAATCTGAATTGAAGTGTATCAGCGACATATAAGAGTGCTAGAGAAATCCCATCACCAATGCTTCTGCCGCATTCTTTAGATGCAAGAGGAGGACCGTTGAACAGACAATAATGCCCTCCATGAAGCCAGCTCCAGAAGCATTCAGGCAAAACTACTGCAAAAATAACTTCAGTGGACTGGATATTGTGTCCAGATGGCCAAAATCTGTCTCCCCTACCATGCCCTGTTTTATCAACTTCCAAATGGCTAGCATTCCAGAAGAGGACGAAGAAAATGCTTCAAAAACATTCTGAAGTTTTCTTTGAAGTGCGGTGACGTTGACATTATGACTGGGGGGAGCTAGCTACCAATCGCTCAGAATGACAACAACTTATCCTTCAGGCTGCATCTTGGCTTTGAGTCCCAATGTCTTAATGATGAGGCAGAGCGGTGGAAGAGAAGGAAAGAAAAGGAAGCAAAGGACACAGAAGCCCTGGAGAAAGTGCAGAAAAGATTTACAAGGATGGTACCAGGACTGAGATATTAGGCAGAATTTTATGGTAGCCCACTGGCAGGATTGTAGTAAAATTCTGCCCGTGTTCTTGCCGCCTACCCACCCATCCCTGACCTGGCAGTGATTTTACAGAGGGTGGGAAAGATCTAGGTTGGCCTGCCTGCCCTCAGCCCAATTGAAGACCTTAAGTGGCCAATTAACAGCCACTTCCTGCCCAATGCAATTTTTAGGTTGGCGAGATGAGTTCAGGGGCAGGGGGATGCCCAGCAGGTTAGCTGCTCAGGCCTCGGGCAGGAAAGGTGGGATGGGGCAACTACTTCACAGGCCCCTTTTCCTAATAGGGCTCGCCCCTCAGGTCTGCTCCCCCCACCCATGCTCACAGGAGTACTCTGCCCTGGCCTTTGCAACCTGGCATTGCCCCCCCCCCCCCCCGCCGTACACCCGCCCCCCCCCCCCCCCCCCCCCCCCCCCCCCCTCGCCCCATCTCCTGGCCTGCCGAAAGACCCCAAGACTTACTTCCATCCTGGGCCCCTGGAATTATGGGTGAAGTCCCAGCAATGGTCACTGCTCCCAGTTGGTCCACCCAGTCTTTGTGTTCCCTCCTGAGGAGGGGGAGCAGCTCATAGGGAGGGAGATCCAGGTACTGGTGAGGGCACAACAAGAATAACGGAAGCAGCAAGAGGTCCAACAATTGGGTGGGCACGCTAGAGAAGGGTGCAGAGAGTTGCACCAAAAGAAGGGCCTATCCCTGTGTTAGTTTACCATACATGACTCAACTATCTCCAGATGTCCAAATGGCATTGTCAGTGCAGACTGTGGTTCTACAGGGAGGCGGTCACTGATTTCTGTGCCATGCTTCAGGATGAGCTGAGACCCTAGTGATGGTAGACACCCAGTGCCAGGAACCCTGAAGATCACTGCGGCTCTCAACCTCTACACCTCCGTCTCCTTCCAGGGATCCACTGGGGACATGGTAAAATCTTCCAGACTGCGGTCCATTGGTGCGTTAAGGAGGTGACCAATGCCATGTTCAAGAAAGCCAGTGACTCTGTGTGATACAGAGTCAGACGGAGTGGTCTATTGGGCTCAGAGCCTTTGTTGGATTCCTCTAAGTGCAAGATGTCATCAACTGCATGTATGTGGCCATCAAGGGTCCCCCAGACCAACCAGCAGCCTTCATCAACTGGAAGAAATTCGATTCCATCAATGTCCAACTGGCCCATGACCACCACAGACAAATCCTTCAGGTGTGTGCATATTTCCCAGGAAGCAGCCAAAGTGTCTACATACTAAGGCAATCCCAGGTGCCTCAGCTTTTCAGGACCCCATGCACTTTCAAAGTGGAGACCCATTGAAGACACGGCTACTCATGCTTGTGAGGATCCCTCACACTCCAGCCAAGATGAGGTACAACACCTGCCACAGATCCACATGAGCAACCATCGAGCATGCCATTGGGAAACTGAAGATGAGATTTTAATCCAGTGGAGCTCCAGCGAGAGTCTCACGGATCGTGACAGTCTGTGCGCTGCACAACCTGGCGTTGCCAAGGGAAGAGGCCTTACTGAGGACATTATGGGTCATCACTCCTCCTCCAACAAGGAGGATGTGGTGAAGACTGCTGAGCAGGTGGGGCAGGATGAGGAAGCCCTTGTACCAGAGGCAGGGCATTGAGAGATATAACAAGAAAGCTCGGAACAATCTCATGTGTGCCCGCTTCCTGTGACCCTGATGCCCTTTCACAATCTGTACAATCAAAATTCACCTTTATGTGGACCTGCTGTCACCTCCTTCATCTTTCACTCCATCGCCCAGGGTTACCATACACACTAACAAAGCTGAGTAGCTGACCAGGTACGGCCTACACCAACACATTGAGGGAGAAAGGCTGGAGGTGACATCTGACAAGACAGCAAGAATTGAAATGATGACCAACAGCAGTGAGTCAAATATTTATTGAGTGGCATAACATTTCAAGCCTTAACATATACAAAATCCCTCTTAGGCAGGATTGAGGATGATTTGCTTCCACTCTGGTTTGATGGTTTCTGAGATGGCTGATAGGTCCAATGTACGATCTGCAGATTCTGCCACATGTGAGACAGGTGGTGCTTGAAGGGTTGGGTGGATGGTTTGTTTGGTGGTTTGTCTGCTCTCTCGGTGCTGCACTCAGATCTGTCATCATGAGAGTCATGATGTTCCAGATCCCAAATTTCATTTTGACGAGTGGAAGATGCCTGTGCGTGATTTTATTTAACACGGGGTGGTTTTTGCACGCCGACAAAATCCAAATGCCCATGAACCCCAGGTGTATCCAGATGCTCTGTTTAGCTCTCCTACGAGTGCCCCTCTGAGTGCCATCCCTGCACTTGCAGCTGTGGTGGAGACAGGCTGCTGATCTGCTGCCCCATGCCCGGGGATAACCTTGGCATCTGTCCTCTGGTTGCCTGAGGCCTATAGGGCCACAGCATGCTTTGGTCTCCTGTACTCTCTCCTCTGTTGCCTTGTCTAAGTGAAGTGCTGATGTCACTGGCAGAGGTGCTAGGGTGTCACTGCCTACACTTTGGGCACCCTGACATTAGCATCCATTGTGGGAGGCAACCAATCCTTCTCCCTAACTCAGCACACTTGTACCTCCCTGCTGAACTGAGAAGAATAAGAGCCTGGTGGAAACATTAGGTGCCTTGCCTCCCACTCTCGCCCAGCCATTGCTGCACAGAGCTCAGGAACAAGGCGATTGCACATTGCATGCATCTCTGACATCCACTGAGTGGTTTGCTGGACCTGGCTCTCCATTCTCTCAATGGAGGAAGCCAAGTGTACACTCATCAGAGACATGGTAGCCTTGAAAACCTGGATAGGCTCCTCCATCATCCACTTTTGGCTGTGCTTAGCCTCTAGAAGCTGTGGAAGATGTTCTCCCTTACCTCATACGGCAAGACCAGCTATTGAGTTGCCAGCAGCCCCAGAGGCGTGTCACGAGCCTAGGACTCAGTATTGCTGTGACCTCCAATAGTCTTCCAGCCGACAATAGCCTTTGTTGCCGCATCCTCTGTCAACTACCCAGAGGCTACTATGCTGTTTTCATCAGCTTGTGACACTGAACCTAATTGTGAATGGACACCCACCAACCTGAGAGTATCTGCATTGGTGGAGGGCGCAGGGAATGACGTGATGGTACATTCTCTGAGAATCCCTCCTCTTTCTCAGAGATGGACAACTATCACCCACTTCCTCCAGTTGCACGTCCTTTGAGATTACTGAGACCTACATGAATGGTTAAGGGCTTCACATCTGTTTATCCCAACCATGTCTGATCTGGAACTCCACATGCACAGTTGTGGACAAAGGAACTTGATGCTTCATGTGTCACCCAATGACCTTTGTGCCTCTGCACTCATTCACCCGTTCTTTTGGGTTCACTCTCCTGGTTCGCCATCAGCTAATGACTAGGCCATCTGAGACTCAACTAGTTTCAGAACCTCCTCCTTTGCCAGGGGCAGGACACAAGGTCTAGAAGGCTCCCACCATCCTTAGCCCTGTCTTTATTACTATATGCCTGTTTCTCCTACAAGCAGAAGGTTGAACACTGTTAGTTTCCCCATGAAGACTAACATAATACTTATGCTGGTGGCAGCCCTTTGGTCCATGCTGGAGGCTCACAAAGGCCCCCTCCATGTGTGCATACTCCAGGGACCTTGTGGGAGTCAGCAAACATGGACAGGTGCCTCTTTTGGAGATGCAGCCATGCCGCTGGCAGGATATGATGCTGCTTCACTCCCTTGACACCAATGATAAGCCCCAAAGAGGAAATTTGTTTGGAATTGGTGGAGCGAAGGAGGTCATTGAGTCATTTCCGGCACTGCACTCAGATTCGGGGAGGGAGTGTTTGTGGGTACGAGGGGTGTGACCCCACATCTGATGACCTCCTCTCCAATCTCTGTCCAGGCTTCTTATTTGGTCAGGAGGGTTTGTCTTTTCTTCTTGTCCTTTGAGAAGAGGACCTGCTGCCTTGCCCTTGCAGCCTGGAGGGAAACCTTCAGGAAGGCATCACCAAACCTTTGGGCCACCCATTGTCTTCCTGCTGCTATGGGTGCAGTAGGCTCTGGGTCAGCTCCTCGGCTCTTCTGTACTGTGGTCAGGTAGATAGGCCATTCTGTAATGTTGTTCAGACAAGTGATTCAAAGGTGGAAGTAGTGCATTGCAGGGCCAGCAACCTTTATACATGGTGGCAGCACCTGCCATTGAGTCAGCTGATGGTGTCATCGACGCCTCTTCGCCTGCCTGTGATCTGTAATTGGACGGGTCCCACTTAACCATTTATTTAATTGGCTGACCACCATGTGTTTGTGGAGTGGAGGTGGCACCTGTTTCCAGTACCATCACTGGGACCTGCAACCTCTGAACAAAACTCAACCTTGAGTGTGGAATTAGTGTGGGTCTGGGTGGGAGTGCTGGATAATGTGAGCAAGATAGAATTATAGAATCATAGAAAGTTTACAGCACAGAAAGAGGCCACTTGGCCCATCGTGTCTGCATCGGCTGATAAATGAGCCACCCAGCCTCATCCCACTTTCCAGCATTTGGTCCGTAGCCCTGCAGGTTATGGCACTTGAGGTCCATATCCAGACACCTTTTAAATGAGTTGAGGTTGCTGCCTCTACTACCCTTTCAGGCAGTGAGTTCCAGGCACCCACAACCCTCTAGGTGAAAAAATGTTTCTTCATCTCCCCTCTAATCTTTCTACCAATCACTTTACATCTATGCCCCCTAGTCACTGACCTCTCTGTTAAAGTAAATAGGTCCCTCCCATCCAGTCTATCCAGGCCCCTCACAATTTTGTATATCTCAATCAAATCTTCTCTCAGCCTCCTCTGTTCCAAGCAGAACAACCTCAGCGTATCCAATCTTTCCTCATAGCTGCAATTTTCCAGTCCTGGCAACATCCTTGTAAATCTCCTCTGTACCCTCTCTTTTGTAATAACATCCTTTCTGTAATGAGGTGAGCAGAACTGCACACAGTACTCAAGTTGTGGCCTAACTAATGTTTTATGTAGTCCCAGTATAACCTCCCAGTTCTTATATTCTACGCCTCGGCTAATAAATAAAAGGATTCCATATGCCTTCTCAACCACCTTATCAACCTGTCCTGCTACCTTCAGGGATCTGCGGACATTCGCTCCAAGGTCTCTCATTTCTTCTACACCTCTCAGTATTATCCCATTTATTGTGTAATCCTTTACCTTGTTTGACGTCCCTAAATGCATTACCTCACAGTACTCTGGGTTGAATTCCATTTGCAATAGAATTGAGGTGGATGAGGCATCAATGTAGATTATCTTGGATGACATAAAGGTTTATGGACAGTTGTAGGAGGGAATTTGAATAATCTGATCTTGATATGAAGGTGGCCTGGTGCAAGGTTTCATGAGACTGGCAGTATCCTGGCAGTGTGGTAGTGGCCTGGCTGCTAGATTGGAAATGGAGAGGAGCTGAGTCCCAGAATTCTACATGTTCAGGCTCAAATTGACATGGCAGTCAGGGCAGTTGATGCGCTCAAGACCAGAATCAAGGAATTGCTGGTGGGAGCCAAAGAGGATTGATATCCTTGGCTTTGTTGATGGTCAAACGGCGAAACTTCAAATCTTAATAGTGGACAAGTAATTTGAGAGTGTGGCAATAAGGGACAGTGGGATAAACCTGGGAGCCATAGACTTGCGAATGGAAGCTATCCCATATTTGTGGAGGTTGCAAGATGTTTATGCTGTAATATTCGTTTCAAGGGATTTCAACATGACATCACTAGAAAGGAAGTGTGTCATCTAATCAGTTTTAGTTTCTCTTTTTTTACCAGAGCACAAATATAGACAGCTCAGCTAATGTGCCTTCAACTTTATGCTTCTGTATAAATGTTCCCATGTGCCTAGACTCAATAAATGAACCCTCAATGTGTTTGCACAATCCCTTATGAGTGATTGGTGCCTTTATCCCATTATAACAGCACAATATGGTGTGCAGCAGTGGTTCCTTCTAAACAACATACTGCTCAGCCTGGCAGGAAGATTAAGTACAGGTACGACATGGTGAACAGTCTTAGATTGTACTACATGGCATAAGTGCCACTTCAAAGGTTGTTGTGGAAAATAAAAGTTCATGGTGTAGGAGGGTAACATATTAGTATGGAGGGGGGTAACATATTAGTATGGATAGAAGATTGGCTAGCTAACAAGATACAGAGAGTAGGCATAAATGGGTCTTTTTCTGGTTGGCAGGATGTGACGCGTGGTGTGCCACAGGGATCATTGCTGGAGCCTCAACTTTTTACAATTTATATAAATGATTTGGATGAAGGGACCGAAGGAATGGTGACTAAATTTGCTGATGTCACAAAGATAGGTAGGAAGACATAAGGAGGCTACAAAGTGACATAGATAGGTTAAATGAGTGGACAAAGAACTGGCAAATGGAGTATAATGTGGGCAAATGTGAAATTGTTCAGTTTGGCTGGAAGAATAAAAAAGAAGCTTATTATCTAAATGGTGAGAGATTCAGAGGGATCTGGATGTCCTAGTGCATGAATCACAAAAGGCTAGTATGCAGGTACAGCAAGTTATTAGGAAAGCTAATAGAATGTAATCATTTATTGTGAGGGGAATTGATTACAAAAGTAGGGAGGTTATGCTTCAGTTGTACAGGGCACTGGTTGAGACCACATCTGGTGTATTGTGTACAGTACTGGTCTCCTTATCTAAGGAAAGATGTAAATTCGTTGAAAGCATTTCAGAGAAGATTACTAAACTAATACCAGGAATGGGCACGTTGTCTTATGAGGAAAGGCTGGACAGGTTTAGAAGAGTCAGAGGTGACTTGATTGAAACCTTTAAGATCCTGAGGGATCTTGACAGGGTAGATGTGGAGAGGATGTTTCCTCTTGTAGGAGAATCTGGAGCTAGGGGTCACTGTTTAAAAATAAGGAGTTGCTCATTTAAGTCAGAGATGAGGAGAAATATTTTCTCTCAGAGGGTAGTGAGTCTTTGGAGCTCTCTTCCTGAAAAGGTTGTGGAAGCAGAGTCTTTGGAAATTTTTAAGGCAGATGTAGATAGATTCTTGATTAACAAGGGGGTAAAAGGTTCTTGGGAATAGGCAGGAATGTGGGGTTGACATTACAATAAGATCAGTCATGATCTTATTGATTGGCAGAGCAGGCTCGAGGAACCCAGTGGCCTTCTCCCGCTCCTAATTCGTATGTTCATATGTAAGACAACTCTCAACATTCTGGTCAGACTGCAATGGAGTCGCAGTGTCAGAGAGTGTTGAAATCGCAGTGTGGTGACTGCACAGAAAAGCTTTGAAGACACAGTGCAGAGATAGTGCTCAAATAAAAAATGCTGGTAAGCAGACAGAGCCCTAGTGGTGAGATTGCAGCGCATTGCCTGTCAGTTCAGTCACTGGGGCAGCGCATTGAGAGGACCAGCACCAGATTAGTTCAGTCAGGAAAGGTGAGTGACCAAGGTGTGGGCTGGATGGATAGTGAGCGAGGGAAAGTCAAGCAAAAAAAAACAAAGCTATCATAAAAATCATGCCAGAGAAGGTTACGATTATAATGGGTGGAGCTTTGCAAAGTGCGCAAAAGTGGCGACAGTGACACTCATCCCAGGTACTATAGGATATTGTCAAAATGTCTACAAAATTCTTTACCCAACTCAAACTCTTAACACTTGGAATAATGGGTCTGTGCTGGTGTTCATGCTCTATATGAAAATGAAAGCTCCATCCAGGTTACTCCATCTAACCTTATCAATATAACCTTCCATTCCTCTCTCCCTCTTGTGTTTATCTAGCTTACCTTTAAATACATCTTTGCTATATCTCAATTCCTCCCTGTGGTACTGGGTTCCACATTCTAACCCCTGACTGGGTAAAGAAGGTTCTCCTGAATTGGATTTATCTTATAGTTATTCAGAAGTCTTTATTGAGTATTCTCAGATTGTGACCTTTTCCAGTGATTGCATTCCTGTTTTACAGAAGTTTGACTTCCTGGAAGCAGTGTTGAATCAGCAGGACACTGAGCACCAGACATGGCTGATGAAGCAGGTAGGTGCCAATTGACTTGTTTCCGTTAGATCACAGCAGACCCTGTGTGGTTTCGGAGAGTACTTCGCTGCTCCTTTGGTGCTGCTGTATTACTCAGTTTTGGATCACAGGGAAAAGTGTCAGCATAAAAGAGAAGTGGGCTGAAGATCCCTTAGGGCAGTCATAGGAACATAGGATTTAGGAGCAGGAGGAGGCCTTTCAGCCCTCCGAGCCTGCTCTGCAATTTAATAAGGTCATGGCGGATCTGATTTTGGTCTCAACCCCACTTCCCTGACTGGCCTTAAAACCCTTGACTTCTTGACTCCCTTGTCTATCAAATGATCCAAGTGATATTGGGGTCAGGGGTCAGGGAAAATGCAGCATGATTTGGACAGGCCACATCACTGCTGATTGCAGTGGAAGTGTGTCAGGTCTGAGCAGGGGGGTTTGGCAGTGTCAGAGCCACCCCCATCCCCAGCCCTATCACCCAGGCCACTCTTTGCGTGTGCCAGAGAATACACTGAGCTGCATGGTACCCTCTAAGATAAGGAGTGAGGCGACAGGAACGTGTGTGAGGCCTGGAGTGGAGTACATAGAGGAGGACAGGAAAGAGATACATTGGAAAAACTCACCTGCTCTTCTTCAAAATAGTGGCATGTGGTCTGGAAGCAGGCTTGGCTTAACATTTCATCCAAAAGAGTGCACCTCTGATAGTGCAGCACTTCCTTAGTACATCACTGGGAGAGTTGGTCTGGATCATGTGCTCAAATCACTGGAGTGGAAGATGAACCTGTAGTAGAAGAGTCTGGTGCACATAGGGTTAATGTGGGATTGAGAACAGTGCTGCCCAAACAGTGATGTAAGAAGGCACATGACCCAGAACTGGGGTCAGCCTCGTGATGGACAGAGATGGGTAAAGACCTAGAATGGAGACATCTCCATAACTGTACCCTTTACGGTATATGTGCATATAGAGGTGAGGTGAGAGTGGCTGCCATTGACATCAAGGCAGCATTTGACCAAGTATGGCATCAAGGAGCCCTAGCAAAAGTGGAGACAGTGGGAATAAGGGGGAAAACTCTCCACTGGTTGGAGTCATATCTAGCACAAAGGAAGATGGTTGTGGTTGTTGGGGGTCAATCATCTCAGTTCTAGGACATCACTGCAGGAATTCCTCAAGGTAATGTCCTCAGCCCAACCATCTTCAGCTGCTTCATCAATGACCTTCCTTCCATCATAAGGCTAGAAGTGGGGATGTTCGCTTATAATTGCATAATGTTCAGCACCATTTGCAACTTCTCAGATACTGAAGCAGTCGATGTCCAAATGCAGCAAGACCTGGACAATATCCAGGCTTGGGCTGACAAGTGGCAAGTAACATTTGTGCCACACAAGTGCCAGGCAACGACCATCTCCAAGAAGAGAGTATCTAACCATCGCCACTTGATACTCAGTAGCATTGCCATCACTGAATCCTCCACTATCAACATCCTGGGGTTTACCATTGACTAGAAACTGAACTAGCCTTATAAATACTGTGGCTGCAAGATCAGGTCATAGGCTAGGAATCCTGTGGCGAGTAACTCACCTCCTGACTCCCCAGAGCCTGTCCACCATCTACAAGGCACAAGTCAGGAGTGTGACGGAATACTGTCCCCTTGCCTGGAAGAGTACAGCTCCAATAGCACTCAGGAAACTTGACACCATCCAGGACAAAGCAGCCCGCTTGATTGGCACTCCATCCACAACATTCACTCCCTCCACCACTGATGCACAATAACAGCAATGTCTATCATCTACAAGATGCATTGCAGGATCCACCAAGGCTCCTTAGACAGCATCTTCCAAACCCACAACCACTACCACCTAGAAGGACGAGGACAGCGAATAGATGGGAACACCACCACCTGCAAGATCCCCTGTAAGCCACACACTATCCTGACTTGGAAATATATCGCCGTTCCTTCACTGTCACTGGGTCAAAATCCTGGAACTCCCGAGTATACCTACAACAAATGGACTGCAGCGGTTCAAGAAGGCAGCTCACCACCACCTTCTCAAGGGCAATTAGGGATGGGAAATAAATGCTAGCTTAGCTAGCGACACCCACAATTCATGAATGAATAAAAATAAATATAGGTATGAGTTGTTAATGTAGACTTATTGTTGACATACAGAAGAGTATGAAGACTCCTTCCTGATGTTAGGAGTAGGATTCTTTGTGGTGGCAGCTCAGGATTAGAAACCCCCATCCTCGCAAGAATGCTGAAAAACTAAGGAAAAGGACATCTCCAATGGATTTTGAACTGAACCAAACACCCAACTGAATCTACAGATGCTGAGAAAATTCACCAGACAAAAGCTCCAGAGACAAGAGTGAGGAACCAAAAGGGTAGAAGTTTTACTACAGCACAATGCACCATTGAATCTCCTCGGAAGTGCAGCTTCAGCAAGCAGAGTTCATAACCTAAAAGGGTGAGAAAAATTATTTTAATTTCTAGGACAGCCAGTCTTGAAAAGCCGTCTTTATTAATTCAGTCAGAAGCGCCATTTGAATGAAACCTGGCACTAACCCCAATCCCTGACACTCATCACATGAGTTTGGAAAAGAAAAAAATTAATAATTAACTTACTCAGCCTCTCAGGAACCTCATGACCGTCCAAATTCTTAAACAGCAAGCCTGCAGTTCATCTGAATGCCTCGCAAGGCTATATCGCTAAGTAAATCAAGTTGGCAGCCAATTGACCTACACAATCTTCTTTCTCCCAAAGCGTGCTGCCACCATTTTGCGAAACTCCGCAAGAATCAGCAAGCATGGAAAATCCATTCTTCTTCAGTGAGCGGCGACACCATCTTGGAAGCCTGTAATCTCTTAAAACTGTACCCATACTTTTAAAATCTTCAACATGGATCTCAATTCTACACTTTCAACTGCACTGGGACTCAGTCAAGGCCCAGAACAGTCACTACATTGAAGTCTTTGGAGGTAAAGATTATTGAGATACAGTATTGCCTCAGGTTTTAATTAAAAAACAGAAGCAGAACAAATAAACATACTTCTTTACTCAGTTGAGCTAATTGCAGAAGATATAATTGCATCACAAGCCATTGATGAGTCACCTGCCAAATTTGAAAATGTTTTAAAATCATTTGACGTTTATTTCAACTTAAGATCCCACAAAATAATGGAAAGCGCTAAATTTAACAAGGAGTCCAAAAGCCCAGGGAACCTGTCGATGCCTTCTTAAACTATTGCTACAGGCAGGCAGTGGGATGTGAATACGGAGATTTAAAGCCTGAACTCATCGGAGACAGAATCATGGTGGGTGCTGCAGACAATTTACTTCCTGGCCTCCTACAAACTAAAGATGATCCTACCCAAGACAAGGTAATCCAGCTGATTAGATTGTCAGAGCCACGTGAACAACACAGGACTGTCCTAAGGGCAGAGAACACTTCATGAGGCAGAAGCCAACCCTCAGTCCAGGTTATCAAGTCACAAAGATGGACAGGCAATGCATGTCAGGGAAAACAATTCTGAACGTCCAGCAGAGCGATCTTGCTAGTACTGTGGTGTGAAACGCCCTCACAGGAAAGATCAGTGTCCTGCAAGCGCTGCCCAATGTTTCTACAGGGACACTTGGTAAACTATACAAGTCAAAACCCCAGCACCGCAGGGATAGCCAAGAGGTAATCCACTAGGTCGAGACCGAAAACCCAGGAGACACACAGCCATGCTTCTTGGGTGACTTCAAAGATTATGGTTCTTCATTTTGGAATGATGACATCCTGGTAAATGGTCACCTAAGAAATTTTAAATTCGACTCAGGAGCCAGTGTGACAGTCCTGTCAGACGAAGAATTATGGCTCCAAGGCCTCTGGATTTGAATGACAGACAATCCACTTTATGGAGCAGGGGGAGTCGGACTCTTGGGGCAGCATTTTCCCCCGGTTCGGGGTGTTGTGCAGGAGCGGGCGCTAGTGGGCAGGTTCCCGATCGGTGCCCTCGGTCGTGGGCGTGCCACCATTTTACGTGGGCGGGCCAGTTAAGGCCTGCCCAACGCGATGTGCGCCCGGAAGCACTGTGCGCTCCCTGTGTGGGCCGGGGTCGGGGGGGGGGGGGAGATTCCCTGAGCCGGGAGTGCACTCTTTCGCACATGCGAAGTGCTGCCTTAGAGAGACTGGCTCAGATGTGAAATACAGATTAAAGAGTAGAAAAAATTTTACTGACATGTCCCCTCATGTGACACTGTCACATGAGCTGGGATATGTCTATAACTGTTAGTTGAAGAGTATGTTAAGATTTTAAAACCCTCATGAAACCTCATCCCACCCGTGGATGAAGTTTCCTGCTTTTTCTGAAGGCTGCCTGGGCTCTTTGCCTGCCTGTCAACCTTAAGGTTGGACATGCAGGTCCATTAAGTGTTTTAAGTACCTCACTAATGGTCTTAAGTGGCCGTTGACAGGTCATGCCCGACGTCACCCCATGCGTCAGCGAGCGGGTCCTGCCCCCTCTTGCCAACAGGAGAATGCTGCCCCTGGTCATTGGCATGATCCTTGAACTACTGACATATGGCAACAAACAGATCTTTGAGCTGATGTACATCATCCATGATCAACCTTTCTCTCTTCTGAGCAGGGATGCCTGCATAGCCCTAAGTCTCCTCCAGACAGCAGAGGATGTCAACACTACCACTGTCATTAGCCAGCCAGAATGGCACAGTCCTGAGTGCTCAAACATTACAGAGTATTCAGACTCTGGTTTCATCTGTGACCTCTCTTCTCTCTTTGTGGAGCAGGTTTGACCATTATAATTCCAGGTCCCAGAAAGTTCCCAGTGGCCAGACAATGCCCATGAGATTACCATGGCACCTTTGGTAGAAGTGGTACCAGAGAATGATCAACAGTCTGTGAAACCTCTACCTCTAACAACAATGATGATACAGGAGATAGACACACCAAACACTGTGTGTGTGCAGCAACTCCCAGCCAGCATACTGGAACCACAAGGGATGCTGTAATCTCGAAGCAGACTCGCACCATCAACAACAGATGACAGAAGTGAGCATGCTGCTCAATCTTATTCCTGCCACAAGAATGCCCTTCCTCAGCCCCAGAGAGCTTCCCGATAGCCCACACAGAGAAGGAAGAAGAAAAGACACCGCCAAGCAGATGAATACCATTTTTGTCCGCAAGAAGCGATCAAGAATAACAACAACCTTGCATTGCCAAACTGGCCAGACCAACCAGGGGTGGTTTAACATCAAGCAATGGAAGAAACGGATGAAACCATACCCAAAGCCAGTCAAACCTCCTTGCCAACAACAAGAACCAGAACCACCAGAGCCTACCACTCTACTGACAGAACGGTGAATGAGATGTGGAAGGGTTATAAAGCCTCCAGTTTGCCTGGACCTCTAATTTCAAGGACTTGAAGGGTGGAGATGGGGTAGCAAGAATGTTGTTAATGTTAATACTGTAATAGCAATAATACTGGAATAGCATTAAGGTTATAAGAGTAAGTTAATTGCACAAGACTTCTAACAATGTAAGACTTGAAGCTTGAAGCAAACTAAAGTAACCCTTTCTCCAAGGGATAAAGGCTGTGGGGAGGTGTAGTAGTAGGGTTTGGTACATATAGGGTTAATGTGCGACTGATTACAGTACTGCCCACACAGTGAAGAAAGCACATGACCCAGAGCTGGGTCAGTCTACCGATGGACAGAGATGTGCAAAGACCTAGGATGGAGTCAGCTCCTTACCTGTACCATCTGTTGTATATATGTATACAGTTATGAGTTGTCAATAAAGACTTGCTGTTGACATACAGAAGAGTACGATGACTCCTTCCTGATGTTAGGAGTAGGACTCTTCAGAACTCACAGCCTTATGACACAGAAATGAGAGGTCCACCACTGAGCCACAGCTGGGAAGTGAGGGGAGCATGGGAGATCCAACAAGTGGGGTGGGGAAAGTAGGGATAGGATTAGATATGATACTCATTTTCAGCACAGCCTGTACGTGTTCCATACTCAGATTGGATTAATTGTGCTGGGCTGGGCTGGGCCACAGCTGGCCAGGCAGGCAGCAGTGGTGGATTAGAAGATACTGGGAGAGTGCAATGGTTTCTGTACAAATGTATCAGGCTCTCCATTAATTCTACTGATGATTGCTGCCATCCATTTTCAGAACTATCAACGTTTGAGCTGGAAGCATTGAACGCTCACAATGAGTACAGGAGACTTCATGCAACACCCCCTCTGACCTACAACAAAGAAATGATCAAGGACTGCCAAGAATGGGCCGAAGTTCTGGCACCCAAAGGGGACATGGAGCACAGTGATACAAAGAATGGAGAAAACATTTGGTATAAGTGGAGCTCTGGGGAGATGGTGTTTACAGGTTGGTGATTGGTTCCTTCACTACATGTGGTGTTTTGTTTTGGTGCAACAACTATTAGATTTGGAAGTTATTGATTTTGCATTCTGCGAAGGAATTGACAACCAAACTCAGCATTGAATCTGCAGTGAGACTGCTATTCGAATAATGTTTGGGCTTTAAGTTCCATGCAAGGTACTAGTCAATGTGTATGAGATATATCTTCAGACTGTGTGAAATACCATTCAATGTGTATCACTATAAAAGGTCTTTCCCACATTCCATTATCTCCTTTGTTATCTCCTTCCATTACCTCTCCTACAGGCATGTAAATAGTAAAAAGGTTGTAAAAGGAGGACTAGGACCAAAAAGGGGATTTATACATGGAGGCATGGAGGGCATAGCTGAGGTATTAAATGAATAATTTGCATCTGTCTTTAGCAAGGAAGAAGATGCTGCCCAGTTCCTGGTGAAAGAGGAGGCAATTCAGATGCTAGAATGGTTTAAAATTGAAAAGGAGGAGATGTTGGATAGTCATCTGTACTTAAAGTTGACAAGGCACCAGGAGCGGATGAAAAGCATCTAGAGATACTGAAGAAAGTAAGAGTGGAATTGCGGAGGCACTGGCCATAAGTTTTCAGTCTTCCTTAGACTCGGGAGGACTTGAGAATTGCAAACGTTACACTCTTGTTCAAGAAAGGGTATAAAGATAAGCCCAGCAACTGCTGACCAATCATTTTAACTTCGGTGATGGGGAAGCTTCTAGAAACAATAAATCGGGACAAAATTAATAGCCACATGGATAAATGCAGGTTAATTAAGAAAAGCCAGCCTGTATTTCTTAAGGGAAAATCATGTTTAACTAACTTGTTGGAGTCTTTTGAAGGGGTAACAGAGGGGGTTGATGAAGGCAATGCAGTTGACGTGGTGTACATGGACTTCTAAAAGGCTTTTGATACAGTGCCACATAACAGATTTGTGAGCAAAGTTATAGCTCGCAGAATAAATGGAATAGTAGCAACATGTATACGGAATTAGCTGAGTGACAGGAAACAGAAAGTAGTGGTCAATGGATGGCTTTCAGGCTGGAGAAATGTTTGCTTGCTTTTCCTGATATAGTAATGACCTAGACCTTGGTGTACAGGGCACAATTTCAAAATTTATGGATGATACGAAACTTGGAAGCATTGTAAACTGTAGAATAGTGTAGAACTTCCAAAGTACATAGACAAGTTGGTAGAATGGGCAGACAGGTGGCAGATGAAGTTTAATGCAAAGAAATGTGAAGTGATTCATTTTGGTACGAAGAACATGGAGAGGCAATATAAAATAATGAGTACAATTCTAAAGGAGGTGCAGGAGCACAGGGACCTGAGTGTATACGTGCACAAGTTATAGAAGGTGACAGGACAGGCTGAAAAATAAAGCATACAGGATCCTGGGCTTTATTAATAGGGACATAGAGTACAAGAGCAGGGAGGTTATGTTGAACTTGTATATGTCACTAGTTCAGCCTCAGCTAGAGTATTGTGTCTAGTTATGGGTGCCACACTTTAGGAAAGATATGAAGGCATTGGAGAGAGGGCAGGAAAGATTCACAAGAATGGTTTCAGGGATGAGGAACTTCAGTTATGAAGATAGATTGGAGAAGTTGGGGCTGTTCTCTTTGGAAAAAAAAAGGCTGAGAGGAGATTTGATGAAAGTATTGAAATTGTGGAAGAGTAGATAAGGAGAAACTGTCCCCCTCATGAAAAGATCAAGAATGAGAAGGCACAGATTTAAAAGAAGCAAAAGCAATATGAGAAAAAACTTTTTCTCGCAGCAAGTGGTTAAGGCTTGGAATGTACTGCCTGAGAGTGTGGTGGAGGCTGGTTCATTAGAAGCGTTCAGAAGGGAATTAGGCTGTTACCTGAAAAGGAAAGGAAGTGCAGGATTATGGGGAGAAGGCAAGAGAATGGCACTGAGTGAAGTGCTCATTCGGAGAGCTGGGCAGACATGATGGACCAAATGGCTTCCTTCAGCTAACCCTAGGTTCCACCATTTCTTGATCTGATGGTGAGCTCGTGATGTGGTTAGCTTCTTACTGGTAAACCAGCTCAGAGTGCAGACCTCCTGCCTGTTGGTGACTTTCTATTTGCGGTTCTTTCTTTTAGTCCTTCTTAAGTGGGCTGAAAAATAGTTGCAGTCATCCACTTCTATAAGTTATTTGCCCCTTGCCCTCTTGAGCTCATCTCACACAGTAGGGTTGTGCACCTTTCAATTTATAGATTTTGTAAGCAAATATAATGTGTCATAGCAATCTGCATTAGCACAATTTTTTTTTAACAAAGCTATTTGTGTCCAAACTTGTTTAACAGTTTTACAGGATGTAAAGAATTGAAATCCTAATATAACATCTCAGGCTTGTAAGAGTTAAACTGGGATTTCTCAGTAACAGGGATTTCTAGTTAAACAGGGATTTTCTATTAGTAAAACCAAAGGTCAGGAGAACTCTCCAGGTGAACCTAGTACATCATAGGGCCAACATTAGCAGAACTCTCCAGAAAGATGTTGGGGAACACAAGAGATTAACTGGATAGGAGACAGAAGAGAGGGGGGGGATGAGGACACACAGATAAGGAAAAGACAAATGGTGCCACTGATGAAGCCAAGCTAGAAAGAGATAAAGTGGCCCTGCTTGGATAAGGAAAAGATACATACCTAGGACTGGAGACATCTGCTTGTTATGTACTGACAAGATTGGAATTTGAATAACGCAATGCATACGTGACTAGCTGTGCATAAAAAAGATGGTTTTCCTGTAATCGGTAGAGTTCTGTTTTAGCTAGTCTAAGGCAGACTCTCCCTGCGTTTGCTTGAACAAAACAATATCTGAGTCTCCTGTGGTCGATTCTTAGGAGGCACCACCACAGGCTCAGTGCACAACACTAATGAAGACTTAACATAACAATTATTATAAATTGACAGAAATAAGGATGACATAGTCCAAACCAACGCATGTTGTCCAACATTATATGCAATTTCCTACCATTAAAGGTCTTCTCAGGGCTTCACATAGTTATCAATGTGCTCATTTTCCTGTTGCATATGAACTAAGTGTCCTTGGGAGATATTAGTTTGTTCAATGACGAATCAGAGGCTCAAGGATAATGGAGGTACTGGGTGGCTGAGTTGACTTTCTGTCCTAAGGGCCTCTATCTTTAAGGTGTTGTAGACCTGTATCTCAAATATCAATCATCCAGTTTATTTCTAATTGAATTTCTGTCATTGTTTTGGTTAATTCCCTAACTGACAGCAGGATCTGACTAACTCCCTGTTACCACTGCTATCAGGTCAGTCGCAAGTTTTGGGATACCCTATAGATGCATTGCATCCTTACATTATATTCCCATATGGATTCTACGTCCAATCTGTGCCAGTGGTTCCTGTACCCATCCATTCTTCCAGCCCCTTCTTACCATCAGTTCAAGTCTCACTTCCTGACTTACCTGTCCTTACATCTTCATAAATCACCATGGGAGGCCAATCCTCTTTAGATTTTTATCTGTATTTCTCTGGTTAAAGTCATATATCAGCTTCTTTACTATTGAATGGTAAGAGATCATGTGATACCTAAATTTAACAGAAAAATAATCTCAAATCTCATGTCTTGGATAATGTTTCGTAGGCACAGATAAAAATTGAAACATAAGAACAGTAGTAGGCCATTTGACCCTTTGAGCCTGCTCCACAATTCAATAAAATCATGGCTGATCTGCTTGTGGTCTCAGCTCCACTTTCCTGTCTGCCCTCCCTTCTCCTGCACGTAACGCTTGACTCCCTTGCCTAACAAAAATCTCTCTAACTCTACCTTGAATAAATTCAAAGACCCAGCATTTACTACTTGCTGAGGAAGAAAATTCCACACACCTTTGACCCTTTGGGAGAAAAAGTTTCTCCTTATCCCTGTCTTAAAAGGGAGACCTCGTATTTTTAAACTATGTGCCCTAGGCTTAGTCTCAGCCACAAAAGGAAGCATCCTTTGGATATCCACTCTGTCAAGTCCCCTCTGGATCTTATATGTTTCAATAAGACCACCTCTCATTCTTCTAAACTCCAATGGGTATGGGCCTAACCTGTTCAAAAGGCAACCCCTTCACCCCAGAAATAAGTCCAGTGAACCTTCTTTGAACTGCTTCTAAAGGACTGTACACAATACTCTAGATGTGGCCTCATCAAGGCCCTCTACAGCTGTAATAAAACTTCCCTACTTTTATATTCCATTCCTTTTTCAATAAAGGCCAACTTTCCATTTGCCTTCCTAATTACTTGCTGTACCTGCATACTTACTTTTTGTGATTCATGTATCACGACACCCAGATCCCTCTGTATCATCGAGTTCTGCAATCTTTCTCTATTTAAATAGTACACTGCTTTTCTATTCTTCCTGGCAAAATGAATAGATTCACATTTACCCACATTATACTCTGCCTTAATACTTAACCTATCCATATCCCTTTGCAGACTCTCTACCCCTCTTGACAAGTTATATAAGAACATATGAAATAAGAGCAGGAGTAAGCCAGTCAGCCTTCGAGCTCACTGTACCATTCAAAGATATCATGGCTGATCTTCCACTTCAGCACCATTTTCCTGCACTATCCCCATATCCCTTGATGTTTTTAATATGTAGAAATCTATCAAAATCAGTCTTGAACATACTCAACAATTGAGGCTCCAACTTTCCTTCTTATCTTGGTGTCATCAGCAAATTTAGTTACTCTACATTTGGCCCCTTCATCCGTGTCATTAATGTAGATTGATCTGAAAAAGACCCATTTATCCCTACTCGCTGCTTCCTGCTAGCCAACAAATCCTTTATCCATGCTAATTTGTGCACAATCTTATTTTGTATAGTAACCTTTGTTGTGGTACCTTCTCAACTGCCTTTTGGAAATCCAAGTGCACCACATCTACCAGTTCCCCTTTATCCATCTTGAATATTACTTTGTCAAAAAACTCTAACGGATTAGTTAGACATGATTTCCCTCTCACAAAGCCATGTTGGGTCTGCCTGATCAGATGGTGCTTATCTAAGTAATCTGTTGTAACCTCATTAATAATGGATTTTAGCAGCTTCCCTATGATAGATATTAAGCTAACTAGCCTATGGTTTCCTGCTTTCTGTCTCCCTCCTTTCTTGAATAAAGGTCTTACATTAGCAATTTTCCAATCACTAGAACCTTTCCAAAATCCAAGGAATTTTGGATGATTGTAACCAGTGCATCTACTATCTCTGAAGCCACTTCTTTCAAGACCCTAGGATGCAGGCTGTCTGGTCCAGGGGACGTGTCAGTCTTTAGGTCTAATAGTTTTCCTAGCATGATTTCTTGGTGATGGTTATTGCATTAAGTTCATCCCTCCCTACTATCTCTTGATTTTCAAGAACCTTTGGGAAGTTTTCTCAGTCCTCTGCCGTGTAAGCAGACACATAATACTTTTCAACACCTCCTTCTTTGTTTTCCATTATCAGTTCGCCAGTCTCACTCTCTAGAGGACCAATGCTAGCTTTAGTTACTCTTTTCCTATTCAAATACTTGTAGAAACTTTTACTATCTATTTATATATTACCAGCTAGCTTTCTATCATACTCTGCTTTCTGTCTCTTCGTTATCTTTTTAGTCATTCTTTGCTGGTTCTTAAAATCTGTCCAATCCTCTGAGCAATCTAATCTTTGCAGATTTGGTACAGTGTTTCTTTAAATTTAATTTTTCCTTAACTTCCTTATTTAGCCATGGATGATGCATCCTTCTCAAAGAGCTTTCCTTTTTACTGGGATAAAACTTTTCTGAGCATTATTAAATAGCTCCTTAAAAGTCTGCTATTGCAACTCTACTCTGCTACCTTTTAACTTAGTTTCCCAGTTCACCTTAGCCAACTCTGCTTTCATACTCTCATGGTTATCACAGAATCACAGAATTGTTACAGTGCAGAAGGAGGTCATTTAGCCCATCGTGTCTGCACCGCTCTCTGAGCATTGTAACTTGGTGCCACTCTTCTGCCTTTTCCCCGTAACCCTGCACATTGTTTCTATATAAATAATCGTCTATTGCCCTCTTGAATGCCTCAGTTGAACCTGCCTCCACCACACTTACAGGCAGTGCATTCCCGACTCGAACCAGTCGCTGTGTGAAAATGTTTTTTCTCGCATCACATTTACTTCTTTTGCAAATCACATAAAATCTGTGCCCTCTCATTCCCTCAATGAGTTTCTCCCTATTTACTCTATCGAGCCACCTCAGGATTTTGAACACCTCAATCAAATCTCCTCTTCACCTTCTCCTCTCCAGAAGAACAGTCCCTCTCCAAACTATCTTCATAACTCAAGTGTCTCATCCCTGGAACCATTCTTGTAAACCTCATCTGCACTTTCTCCAATAATGTGGCGCCCAGAACTGTATACAATATTTCAGCTGAGGCTGAATGTGTCTTATATTGAGGGAACAGCGCCCCTAATTGGCGAATGCCCAAATTGCAGCCAGCCTTCTAGAAGACTGGATACGATTGCCTATGTGCAGGACAGGGGTGTAGATACCTGCCTCATCAGCCTGGATCAGGAGAAGGTCTTTGACAGAATATCGCACACCTACATGGTGGATGTGCTCACCAAAATGGGGTTTGGGGAGGGAATTCGCAATTGGATCCAACTGCTCTACACTAACATCAGTAGTGCAGTCTCAATCAATGGGTGGGAATCAGATAGCTTTCTGATTAAATCTGAAATCAGGCAGGGCTGTCCTCTCTCACCTGTTCTTTTCATGTGTTTCATAGAACCCTTTGCTGAGTCCATCAGGAAGGATCCGGGCACAAGAAGAGTGACAATCCCAGGCAGTGGAGGCACAAGGTCAAAGCCTTCCTGTACATGGACGATGTCGCCGTCTTCTGCTCGGATCCGCTGTCGGTGCGCAGACTGATCCACATCTGCGACCAGTTCGAACTGGCCTCGGGAGCTAAGGTAAATCATGGGAAGAGCAAGGCCATGTTCTTCGGGAACTGGGCTGACCGATCCTCTGTCCCTTTCACTGTCAGGGCTGACGGCCTGAAGGTGCTGGGGATATGGTTCGGAGGGACCAGGGCATGTGTTAGAAACTGCAAGGAGCGAGTGTCTATGGTGAAAAGGAAACTGGGCATGTGGGAGCGACGCTCCCTCTCCATTGCGGGTAAGAACCTGATCATCAGGTGTGAGGCACTCTCGCTGTTGCTGTACATAGCGCAGGTCTGGCCCATTCCTCACTCCTGCGTGGTGGCAATCACCCAAGCCATCTTCCACTTTATCTGAAGGTCGAAAATGGATTGTGTCCGCAGCGATGCGATGTACAAGCCTGTAGATAAAGGGGGAAAAAAACGTGCCCAACATCGCCCTCATACTGATGGCCACCTTTGTGTGTGGCTGGAACAAACTGTGCGTAGACCCTCAGTATGCAAACACCAAGTGCCATTATGTGCTGAGGTTCTACCTGTCCCCAGTGTTGCGAAGGATGGGTCTGGCTACGCTGCCGCGGAATGCTCCAAGTAGTTGGACCGTGCCGTACCACCTGTCCCTCATGGAAAAATTTTGCAGAGAAACACCTTTGACCACAAGTCCATCAGGCAGTGGTCGGCAGGTAACGTCTTAGATGCCCTGAGGGAAAAGGAGAGGGTGGATCCTGTGGGATGGTTCCCCGAGCAGACTGTCAAAGTCATTTGGCAGAATGCCTCATCGCCAGAATTTTCCAACAAACACCAAGGCGTAGCTTGGCTGCTGGTGAGAAAGGCCCTCCTTGTCAGATCCTTCCTACACACCAGGAGTCTCACCCCTTTGCACATTGCCCTCGAGGTAGCTGTGGTGGGGAAGAGACCGTTGTTCACCTCCTTGTAGATTGTGCCTTTGCAAAGAAAGTCTGGAGAGAGATGCAGTGGTTTCTGTCGAGGTTCATCCCAAGCAGTTGTATGACACAGGACTCTGTGCTCTATGGGCTGTTCCCAGGGACACACACCGAGACAAACATCAACTGCAGCTGGAGGATCATCAACTCGGTGAAAGACGCTCTTTGGTCTGCCCGAAACTTGTTGGTCTTCCTGTGTAAAGAATTGTCCCCGACCGAATCTTGCAGACTGGCACATTCCAAAGTCCAGGATTACGTGCTGTGGGACACACTAAAGCTTGAGGTAGCTGCCGCAAAGGCGCAATGGGGAAGGGTCGCTGCCTAAGACCTTTCTGCCACAGTGCACAGAGGGACTGGGAACGGTGTAGAGCCCCTTGGGCTGTACAGCTCAAAATGACTGTCTGCCAACGATTGTAATATTCATTGTTTGTACTGATGCACCTTGTGATACATGTTGTAAAAGTTGAACCTGATTGTACTTTTGTGATGGTGATTTTGAAATGGTTTGGAATGTTGTTGAAGATATTTTATGAATAAAGTATAGTTTTGCAAAAAAAAAGCCAGGGAAAGGTTGTGAAGCATTGGCTATAACCAATCGAACCCCATACCATGGGGTACCTAACACCATCCGAGTCATTGTGAAGACCAGTGAAGGAGGAGCACCTCTGGATCGGGCCTTCTTCACCAAGAGGATCCTGTTAAAGGCGTGTGGATTCGAAGCTGCGGAGATCTACTGCCTGCAAGACTTCCCCAGCGCTGGATATTTCGACGTGACGTTCAAGCGAGTGGCAGCTTGCGTCAAGTTCCTGAAGGTGTTCGAGGAGAAGAGAGACCTGCCGGAGATGAAAATCCTGACGGTGGAGCCGCTCTTTGCTCTGCCGTTGCAACGGGACCGGGTGGTGACGGTGAATCTTTACAGACCCTATGTCCCTGTCGCCGATGTGCTCACCTTCCTCACCAGTTACTTCAATAAGGTTGGGAGCTGCATCGAGGTTAGAGATGCTTTGGGGATCTGGACATGCAAAAGCCAGGTTAAGATCATGCTCAAGACCGATGGTAAGGGAGCCATCTTCCACCCTCCTTCGAGCTTCGCTATTAGGGGAAGCGGTGGCTACCTTGTCTACGTTGGGCAACCCAATTTTGTCGCTCATGCAGCAAGGCTGGTCATGTGACAGCCAACTGCAGCGCTGCCCTCTGCAAGAACTGCAAACAGGAAGGGCACCAGACAAAAGACTGCAAACAGACTAAGTGCTGCAACCTGTGTGGCAAGGCAGGTCACCTCTACAGGACCTGCCCCAAATGCTGCTGTACTTATGCACAGGCAGCCAAAGCCAACGAGGGGGAAGCAGAAGAAATGCTTCGTGCCACTCCAACCACCAAGGCCCCCAAGGCGAACAATGGGACAAAGGAAGACACAGAGAGAGACAAGTTGGAGGAAAAGATTGAGGCAACAGACAGCCAATCAGCAGCACTGCCCCTCTGAACCTCCCACTCCACAGGAGAGCGAATCAATGGAGGAGGCAGCAGCGGAAAATCAGCACGGGGAGTGGCAGCTGGTGAAGAGAGCCAAAAGGAAGAAGGGGCTAAGAATGGACCAAGCTACTTCCCAGACAAGTGGCAAGAGACGTCTCCCATCCAACACGGATGACAAGGGCAGCTGTTCTTCGGACGAAGAAGTGCCAGGGCGGCACCGACAGAAGAAGCGGCAAAGCTCTAGGGAGTTGGAGGACGAGACACCTGAGCTTCAGAACATTGGAGACAATGAGGAGCCAGCGCACCCCAACTTTCCCCACAACCCGAAGAGGCCAGCGCACCACAGCCCCAGGAATCTGGGAACAGTGAGGCTCTCAGTGCACCCCAGCTCCGGGAAGCCCAAGAGGGGGAGAGGATTGGAGAAGCTTCTCCAACAAAGGTCATTTCAAATCCCACTCTCTGCACGAACCCCCAGATGCCACCTGAGCATAACACTGCCAACGGGGAGTTTCAGGACAGTTTCCTCAGCCCATCCAAAGTGAGGCAATTTGTGCACACTATGGGTATGCAGGAGCAGACTAAAGGTCTGGGACTCTCAGAGACAACAGGTTTAGTAAGAGAATAAATGCTTTAAAATGGGTTTAAAGATTGTATCCATAAATGTGCATAGCATTAAATCTACTACGCGATGTGTTGCGACCTTGGACTACCTTGCCAAGGTCAAAGCTGACCTGTTGTTTCTGCAGGATTGTGCGATACCGCACCTCAGCTCCTACAGGCAATGGTCATGATGGTGGTCCCATGGGCCATCGATCTGGTCGGGCGGAAACGACTCTCGTTCCTCTGGCCTGGGTATTCTGCTGCGGGGAAGCAACTTCACCATCTCCCAGGTTAAGGAGGTGGTGGACAGGCGCCTCCTCGTAGCAGACGTAATGTACAAGAACGCTCCACTCCGGTTAATTAGCGTGTACGCCCCGGCACAAGGGGCCAAGTGGTTGGCAGTTTTTCAGCAGCTCCCACTGCTGCTGGTGACCTCCAGGCTGATCATTCTGGGCGGTGACTTCAACTGCATCATCGATGCGGCTGGACGATCCAGTAGGATCGACAGCAGATTGGACGCTACATCCAGATCCCTGATGGAAACAGTTAAGGATGCCAAGATGCACGACATCTTCAGCAACCCTGCAGACGGAGCGCAGCGTAGATACACCTGGTCACGGCCAGCCGGGTCCATCCGTTCCAGGATAGACTTACTGTTTGTGTCCCGTGCATCCGCAGTCAGATCAACCGATGTCAAGCTAGTGTTTTTCTCTGACCACTGCCTCCTACTGGCTGACTGCCACTTCGAGAAGGACCAGAGGGTGGGCAGGGGGGCGTGGAAGCTAAATGTACAACTGCTGACTCCAGAGAACATTGAGGAGCTCAAGAGGGATTACAAAGGTTGGAGAACCGTGAAACCCCTCTTTGAGTCCCTGATACACTGGTGGAAAGCAATCAAGGGAAACATCAAGAGGTTTTTCATCCTCAAAGGCACCCAGAGAGCTAGAAAGGAACAGAGGGAAATGTCCCGACTCCAGAAAAATATGCAGAATGTGCTCCGGCCGCAGTCAATGGGGGTCGATGTCAAGGAGGAACTCCAAGAGGTGAAGAGCCAGCAAGCCTCGCTCTTTGCCTCGGAGGCCTCCAAGATCATCTTCCGTTCCAAAGTCCTCTCCGTGGAGCAGTATGAGACGTGCTCATGTTTCTTCTTCCAAAAGGTACACAGAGAGAGCTCTGTGATCAGCAGCCTGAAGGAAGAAGACGGCTCAGTAAAGTTATCGCAGTCCGACATTTTGAGGATCAGCAAATCCTTTTATGCTGGATTGTATGACGTGAAGCCCACAGACAGCACTGCCTCCGAGTCCTTCCTGTCCTCTATCATGGAAGTCTTAGACGACAGTACACGGGAGTACCTGGACAAACCGCTAACTCCTGATGAACTGACTAAGGCCCTTGAGTCCTTTGAGAAGAGTAAAACTCCCCGAAGCGATGGCTTGCCGGCGGAGTTGTACTCGACTCTGTGGGACTGGATCGGCCCAGACCTGCTAGAAGTGTACGAGAGTATGCTCCTGGCCGGCAGTATGTCAGCATCCATGAGGAAAGGCATTATCACTCTCATCTACAAGCGGAAGGGGGAAATGGAGGAAATTAGAAATTGGCGACCCATTTCACTGTTGAATGTGGACTATAAGATTCTGTCCAAAGGTCATCGCCAATCGGGTCAAAACCGCTCTGGAATTGGTGATCCACCCCGACCAGACCTGCACTGTGCCAGGCAGGAAGATCTCTGACAGCCTCGTGCTGCTCAAGGATACGATTGCCTATGTACAGGACAGGGGTGTGGATACCTGCCTCATCAGCCTGGATCAGGAGAAGGCCTTTGACAGAATATCGCACACCTACATGGTCGATGTACTCTCCAAAATGTTGTTTGGGGAGGGAATTCGCAATTGGATCCAACTGCTCTACACTAACATCAGTAATGCAGTCTCAATCAATTGGTGGGAATCAGATAGCTTTCCTATTAAATCTGGAGTCAGGCAGGGCTGTCCTCTCTCACCTGTTCTTTTCATGTGTTTCATAGAACCCCTTGCTGATTTCATCAGGAAGGATCCGGGCATAAGAGGAGTGACGATCCCAGGCAGTGGAGGCACTCAGATCAAAGCCTCCCTGTACATGGACGATGTCACCGTCTTCTGCTCGGATCTGCTGTTGGTGCGCAGACTGATCCACATCTGCGACCAGTTCGAACTGGCCTCGGGAGCCAAGATAAATAGTGGGAAGAACAAGGCCATGTTCTTCGGGAACTGGGCTGACCGATCCTTTGTCCCCTTCACTGTCAGGGCTGATGGCCTGAAGATGCTGGGGATATGGTTCGGAGGGACCAGGGCATGTGTTAGAAACTGCAAGGAGCGAGTGTCTATGGTGAAAAGGAAACTGGGCATGTGGGAGCGACGCTCCCTCTCCATTGCGGGTAAGAACCTGGTCATCAGGTGTGAGGCACTCTCGCTGTTGCTGTACATAGCGAAGGTCTGGCCCATTCCTCACTCCTGCGTGGTGGCAATCACCCAAGCCATCTTCCACTTTATCTGGAGGTCGAATTGGATCGTGTCCGCAGGGACACGATGTACAAGCCTGTAGATAAAGGGGGGAAAAAACGTGCCCAACATCGCCCTCATACTGATGGCCACCTTTGTGTGTGGCTGCATCAAGCGGTGCGTAGACCCTCAGCATGCAAACATCAGGTGTCACTACATGCTGAGGTTCTACCTGTCCCCAGTGTTATGAAGGATGGGTCTGGCCACGCTGCCGTGGAACGCTCAAAGTAGTTGGACCGTGCCGTACCACCTGTCCCTCGTGGAAAAATTTATGCAGAGAAACACCTTTGACCACAAGTTCATCAGGCAGTGGTCGGCACGTAACGTTTTAGAGGCCCTGAGGGAAAAGGAGAGGGTGGATCCTGTGGGATGGTTCCCTGAGCAGACTGACAAAGTCATTTGGCAGAATGCCTCATCACCAGAACTTTTCAACAAGCACCAAGAAAAGCTCTCCCCATCAGATCCTTCCTACACGCCAGGAGTTTAACCCCCTTGGCACGATGCCCTTGAGGTGGCTGTGGTGGGGAAGAGACCATTGTTCACCTCCTTGTAGATTGTGCCTTTGCAAAGAAGGTCTGGAGAGAGATGCAGTGGTTTCTGTCGAGGTTTATCCCGAGCAGTTGTGTGACACAGGACTCTGTGCTCTACGGGCTGTTCCCAGGGACACACACCGAGACAAACATCAACTGCAGCTGGAGGATCATCAACTCGGTGAAAGACGCTCTTTGGTCTGCCCAAAACTTGTGGGTCTTCCAGTGCAAAGAGTTATCCCCGACCAAGTGTTGCAGACTGGCACATTCCAAGGTCCAGGACTACGTGCTGAGGGACGCACTAAAGCTTGGGGCAGCCGCCGGAAAGGTGCAGTGGGGAAAGGTCGCTGCCTAAAATCCTTCTGCCATAGTGCACCGAGGGGCTGGGAACTGTTTAGAGCCCCTCGGGCTGTACAGCTCAAAATGAACAACGTATGCACTGAATAATAGTTGTATTATAATTGTATTGAAACACCTCAGAGTGCAACATGATGTATGTTGATAACTCCAATACCATTGTCTGATTGTCTGCATTGACCATATTGAAATGATTGTAAGTTTCATTGATTGTATTGAAGCACCTTGTGATCCATGTGTAAACGTTGAATCTGATTGTACCTTTATGATGGTGATTTTGAAATGTTTTGTAATGTTCTTCCAGGTATTTTATGTCTAAAGTATATTTTTCAAAAAAAAAATCATGTCTGGAATGTCACTGCAGTTCAAAGTATCAAACACTAAATCCCCAACACAGGACAGTACAAAGCATGTGGATTGTTACTGAGATTCCATCTGTGATTTTTGTGATGCCAGTGTGGATTGTATAATCTGTGTGTGTGTGCGCGTGTGTGTGTGTGTGTGTGTGTGTGTGTGTGTGTGTGTGTGTGTGTGTGTGTCTGAGTGTTGCTGGTCCCATAATGTAACACAAATGTCTCCTCGCAGCCTCTCAGCACACCACTGCCCCCTTTCTAAAGCAACTCATGGCCTCCTGGCACTTTCTGGATTGTCTCGAGAAGACACTGAAAGAGTTAGAGTTAAACACAATCTCATTTCCACCTCCATTTTAAACATGCTGGTGCATTTTCACTGATGTCCACATGGAATGTCACTAATGTTGTGGTCATGTATACCCTGATTGTACAGAAGTGTGTCAGAAGGTGGAGGTGTGTATCTGTGTCCATGTCTGTGTGTCTGTGTCTCTGTCGATTCCTGTTCCTGTAAATTAAGTGATTTTTTCAGTAAAATATACTTTATTCATAAAACATCCGGAAGAACACCGCAAAACACCTCCAAATGGCCATCACAAAAAGCACAATCATTTTCAACTCCCACACATGGACAACGAGGTGCCCCATCAATGACACAATCACATAATCAATGACCACCATAGTCATCTCAACGTGGTCACTACAGCCAGACAGCGCAATGGCACCAGAGCCACCAGCACACACCATGCTGCACTCTGAAGTGCCCCAACACAACCACAATACAATTAGCATTCAATGCAAGCCTTTACTGTCAGCTGTACAGCTGTAAGGTTGTAAACACAGTAGCCAAATTGTGCACAGGAAGCTCCCATAATCAGCCAGATGACTGGGTGGATTGCTTGTTTATGTGATATTCATTGAGGAATACACATTGACGGCAGTTAGTCAAGGTATCCACCGTCAATGTGTATTTAAGGTCACGCTCAAGGCCGATGGTAAGAGAGCCATCTTCCACTCTCCTTCCAGCTTTGCTATCGGGGGAAGCCGTGGCTACTTTGTCTACGCAGGGCAGCCCAAACTTTGTCACTCATGCGGCAAATCTGGTCATGTGGCGGCCAATTGCAGCGCCGCCCTCTGCAAGAACTGCAAACAGGAAGAGTACCAGACAAAGGACTGCAAACAGACTAAGTGCTGCAACCTGTGTGGCGAGGCAGGCCACCTCTACAGGACCTGCCCTAAACGCTGCCCCACTTATGCACAGGCAGCCAAAGCCAACAAGGGGGAAGCTTCATGTCACTACTATCAAGGACACTTGCAACCCCCCAACCACCAAGGCCCCCAGGGAGAACGGGACAAAGGAGTACACAGAGAGAGACAAGATGGAGGAAAAGATTGAGGCAACAGACAGCCAATCAACAGCACTGCCCCTTGAGCCTCCCACTCCACAGGAGAGCGAATCAATGGAGGAGGAAGCAGCGGAAAATCAGCAGGGGTAGTGGCAGCTGATGAAGAGAGCCAAAAGGAAGAAGGGGCTAAGAAGGGACCAAGCCACTTCCCAGACAAATGGCAAGAGGCGTCTCCCATCCAAAACGGATGACAAGGGCAGCTGCTCTTCAGACGAAGAAGTGCAAGGGTGGCACCTACAGAAGAAGCGGCAAAGCTCTAGGGAGTTGGAGGGCGAGACACCCGAGCTCCAGAACATTGAAGACAATGAGGAGCCAGCGCACCCTAACATTGCCCACAACCCGAAGAGGCCAGCGCAACCCAGGCCCAGGAATCTAGGAGCAGAGAAGCGCTAAGCGCACTCCAGCTCCGGGAAGCTGGGAGGAGCAACGCCCCAGAGGGTGAGAGGATCGGAGAGACTTCTCCAACAGAGGACATTTCAAATCCTGTTCTTTGCACGAACCCCCAGATGCCACCTGAGCGGAACATCTCCAATGGGGCGGTTCAGGACAGTTTCCTCAGCCCATCCAAAGTGAGGCAATTTGTGAACACTATGGGTATGCAGGAGCAGACCAAAGGTCTGGAAATCTCAAAGACAACAGGTTTGGTAAGAGTCTAAATGTTTTAAAATCTTTATTTAGGTTAAAAAGCTAGTCATGGACCCACACTTCTCCTTTTCAAACTGAACATGAAATTCTATCATGTCATGATCACTGTCACATAGTGGCTCCTTTACCATAGGAATGTGGGATTTGAAACATAATTAGATCAGCCATAATCTTATAGAATGGCGGAGCAGGCTTGGGGGGTTGAATGGCCTACTCCTGCTTTTATTTTGTATGCATATATGAGTTTATTAATTTATCCTGTCTCATTGTACATTACCACGTCTAGGATAGCCTACTCCCTGGTTGGCTCTGGAATGTACTGCTCTGAGAAATTGTACTGAAAACACTCCATGAACTGATTTCCCAGGCTACCTTTGCCAATCTGATTTTTCCAATCTACATGTTGATTAAAGTCACCCATGATTATCGTGATACCCTTCTTACACACCTCATTTATTTCTTCTTGTATGGCCTGTCCTACAGTATAGCTACTGTTAGGGGGCCTATAAACTACTCGTATAAGTGACCTCTTACCTTTATAAAAGTAAAATACTGCGGATGCTGGAAATCCAAAACAAAAACAAAAGTAGCTGGAAAAACTCAGCAGATCTGACAGCATCTGCAGAGAGGAACACAGTTAACGTTTCGAGTCCGAATGACTCTTCATCAGAACTAAGGAAAAATAGAAAAGAGGGTGAAATATAAGCTGGTTTAAGGGGGGTGCGGTGGTGGGACAGGTAGAGTTGGATAGCTGGCCCTCTATCCAGCTCTACTTGTCCCACCACCCCCCCCCCTCCCCCCACTTAAACCAGCTTATATTTCACCCTCTTTTCTATTTTTCCTTAGCTCTGATGAAGAGTCATTCGGACTCGAAAAGTTTACTGTGTTCCTCTCTGCAGATGCTGTCAGACTTGCTGAGTTTTTACAGGTATTTTTGTTTTTGTTTTGGATTTCCAGCATCCGCAGTTTTTTGCTTTTATACTATCCCTGATACATCTGTTTGAGTATGTATTCGATAATAGCCAGGGAGCTTAGAGACAGAATCAAAGGATGTGACAAGGAATATAAATCAGGAATTTGCTGGCCATCGAGTATCTCATGGATATAAAAATCATCAGCGATGGAATGGCACAGTGATGATGCAGCTTTTCCCATCCTTCAGTGCTGTCTCTGCTGGTGTAGAGGATTTATTCCTTCACCATTTTTAACTGATGAATACTATACCATTTAGTCTTTTTACTTTTTGCTTCTTCCCAGGAAATTGCCCCAGGTAGAGTGACCCATCAATAGTCGGAAAGGGACCATTCTCAAGGGACCATTGGCTCAAAGCAATGAAACTTGCTTCCATAGTTTAATACCATAACAAAACCTCCCATCTAATGTATGCAAATTGTTGAGCTATCTTGGCAAAATACTTCTTTACCTGATTTCTGGGTTTGTCTGTCTGCCATTTTTGATTAGCAGTTCCTTGCAATAAGGGTATGGCTGTGGGTACCAACAAGTGAGTTGGCATATGCATCATTGATCATTGCCTGGTAGGGTGAAATACCCTTGTGTAATGTAGGCTGGATCGAATAGCTATCAGGCACATTGGAAGTATGCCATTTGGTAGGATGATTTGCCCAGAATTTGTGCAACATGTTTTGCTGGGTTTGATCCCCTCTTTTCACAATCCCAGACATGGTGAGAAATGTGAAGATAGTGTGAAATCCCCATTATCCATTGTAGCTTGGTAGAAATTTGGTTAGTGAAATGTGACCCCTGATCACTTTCGCCATGGATTAGTGATCTCCACCTGCAGATCACATGACTCAATAAAATGTGGGCTGCTGTGAGCATGGTATTTCTTCTACACTGAAAGGCTTTTACCCATTTAGTAAACTTGTTAATGACTACGAGATGTTACCATAAATCAGAAGGTCCTGGAGGTAAGGGTCCAATAAAATCAATCTGGAGGTGGGACCAAGGCCTATTAGGAAGGGGAGAACATTGTAACACTGCCTGATTCACGTTATTGCTCGGACTGTGCTTCAAACAGCGCAGACACAGATTCACCTTTATTGTAATGTACTTGGCGCAGTCAGAAAATCACACAAATTTATGCAGGCATTTGGGAGTAGTCTCAGCTGAGTAGGGACTCCCTACCAGGTGAGAATGAAGATCAAAAATCTCTGGTGCCTTGCAGGGGGATTGTACACAACTAGTAGATCACATGATAGCCACCATAATCGCGGATTGTATATTGTCATGAAAATGGACGCAACGGCAGGGTAAGAGCTACCCACAACTTCACCAATTAACCACGGACTTAATTGAATTGTTGAAAGAAGACCTCTTTTTTAAAAGAAAAACTACAAGTAAAGACACTGATCAAAAGATGACAGATACTTTAAAGTGACCACTTTTCTGAAAGTTCCAATATGCAGACCTGTTCTGAGATGTTGCATGGAAATTCACACCTGGGGGAGTGTCAAGGTCCATTTCAAAAAGAGACTCTATAATGGAAAACATACAAAATGCAAAGTGCTGGACTTTTAATCCACTGTAATTCTGTGAATACAGTGGACATTGCCACTCAGCCAGCTACACTTTGCCAGATATTCAAAACCCCTGTGGAGTACGAGATAGCCCCATCTCCTGTTGAACTATATCTTGAAATATGTCAAAAGGTTTCTTAGATGAAAGATTAAAATGGAATTGGATATAAGACGTGCCAATTGAATTCCCTTCCAGGAATACACAGAGATGAGTTTAAAAACTGACTCTCGAGAAACAGAGAGATACAAATAAGCAAGCAGGTAGGAAGAAAAGAACAATCACCTCCACAGAGACAAGCAGGCTATCTCTCTCTCTCTCTCATTCTCTCCCTGGAAACCATCAAAGGGTGTCTTCTTCAATAGAGTGCAAAACTGAGCAAAGCCAATTCCAGAGTTCGACTGAAATCATCTAACTTAACGGCCGCAATGTTCCACAAGCTACACCTCACGGACAAGCCAAGGACTTACTTGCGATATTATTTTAACTTTTATTTGGACTCTTAACTTTCTTATTTCTGACGCGTGTGTGTGTCACATCTTTTGTTATTTTTCCTTGGGTTTTAGTAACTAATAAACTTACTCTTTCTTTGATGCAAGAAAACCTGATTTGATTGGCTCCTTGTTAAAAAGTAAATACATTTGGACTGGAAAGGCTATCTACAGGGGAAAGAATTTTAAACAAACCTTTGTTACGACCAACTGAGGGCTTGAATTAAAAGGGAGCCAGCTCATTTCCTTCACCCGGACGTAACAATATTAACAGGGGATTCGCATTTGCAGACACACTTGTGGTTAATTGGGTGTCAGCAGCCCATTGCATAGATCGGGATAATAGGCACCTGTTCCAGTGTGACGGATATGGATAAAAGCAAAATACTGTGGATGCTAGAAATCCGAAACAAAATCAAAAATACCTGGAAAAACTCAGCAGGTCTGACTGTATTCCACTCCACAGATGCTGTCAGACCTGCTGAGTTTTTCCAGGTATTTTTGTTTTTGTGACGGATATGGAAATTGGCTAGCTTGAAGGGAGGAAAGATCAATGTCACCACTATGGATGTCAAAAACAGCTGCCAGTGGTGCAGTGGAGATTTGCCAAAGATTACCCTTAATGGCGGCTTCCGTAGCAGCACAGTCAGCCTGGAAATTACCCAGGAACCATGCATCACAGGAGCAGATGTGAGACTTGACCCTAGCAGCACAGTTAGGAACCCATTGAGGATTGAGTCTCATGGGGAAACAAAAAAATTTGTGTTACCTTACCGTCAACGATACAGAATCTATTTGAAGCATACAAAAGCAAAGACAATAGAGTGTTAATCAATTAGGACGGAATCATCCCAGATTTGTACAATATGTGATGGTGGGAAAAAGGATGTTTTACCCGCGGCCACAATAGCAGGTTTTTGCATCGTATTGTCCCATTCCTGGTGCGTCCCGCCTCATTAATAATGCATTCCTGGGAAACACGCTGGATCACTGATGGGGTGGCCTCTGATTCACCCACCCTGCCGTCACCTCAGGCCGTCAGTAATCCGGGAGCCAAATTTAAAGGCCGCCCCAGCACAGAGCTAACACCCTCTAAGGATCAGAAGCTGCTTGACAGTCATGGCTGCCAAAGGGAGGAAACATGCTGCCTCCAAATTTAGCGACGCCTCCCTTGGGCGCATACTTGATGCAATGGGAGCCCTCCGTGAAGTCCTCTACTCCAGCTCTGGGTGAAGACCAGCAAGCAAGGTCACCAATCCAGCTTGGGAGGCGGTGGCAACAGTGGTCAGCGCCAACACTTTGCAAAAGAGAACAGTCACCCAGTGCCGAAAGAGGATGAATAATTTCCTCCATTCCACCAGGGTAAGTCACTCATCTCATCACTCTCCACTCACACAATCACAAACCCATCACACAGCCACAGGAATCTCTCTCTGCCAGTTCAAGGGACATCACCAGACAGTCTCTCACACACACCTTCATCTGCCCTGCGGATCGTGTCCTCATCCCATCCATGGCACCACTCACCACCCATACATGCCAGATATCCTTCTCATCTGGCCTGGCAGGCATCCTGCTTACACCCTTTCTACCTGTATTCGTGCAGGCCAAGCTGGCACACAACAAAAGGGAGAGGTCGCAGAGTGGAGGAGGAATGACTGACATCAAGGTCCTCTTAGACTTTGAAAATAGAGTCATCCAGCTGGCAGGCGATGATCTGGACCATTCCTGTGCTGATGGTGAGGTTGGTAGTGCTCAATCAAGTGACGATCCAGGATGCAACATCCATCAGACAACCATGCTGTGAGTCAGTTCCCCTGTTCTGCAGCCCCCTGCCATACACTAATTATCATCCCTTGCTTTCGCAGGCACATCTGGGAAGTACTCAAGCTTCCCTTTCTACCCAAGGAGTCTTCCGGGGCCAAAGGGAGGAGGATCAGCAGGTGCACAACCCAGGGCCATCCACCCAGGTGACTCGTTACCCCTTTTACTGTGACCCCAGCAGCTCCACCTCCACAGGCTGAGGAGGGTGCCACTGCCACACAGCAGGACCCAAAAAGCAGGCCAGGGCTCTGCAGGTTTCGACCCTCCAGAGGACGCCCATCGAGGTCATCACGTAGTGGCAGGGTTAGGAAGGTTAAGAAGATGTAGTTGCACAGGCTGGGCGTGGGTGTTAACCACATGTTCATAATGTTCACTATTGTAAATAAACTCCTGAAAATGTCTCCTTGCCAATGACTTCTTGTTACTCAGGTGTGCAACATTCGTTCCTGCACAAGATAAAGGAAGGTGTCTCGTTCCAGGGCCTCTTCCCTGTGCAGTGTGTAACCTTCAGATCAAAGTGATGATCTGGCTTCACACTCACGGGACAGATTAATGATGCCTCCATCTCGATCATGCTTGTTACTGCTGCCAGAATATCATGGGCAGGAGTCACAGAGTTCCATCATTCTCTCTCTGTACACTCAGCACCTTTGCGGTGGGGCTGGCCCCCATCTCTTCAGCATCTGTGACTGGTGACACTGTGCTCCTGAAGGGCTCAGGTGCTGAAGGTGGGCAAAGGATCAGGTGCACTTAACGTTCACACCTCACCTTCATGATATCACCCTGATCATAGTCTGTCCCCGAGGGGTGAAAAGTTCTGGAGCATTTGGTGGCACTTTCATGCTTTTGCATTGCTTGGGTGGGCAGAAATGCTTCAGAGGCCCAGCTGAACGGTCTCAGCTGCGGAAGAATGCTCATTTTTGACAAGTTTTTCCAAGCCTTTTCCCTCACCTCCCTCCCCCACCCCTCTGGCACGTGCTTGAGTATATCATTCAGTCTGTGCTGCTTTATGCCCCCACACCCACTCTGACCTGCACTGGAGCCCTAGCCCCAGCACCGCACTAAAAGCCATCTGGGAAAAAGCCAATTGCCAGTGCCCCCGTGAAACCACGGTGTCTCTTCCTTGATGTCCTACCGGTGGTACTGGGGACTGCTGCTCAAGGTTGTGTGCACTCACCTCTGAGTTCCCCTCAAAGTTCAAGTCGCCAGGTGCATGCCATTTAAAGGCAGTCGTGAAGCTCGCTGTTCTGATGTCACATTGACGTGGGCGGTAAACTTGATGTGGGGGGATGATTCCAGCGAGCAGGGCTTATAATTAGATGCAGATGTATTAAAATGATGTTCCCAGTGTGCGGAGGTGGTAAATGCAGCTTGCCATTGACAGGTGGAGCAGACAATTGCAGACTGGTTTCATGATGGCATAAAACTAATTTTTGGTCTTCTCACCATATTGTCCACCCCAGTCATCATGACGCCCAACCACAAAGGGGCTGCAAAATTTCGACCTTAGGGACTGTCAGGTCTGATATTAACTTAAGTATCAGGCAGAGTGGGAAAAACATTGGGCAGGATTTTCGGGTCATTGTGTGGGCGTGGCCATCACGCATCGATCGGTCACTTAATGGCCAGCTAGCCTGAAATGCACACTGAAAGGCTCAGCGCTGCCAGGGTGGAGGCGGGAGGAGGGCGAGTGCCGAACTCTGCGCATGCACAGGGGAGCATGCAATGTAAGCTCCCTGAAGGCATTGGACTTTAAAAATAAAGCTTCTGAAAATGTGTAAAACATATCCCCACATAGGACTCGCTGACATGAACATAAACATTATAAAATTATATCAACATTTTTTAATATATTTTTAATTAATGTTGGAAACCTCATCCTGCCTGCGGTTGAAGCTTCCTAAAATATCCAAAGGCTGCCTGCCGATTCACCCACCCGCCAACCGCTAGCAAAAAATAGATTTAAATGAATTGATTAAAGGCCTTAATAGGCCTCTTAATTGTCGGTAGGCATGCTGCCAACTCTCGCATGTGCCCACCAACCAAAATATTGTGCAATGACATCAGCACACTTACCTAACATCATCGCACGCTATTTTACACCCAGTCAGGCTGGGCACACGCCTGCCCGCGGGACGTGAAATCCTGCCCGATGATATTCGAATTCCAAATCTGGAAAAATCACTGCAAGTCCAGTCTGACATTTCCCATCTTTACGGATGATCATAAGATATGGTCTGCGGATGTAGATGTCACAAGGCATCCCTCAGCAATGTGGAGGGGACATGATGACAATCAAAATCCAATACAATACTGGGAGGGGGCACCCATGAGTTTCTCCATCATGGGGTAAGAGTTGAGATAAAAGTACTAGTTATCTCTGAATCGCTGTGGGTGAGTAATAGGGTCCAATGACTGAATCGATCAGAGATGAGATTTGGTAGGAGATTCAGGGGGAATGGGGTGCAAATGATCATTTTGTTCAAATAATAATGAATGTAAAATGTTTTATTGCCCCAAAAGTAGCCAGTAGGTGCCACTCACATACCTTGTTAATCTTCTCCATTACATTTAGAATATGAAAGGCATATACGGTTGGTCTAACTTTGATATGTACTTCTTGATAGAGGACGGCAGTAAGACTCTAATCGGTGGCTCCCACCTCTAAGTGGAAAGATTTGTCTATGTCAGGATAATAGCAGCTGTTTTCAGAAGGGACATTGCTTTTGTGTGTTCGGAAATCCAATCGTGAGCTTCTTCATCTTTTAGTAGGTTGTACAGGGTTTTGTCCTGTTCTAGGATCAAACAAGCATCGATACCCTGCCAACTCCAAAAACGTAGGCAATGGTAAACATTGAATAATGTTAATCTTATGCTGATTAGAACTGAATTCCATAGGTCCTAACCCTGACCCTTAAGGTTACCTCATTTTGTAAAAGCTGCACATTTTTCAGATTAACCTCTGGTCCTGAGATTTAAAAAAATTCAGTGGTTTTGTTATTAGTTTAATATGAGTCTGTTGTCAGGTGGGACCTGTAACAAGTCATCAACTAATTGTAAGTGCTATTTTCAGGTTTTGAAAAGGATGTGAGGCTTGGGCCATCCATCTATAAAATATACTTGGAGCAGAGCGTAAGCTCTGAGATAACTATGTCCATGTACAATATTGATTTTAAAGGTAAAGACAAATTTGTACTGTTACCCAAAATAAAACTAAATTTAACCAGGCTTCTTTCAATAAACTCAGAATGATTGATTTATTATAAAACAAAACCTTTTTAACAAGTTGCAAGAGCTGGTTAACACACAATTGTAATCTGGAAGTATAACTTTCTATACCTTTTAAAGATTCCCTGGCACACACACAGACAAACAAAAGACACACATGATATCTCTGCAGAGATGGAAGGTTGGGAAAATCTTTATAATAACAGGATAAAATTTGCAGGGTTTTGATACTGTTCATCTGGTGCCCCCTTGTGTGCAGACTCTTTCCAAAGGAGTCACGGCGTAAATGTAAATAGGGCCGGACCAATCTTTCTTGTCCCAGCCTTTCAGGTCCAAATGCAGGCAAGTTATACGCAGGCGAGAATTCCCTGGCTGTAAGTTGATAACCACATGTGGAACATCAGGCAAGGCAGGGAGAGAGCCAGTTAGGATAACCTTCCTTCTTAGCTTATTCCCCAAAAGACTGAATTCACAAACAACAGGTTCAAAACTTAAAGCTTGTCTCTGCCCTTTGATTCTAGCCCATACCTTTACCAGTTTTTCCCCAATCAATTAAAGTGATTGCAGTTCAAAACAAACAGCTCTTCCCCTTCAAGTACCATGCTGATTTCTTGGAAGAGGCCTGCTTGTTGACAGTTCCAAGGTGAACTAATGCCCTTTTTTTTATAAAAGACTCCAGGTCAGCATCCAGATGTCCAGATAATGCAATGTTTTTCCATATTTTAAAAGAAAAAATATAGATTTAAAAGATTTAATTCTAACACCATCCACCAACAGAACAACGGGAATTAGGCATTGTTGAATGAATGAACTGAGTAGTATCATTAAAGTCTAAAACAGTCAAGGGAGTTCCCAGGTGAGGAAAGGGAGAAAAGTGACCAGCAAAATGGTTACAGTAGAGCCAGAATCCACTAAAAAGACATGGTGGTGACCTGCATTAGCAGTGGCTCAGATAAAGGGACATCCTTCCTCCCTGTAGTAAAGGAAGAGGCCTGTAATTGTCATCAAAACTGGCCAAAGGGCCTTGGTGTATGCTGTGACAACTGGAAACTGTTCAAACATCTCGCTCTCTAACCTGATTATGCCTCATTGACTCAATCAATGCTGAGAGGCACTCCAGTTCATTGCTTTCTTAAATTCATTCATGGGACGTGGGCATCACTGGCTAGAACAGCATTTATTGCCCATCCCTAATTGCCCCTTGAGAAACTGAGTGGCTTGCTCGGCCATTTCAGAGCAATTAAGAACTAACCACATTATTGTGGGTCTGGAATCATACGAAGGCCAGACCAGGTAAGGATGGCAGATTTCCTTCCCTAAGGGACATTGATGAACTAAATGGGTTTTTGCGACAATTGATAATGGTTTCATGGTCATCATTAGGCTTTTAATTCCAGACTTTTATTGGAATCAAATTCCACCATCTGCTGTGGTGGGATTCAAACCCAGGTCTCCAGAGCATCACCCTGGGTGGGGGCTGGGGGGGGGGGGTGGGGGTGGTTGGGGGGTGGCTGGTGGCGGGGGGTGGTTGCAGGGTGTGGTGACAGTAGGAGAAGTGGGGGGAGTCCCCTTGGGGTTGGGGGTGCAGGAGAAGTCCGATGTGGGGGGGTGGGGAGAGTCCCTGGGAGTTCAGAGGGGGTGAGGGAGTCTCATGGCGGGGGATCGGTGTGGGTCTGTACAATAGCTACCCAAAAGCTAGAAGTGGTTTTAATTCTTCTAACGTTTTTCAGGGTAACTATTGATGTAAGACAGTCAGAAGCATCAGAAATTTGTGATTTAAATCACATTTTTGGGTAGTTCCCACTGCAGGGCAGTTGTCCACCGAAAATTTGTACTTACTGGTCGATTGTCGTGCAAACCGTACCAGGGAAATTCTGAGGCGGGGGCTGGGGCGGTGGTGGGGGGGGGGGGGGGGGGGGGGGGTGCGGTTGGGGGGTGGGGGGGGTGTTTGGGCAGGGTTCCCCAGTGCATCTTTGGGATACCCCACCTAGTTACATTGCCCTGGAGCTCAGAGGTTACCACCCAAATTGTTTCAGTCTCATTATCAACTCTGGTAGCACAGACAAGTGCTTGGACCTCGATTATAGCCTTTATTGTTTATTACAATCGGAGGACCCTCTACTGACGACACTTTAGAATTGGCCTTGGCAGGGTCCAATGCACAAATACAGGATTCCGTCAGATCAGCCCCGGGTGTTCTTTTGTGGATGGCTATACTAAGAACATCCCTAACCAGAGGAAGGAGGGTGTTCAAGAATGTCCGTTTAAACTCTTCAGTCTCCCAGTGTTCGTCTGTAGAATTCCACCTCTAGGAACCATCATACAAATTGTACAGGCAATTTCCAAAGGCCACAGAACGCTTGCATGTCTTTTAACAGGCTTCCACAGTTGTGCATGTGAAATTGGCCGAGCCAATGCCCAAGTAGGAACAGATTGCCAAGACCACCTCTGGCCAAGGTTTACATTTGTCCTAGATCTCCCAGGAAAGTAATGACTAAAGTTCACTTGGAGATGCACCCAAATGAATTTGTTTAAGATCCATTGCTTCCAATTTGGGATGACTGGATTGGAAAATGCCCCAATTGCTCAAGATCCCAACTAACCTCATCCTTCAGTTTATTGGCATAATTTCTGCAACCAATGCTTTACTGCCTGGGATAAACTCCTTGTAGTAGTGGCCACATCTATCACTGGGGGTGGGGTGGGTGTAATTTATAGTCTACGGAGTGTCATGTTCCAGTTTATTATGAACTCTCAGCCAATATTTTATATTTTTAAAACCACAAATGGCTACAGAATGATGGCCGCTTGTGGATCTCAAGAGATCGAAACACTCCCCTGCCTCAAGAGGGAGCAAAAAAATTTTCCAGACTGATTTTGACTCAATGCCTTTTCCCTGAAACTAATTCAAAGGGGGTAATTTCAGATTGAATAGGTCATTCAGATACAAAGATATAGCTGTCTCAAACTCTCAAGGTGTGAAAGTCATCACACAGGATATATAATCGCTCTGGCCACCCAGTTGATTTGGTAAAAGCTTTCAGACTTGTAACAGGTTACATGGGCAAGTCAGCCATGTTGTTGCCTGCTTTTAAAACAGTAAGAATCAGTTCTGCAGAGACAGAGAGACCAGCAAGAAGCCAACGAACCAGCTGCAGTCAAAAAAGCAGCCAAGGTAATAAACAGCAATACCTTGAAAGTGGGAGAAAGACTCTCCCCAACTTCACCTGAGAACCAACCTCCTGGAAATTCAACTACAAGAAGCCTTGCAGCTTACTGAGAACCCTTTTGTTACAAGACCTTTACTTAACTATAAGCATTGTCTCATGTAAGAAACTACAACCATACTTTGTAATCGTATTTTTTTTTTAATCTGTATCTTATTTTTATGTTGTAATAATACGGTTGAGTCAAGTGAGTGAGATGTTACATTTTTTTAAATATCTAGGGCAAGTGTGGGATAATAAATAACCTTCTTTATTTTAAAACTCACAAAAAGGCTTGCCACTGGGCTTACTAAAATTGGGACAACCACTTGGTAAGAAAATACACACCACGTACAAAACACTTTAATCACAGACAATGAGAAAACATATAAATTCTCCCTGTGACAGGAGGAAGTGTCATCAAACTCATCATCACCTAGAGGGCTGAATTTCATAGTGGTAATTATGCTAACTTGCCTAGTGCCCAAAGGTGTAATATGTCCTGAAAATGGAGGTGGTGATGGGGATTACTATTAGTATTTTGGCAACTGAGCTCATACCGGTATCTCATTGCCCCATTGTCACATTCAGTGTTGGGAGTTCCTGTTTTAAATTAGCTGATGATTGCAAACTCAGCTGATTGCCTACCTAGTTTACACTCTAGTTCCAAAATTTGTGACTCATAGTGGGTTGACAATGCCCACCAGAGGGAGCCTTTCATATACAATAGTTCTCCCAATGTCTTCTTCGAATTCTCCAGTTTGGAGGTCAGAAACTTGTTTTTAATTTTTAATGCCTTATTGTAATTTATAAACCTAATGGTGGAATTGTGAGGCCAATCATGCTTCATCTCCAAGGCTTATTCTTGAAGCAAAAGGGACCAGGCAGTGGCATGTTGGTCTTGCCAATCTTGCAAGTCCCATAAATTTTACATCTTGTTCTTACAAAAGTTCACAATCTCTTTCAGATGGAATATTACACAAGTCAGTGACATAGGCCAGTTTATGACCAGCACCTTTAAGTTTAATTTTCTTCACATTCACCTGAGACACAACATCACCCCAGAGTCAGAATAATTCTTCCTGTCATTGTGTATCAATCCAATCATCTTGGGCCCCCAGAAACACTAATTTCTCTCGACCATGTTTGTTTGTGCGCTCCTGGCATTCAGGCCAGATCGAGGGATGCAGCATTGGGAAGGTGACGGGGCGGGTGGGGGCATGGAGAGTGACCCAGTTGTTGCTGCCAAAACCTCTCCCCTGCAACCCTGAAACCTTGTTGCTCTTCTGCCATTGCTCACATCTAGCCTGGGATCCAGTGACATTATTAGTCCTCAGGTGGGTGCATTACCAGCAGAATCCACTATCTCCTGCATGTTTTAATGTTCAATACAGATGTTGGCCTTTGATTGACCCACGGAGTCCTTGATCCCAGGGAAGGCCTGCCACGGGCATGTCAAATACCTCAGTGGAACAAGAAGTGGCAGGCCTTCCCTAAAAGAGGTGACCTGGGGATCTCTACCTTGCTGCACCTGGCGGACGAGATCCCTATCACCTAAATACAATTCTGTGTGTGAAGTTTAGGTCTGCGTGTGTGCAGTACCAATATGTCAGTGTATATTGATCATCAGTCAAACTGTTTGATGTATCAGTCAAACTCCGTGAAGTATCAGTAAGCTTGTGTGCAGTATCAGTCAGTGTATGCGCAATATCAGTCAATGTGTGTGCAGTATCAGTTAGTGTGTGCAGTACCAGTCAGTGTGTGTGGAGTATCAGTCAGCGTGTGCACAGTATCAGCCAGTGTGTATGCAGTAACAGGCAGTGGGTGCAGTATCAGCCAGTGTATGTGCAGTATCAGTCGGTGTGTGCAGTATCAGTCAGTGTGTAAGCAGTATCAGTCAGTGTGTGCAGCAGCAGTCAGTGTTTGCAGTATCAATTAGTGACGGCAGTATCAGTCAGTGTGTGCAGTATCAGTCAGTTTGTGTGCAGTATCAGTTAGTGTGTATACAGTATCAGGCAGTGTGTGCAGTATCAGTGTGTATGCAGTATCAGGCAGTGTGTGCAGTATCAGTCAGTGTGTGTGTAGCATCAGTCAGTGTGTATGCAGTATCAGAAGGTGTGTTAGCAATATCAGTTAGTGTGCATAAAGTATCAGTCAGTGTATATGGAGTATCAGTCAGTGTGTGTGCAATATCAGTCAGTGAATATGGAATATCAGTCAGTGTTTGTGCAATATCAGTCAGTGTATATGGAGTATCAGTCAGTGTATATGGAGGATCAGTCAGTGTGTGTGCAATATCAGTGTGTATGCAGTATCAGTCAGTATGTGTGCAGTATCAATCAATGTGTGAGCAGTATCAGTCAGTCAGTGTGTGCAGTATCAGTCAGTGTATATGGAGTATCAGTCACTGTGTGTGCAATATCAGCCAGTGTGCGTGCAATATCAGTCAGTGTATATGGAATATCATTGAGTAAATATGCAGTATGAGTCAGTATGTGTGCAGTATCAGGCAGTGTGTGAGCAGTGTGTATGCAGTATCAGTCAGTATGTGCAGTGTCAGTCAGTTTGTGTGCAGTATCAGTTAGTGTGTATGCAGTATCAGTCAGTGTGTGCAATAACAGTCAGTGTGTGTGCAGTATTGGTCAGTGTGTATGCAGTATCAGTCAGTGTACAGTACCAGTCAGTGTACAGTATCAGTCAATGTGTATATGGAATCCGTCAGTTTGCATGCAGTATCAGTCAATGTGTGTGCAGTATCAGTCAATATGTGTGCAATATCAGTCAGTGTGTATGCAGTATCAGTCAGTGTGTCTGCAGTATTAGTCAGTGTGCATGCAGTATCAGTCAATATGTGTGCGGTATTATTCAGTGTGTGTGCGCAGTATCCGTCAGTGTGTATGCAGTATCACACCTTGTGTATACAGTATCAGTGAGTGTGTGTGTGCAGTATCAGTCGGTGTGTGAGAAATATAAGTTAATGTCTGGGAAGTATCAGTCAGCATATATGGAGTATGAGTCAGTGTGCGTGCAATATCAGTCAGTGTATATGGAGTATCAGTCAGTGTGTCTGCAATATCAGTCAGTGTATATAGAGTATCAGTCAGTGTGTGTGCAATATTAGTCAGTGTGTGTGGAGTATCAGTAAGTGTGCATGCAGTATCAGTCAGTGTGTATGCAGTATCAGTCAGTGTGTGTGCCGTATTAGTCAGTGTGTATGCAGTATCAGTCAATATGTATGCAGTATCAGTCAGTGTGTATGCAGTATCAGTCAGTGTGTATGTAGTATCACACATTGTGTATACAGTATCAGTCAGTGTGGATACAGTATCAGTCAGTGTGTGCAGTATCAGTCAGTGTGTGTGCAGCATCAATCAGTGTGTATCCAGTATCAATCTGTGTGTGAGAAATATCACTTAGTGTGTGTGAAGTATCAGTCACTGTATCTGGAGTATCAGTCAGTGTGTGTGCAGCATCAGTCAGTGTGTGTGCAATATCAGTCAGTGTATATGGAGTATCAGTCAGTGTGTGTGCAATATCAGTCAGTGTATATGGAGTATCAGTCAGTATGTGTACAGTATCAGTCAGTGTATATAGAGTATCAGTCAGTGTGTTTGCAATATCAGTCAGTATGTGTGGAGTATCAGTCAGTGTGTATGCAGCATCAGTCAGTGTGTGCAGCAGCAGTCAGTGTCTGCAGGGTCTCAATCAGTGTCCGCAGTATCAGTCAGTGTGTATGCAGTATCAGTCAGTATGTGTGCAGTATCAGTCAGTGTGTGAGCAATATCAGTTAGTGTGTGTGAAGTATCAGTCAGTGTATATGGAGTATCAGTCAGTGTGTGTGCAATATCAGTCAGTGTATATGGAGTATCAGTCAGTGTGTGTGCAATATCAGTCAGTGTGTATGCCGTATCAGTCAGTATGTACGCAGTATCAGTCAGTGTGTGCGCATTATCAGTCAGTGTGTCCACAGTATCAGTCAGTATGTGTGCTGTATCCGTCAGTGTGAGCAATATCAGTTAGTGTGTGTGAAGTATCAGTCAGTATATATGGAGCATCAGTCAGTGTGTGTGCAGTATGAATCAGTGTATATGAAGTATCTGTCAGTGGATATGCAGTATCAGTCAGTATGTGTGCAGTATCGGTCAATGTGTGAGCAGTACCAATCAGTGTGTGTGCCGTATCAGTCTGTGTATATGGAGTATCAGTCACTGTAGGTGCAATATCAGCCAATGTGTGTGCAATATCAGTCAGTGTATATGGAGTATCAGTCAGTGTGTGTGCAATATCAGTCAGTGTATATGGAGTATGAGTCAGTATGTGTGCCATATCAGTCAGTGTGTGAGCAGTGTGTGTGCAGTATCAGTCGGTATTTGCAGTATCAGTCTGTGTGTGTGCAGTATCAGTCAGTGTGTGTGCAGTATCAGTCAGTGAGTATGCAGGATCAGTCAGTGTGTGTGCAATATCAGTCAGTGTGTATGCAGTATTAGTCAGTGTGTGCAGTATTAGTCAGTGTGCATGCAGTATCAGTCAATATGTGTGCAGTATCATTCAGTGTGTGTGCGCAGTATCCGTCAATGTGTTTGCAGTATCGCACATTTTGTATACAGTATCAGTCAGTATGTATGCAGCATCAGTCAGTGTGTATGAAGAATCAGTCAGTGTGTGTGCAGCATCAATATATCTGGGGACTGTTCTTTTCTTTGGTATGCTTTCAGGTGCTTCATTGTGCTGTATGGACATATTTTGCGGCATTTTTATTGTTCTTATTCCGCAGCTCCCTGAGATGGGTGTCTGCCTTCAGTTAGCTCACTGAAACCACTCACCTGCACCCATGATGACGTCAGCACCTGCTCTATTCCCACCCCCGTGGCAGTGCTGAGCCTTTCTCAGTGCACGTTCCACAGCAGCTGGCTATTAATTGGCCAGCCAGCGTAAAATCGTTGTCAGGGAGCGATCGCAGTTGAGGGCCTGTTTCCCGTCCATTCCCAGGCCCGATGACCGAAAAATTCAGGACTGTATGTGCAGTATCAGTCAGTGTGTATACAATATCACTCATTGTGTATGCAGGAGCAGTTAGTGTGTGTGCAGTATCAGTCAGTGTGTATACAGTATCACTCATTGTGTATGCTGTATCAGTCAGTGTGTGTGTGCAGTATCGGTCAGTGTGTGTGCATCATCAGTCAGTGTGTATACATAATCACTCATTGTGTATGCAGTATCAGTCAGCGTGTGTGCAGTATCAGTCAGTGTGTGTGCAGTATCAGTCAGAGTGTATGCAGTATCAGTCAGTGTGTGTGCAGTGTTAGTCAATGTGTATGCAGTATCGGTCAATATCTGTGCAGTATCAGTCAGTATGTGTGCAGAATCAGTCAGTGTGTATGGAGTATCAGTTAGTGTGTATGCAGTATCACACATTGTGTATACACTATCAGTCAGTGTGTATACAGTATCATTCATTGTGTATGCAGTATCAGTCAGTGTGTGTGCAGTATCGGTCAGTGTTTGTGCAGTATCAGTCAGTTTGTATGCAGTATCAGTAATTATATGTGCAGTATCAGTCGGTGTGTGTGCATTTTCATTCGGTGTTATGCAGTATCATTCGGTGTTTGTGCAGTAGCAGTCAGCCTGTGTGCACTATCAGCCGGTGCGTGTGCAGTATCATTTTGTGCATGTGTAGTAATAGTCAGCATGTGTGCACTATCAGAAGGCGTGTATGAAACCTTTCGGGAAATAATTCTGCTGGAAGAATTTAAAAATTCACTCTCTCTCGTTAAGAAGATCCCATGCGGAGAACCAGAAGGATTCAACAGCTAGGCAGGCAGCTGAGCTGGCTGATGATGACACGCTTATCCACAAGCTCAAACTTCTTTCAAGTAATAACCACAGACCCAAGAAGGATAGAAGGTGGGATAGTGACAGGAAGAAGAGTAGCCAGGGATAAGAATGGATAGCTGGGAATGTACCAGAATCTCGTCCACAAACCAGAAAGGAAAGTTTTAAGGGTGGAAGTGATGTCTGAAGGTCTAAGTGTTCCCATTGCCGCAAGGTAGAACACATTCTTGCCAATTGCTGGAAGTTATGCCGTAAGTTTATGGGACGTATTAGAGTACACACGATTGGTGCAGAGAGAGAGGCCCAGACCAAGAGTACTACAGAATAAGTTGTAGCTCTGACTGCATTTGTAAAGCCATGTACAGACACTGTTGTGAGTGCGGGGGAGCTACAGGAATTCTTGTCAAAAGGAAATGAAACTCCTTACCCCTTAAGCCAAGCAGGTAAATCTATAGATATATTTAGGGATACAGGGGTTACCCAAACTCTTTTGCTGGGGAAAGGCCTGACTTTTCAGCAGAGAGTTCTTTAAATGCCAAGGTTTTAGTGAATTGTATCGGCAGGGAGTATATACCTGTACCTTTGTATTGGGTGCACCTGGAGTGGGACCTAATGTCTGGAACAGTAATGGTAGGAATTGTTCATTGTTTGCCTATAGACAGAGTTGGCTTATTCCTCAGAAATGATCTGACAGGAGCGAAAGTAGTAGCTTCTCCATTAGTTACGGAAAGCTCACGTGAAGTCAAGGCGACAGAGCAGTTGCAGGAAAAGGTCCAGGAATTTTTCCTTCCTGCATAGTGACCCAGGCAATGGCTAAACAAGTTCCATCACTGGAGGTAAAATTGGCACCACAAACAGATATTTCGCTATCTGAAACTTTCTTCGGAAATTTGGATAATACGAAAGAAATGTTCAGTAAGTCGTCTCTGATTGAGGCTCTGCAAGCTGATCCAGAGTTCAGTAAAGTGGCACAATCAGCTCAAACCAAAGTTGAAGCAGAAGGAGTTCTGGAATGCTACTATGTTATAAGTGGAATTCTGTTGAGGAAGTGGAAACCAAGAGTGGACAGTGGTTCATCAGGTAGTGGTACCGCTGAAACATGGTCAGGAACTATTAAGGATAGCTCATGAAATTCTTATGTAGGAATCTGAAAGACCAAAGCATGTAAAAGTTGACATTTTTATTGGCCAGGTTTTCACAAGGATGTGGTACAGTTTTATATAACATGTCCTACATGCCAGGTTGTGGGAAAACAGCAACCTGCAATCAAACTGGCATCTCTAATTCCCATGCCAATTTTTGTAGGGCCATTTAGTCAGGTGTTGGTAGACTGTGTGGGGCCTTTTACCAAAAATAAAAGCGGGACACCAGTATATACTTACTATTTCAGATGTGGCTATTCAGTTCCCAGGAGCTATTCCCTTGAGAACAATTTCTACCAAGGTAGTGGTAGAGAAATTAACTTAGTCTTCACTAATTTTTCTCTTGATTTCAATTACCGATAGAGGTCCAATCGGATCAAGGTTCCAGTTTCATGTCTAAGATTCTTCAGGAAGTTATGAGTTACCTGCAGATAAAACAGTTAAAGTCCTCAGCATACAAGCACAAGGAGCTTTAGAATGATACCATCAGACCCTCAAAATGATTATTGGGGCAAACGGTCAAGACTATCCCCATGATTGGGACCAGGGGTTGGAATTTCTTTAGTTTCCCACTAGGGGTGCACCTAATGAGTCTCCTGGTTGTCGTTCTTTTGAGTTACTTTATGGACATGGGGTAAGAGGTCCTCTGAGCCTCATCAAGGAAAAGTTTTTAAAACAGAGGGATGAACATTCCAAGGTAGGTTCATATATCTGGGTTCAAGGAGTGAATCACAAATTCCTGCAATGTGGCTCAGGATCACCTTAAAGCTTCCCAAACAACCATGAAAAAATAGGCAGATAAGCATGCCAGACTCGAACATTTCAGCCAGAGCCCTGTCATCTACCGTGGGTGGAAAACCTCGGTTAAGGAAGAAGGTGGACATGTCAGAGGGACTGTTTTTGAAAGTAGCATCATCAGAACAGATGCGACGGAGGCGAAGGAACTGAGAGAATGGGATCGAGTCCTTAAGCGGTAATTGACAGGGCCCTCAACCATGTCCGGCCCATCTCCCGCGCATCTGCCCTCACGCCTTCTCCTCCCTCCCAGAAACATGATAGGGTCCCCCTTGTCCTCACTTACCACCCCACTAGCCTCCACATTCAAAGGATCATCTCCATTTCCACCAACTCCACCATCTCCAATGCCACCACCAAACACATCTTCCCTTCACCCCCCGTGGTGGCATTCCGCAGGGATCGTTCCCTCCATGACACCCTGGTCCACTCCTCCATCACCCCCTACTCCTCCTCTCACGGCACCTCCCCATGCAAACGCAGAAGATGCCATGTCTGCCCCTTCACTTCCTCTATCCTCACCGTCCAAGGGCCCAAACACTCCTTTTAAGTGAAGCAGCATTTCACTTGCACTTCCCCCAATTTAGTCTACTGCATTCGTTGCTCCCAATGCGGTTTCCTCTACATTGGAGAGACCAAAAGCAGACTGGGTGACCGCTTTGCAGAACACCTTCGGTCTGTCCGCAAGAATGACCCAGACCTCCCTGTCGCTCGCCATTTCAACACCCCACCCTGCTCTCTTGCCCACATGTCTGTCCTTGGCTTGCTGCATTGTTCCAGTGAACCTCAATGCAAACTGGAGGAACAGCACCTCATCTTCCGACTAGGCACTTTACAGCCTTCTGGACTGAATATTGAGTTCAACAATTTTAGATCTTGAATTCTCTCCTCCATCCCCACCCCCTTCCCGTTTCTTCCCCATCCTTTTTGTTTTTTCCAATAATTTATATAGATTTTTTCTTTTCCCACCTATTTCCACTAATTTTAAAAGTGTTTCCACCATTGTTTATTTCTACCTTTTAGTATTCCCCCATCCCCACTAGAGCTATCTGTACCTTATCTGTCCTATCTTATACTCTTAATTAGCACATTCCTTTAGATAATATCACCACCTTCAAAACCTCTTTGTTCTTTTACCTGTGACAGCTTTTGGTTATCTCCTCCTATCACTGGCTGCTTGCCCGAACAACTCCCCCTCCCCTTAAACCAGCTTATATTTCACCCCTTTCCTAATTTTACTTAGTTCTGTTAAAGGGTCATGAGGACTCAAAACATCAAATGTACTCCTCTCCGCCGATGCTGCCAGACCTGCTGAGTTTTTCCAGGTATTTCTGTTTCTGTTTTTGTTTAGCAAGCGACACAGTTGTATCGAACCGCTAGAAAATCTCAAAAAATGAGTGAAACCGGACAGATCATCCGGCATCAACCTAGGCACCGGAAACGACAATGGCAAACTCAGCCCTGTCGACTCTGCAAAGTCCTCCTTACTAACATCTGGGGGCTAGTGCCAAAATTGGGAGAGCTGTCTCACAGACTAGTCAAGCAACAGCCTGACATAGTCATCATTACGGAATCATGCCTTACAGATAATGTCCCAGACACCACCGTCACCTTCCCTGGGTACCCAGCAGAGGTGACGGCTCAATGGTATATACTCGGGAGGGAGTTGCCCTAGGAATCCTCGACATCAACTGTCGACCCCATGAAGTCTCAAGGCATCAGGTCAAACAAGGAAACTTCCTGCTAATTACCATTTACCGCCTCCCAACTCAGCCGATGAATTAGTGCTCCTGCATGTTGAACACCACTTGGAGGAAGCACTGAGGGTGGCAAGGGCGAAGAATGTACTCTGGGTGAGGGACTTCAATGTCCAGCATCAAGATGGGCTCGGTAGCACCACTGCTGACCAAGCTGGCCGAGTCTGCGGCAGGTGGTGAGGGAACCAACAAGAGGGAAACACACTTGAACTCATCCTCACCAACCTGCCTGCCGCAGATGCATCTGTCCATGATAGTATCGGTGGAAGTGACCATGGCACAATCATTGCGGAGACGAAATCCTGCCTTCACATTGAGGATACCCTCCATCGTGTTGTGTGGCACTACCACCGTGCTAATTGGGATAGATTTCTAACAGATCTAGCAACTCAAGAATGAGAATCCATGAGGCGCTGTGGGTCATCAGCAGCAACAGAATTATACTCAAACACAATCTGTAACCTCATGGCCTGGCATAGCCCCCACTCTACCTTTACCATCAAGCCAGGGGAACAATGCTGGCTCAATGAAGAGTGCAGGAGGGCATGCCAGGAGCAGCACCAGGCATACCTAAAAATGAGGTGTAAACCTGGTGAAGCTCTAACACAGGACTACTTGCCTGCCAAGCAGCATAAGCAGCAAGTGATAGACAGAGCTAAGCGATCCCACAAACAACACATCAGATCAAAGCTCTGCAGTCCTGCCACGTCCAGTTGTGAATGGTGGTGGACAATTAAACGACTCACTGGAAGAGGAGGTTCCACAAATATCCCCATCCTCAATGATGGGGAAGCTCAGCATATCAGTGCAAAAGATAAGGCTGAAGCATTTGCTACAATCTTCAGCCAGAAGTGCCGAGCATCTCGGCCTCCTCTGGAGGTCCCCAGCGTCACAGATGGCAGTCTTCAGCCAATTTGATTCACTCCACATGATATCAAGAAACAGCTGAAGGTACTGGATACTGCAAAGGCAATGGGCCCTGACAATATTCTGGCAATAGTACTTAAGACTTGTGCTCCATAACTTGCCGCACCCCTAGGCAAGCTGTTCCAGTACAGCTATAACACCAGCATCTACCTGGCTATGTGGAAAATTGCCCAGGTATGTCCCGTATATATAAAGCAGAACAAATCGAACCCAGCCAACAACCACCCCATCAGTCTACTCTTGACCATCAGTGAAGTAATGGAAGGGGTCACCAACAGTGCTTTCGAGCAGCACTTGCTTTGCAATAACCAGCTCACTGATGCCCAGTTTGGATTCCACCAGGGTCACTCAGCTTCTGACCTCATTACAGCCTTGGTTCAAACATGGGCAAAACAGCTGAACTCACGAGGTGAGGTGAGAGTGACTGCCCTTGACATCAAGGCTGTATGTGGCATCAAGGAGTCCTAGCAAAACTGGAGTCAATGGGAATCAGAGGGAAAACTCTCTGCTGGTTGGCGGCATACTTAGCACAACGGAAGATGGTTGTGGTTGTTGGAGGGCAGTCATCTCAGCTCCAGAACATTACTGCAGGAGTTCCACAGGTTATTGCCCCTGGCCCAACTATCTTCAGCTGCTGCATCAATGACCTTCCTTCCATCATAAGGTCAGAAGTGGGGATGTTCACTGATGATTGCACAATGTTCAGCACCATTCACGATTCCTCAGATACTGAAACAGTCCATGTCCAAATGCAGCAAGACCAGGACAATATCCAGGCTTGGACTGACAAATGGCAAGTAACATTCGCGCCACAAGTGCCAGGCAATGACCATCTCCAACAAGAGAGAATCTAACCATCACCCCTTGACATTCAATGACATTACTATCACTGCATGCCCCATTATCAACATCCTGGGAGTTAACATTGGCCAGAAATTGAACTGGACTAGCCATATAAATACTGTGGCTACAAGAGCAGGTCAGAGGCTAGGAATCGTGTGATGAGTAGCTCACCTCCTCACTCCCCAAAGCCTGTCCACCATCTACAAGGTACAAGTCAGGAGTGTGATTGAATACTCCCCATTTGCCTGACACCATCCAGGACAAAGCGGCCTGCTTGATTGGCACCACATCCTCATATGTTCACTCAGTCCATCACTGACGCAGTGACTGCACTGTGTACCACCTACAAGATGCACTGCAGGAATTCATCAAGGCTCCGTAGATAATATCTTCCAAACCCACGACCATCTAGAAGGACAAGGTCAGCAAATAGATGGGAACACCACCACCTGAAAGTTCCCCTCCAAGTCACTAACCATTCTGACTTGGAAATATATTGCTGTTCCTTCACTGTCGCTGAGTCAAAACCTTGGAAGTCGCTTCCCAGCAGCACTGTGGATGTACCTACACCACATGGACTGCAGCAGTTCAAGAAGGCAGCTCACCATCACTTTCTCAAGGCAACTAGGGTTGGGCAGTAAATGCTGGCCCAGCCAGCAAAGCCCACATCCCCTGAATGAATTAAAAAAAAGGATTCCTACCCAATTCCACGCTTGGAAGAGTTGGCAGTGTCATGTTTCTTACCAACATAGATTTGTTAAGGGGATATTGGCAGGTTCCTTTAACACCCTGAGCTAAAGAAATATCGGCCTTTTTCACACCAGTCTTTTTCAACTCCCAAATGATGCAATTTGGGCTAAAAAACACCCCAGCAACTTTTCAGAAATGAATGAACCAAATGGTAGCCAGTTTTCCTAACTGTGTGGTTTATCTTGATGATGTGCTGATATATATACACTTGGAAAGACCACTTTAAACAACTGGAAGCCCTGTTTAGAAAACTACAGTCAGCTGATTTGGAAATAAAACTTTCTAAAAGCGAGTTTGCGAAAGCACAGGTAACACACCTAGGACATCTAGCAGGGCAAAGACTAGTGCTGCCAAGAACAGTGAAAGCACAGGCATTGATAGAGTTCCCTGCCCCTAAAACTATGTGAGAGATTGTGAGGTTTTTGAGGATATGGGGGTTTTAACGCAAATTTGTACCAAATTTCAGCACCTTATTGGTGCTCCACTGCTGGACTACTACAAAAGAAAGCCAGGGTACTATGGTTGGGGGGTTGCCAAGCATCTTTTGAAAGGCTGAAGGCATTTTTATCAATGAACTAGTGTTGACTGCTCCAAATTTCACTAAACCCTTCAAAGTCACAACTGATGCTAGTGACCTGTGGGTAGGAGCCGTCCTGTTACAAGACAATGAATCGGGCATAGAAAGGCCAGTGGGGTACTTCTCCAAAAAGAGTCTCTTGACCTTGATGGCAAAGATCTTAATGTGAAAGGAGATCTTTACTAGGAACAAACTGCAGCCATAAATGTGGAAAACGATATGAGTGATTTTGTGAAGATTAAAAGACAGGGGTGTGTTTTCGCCCCAGGTTTATTCAATTTGTATAGTGAAAATATTGTGAGAGAGATTGAAGCTGACCTGGCTTATTAGTTGGAGGTTACAATTTTAATAATATAAAATACGCCAATGACACCATTCTTATTGCCATCTCTGAAGAGAAACTGTAAGCGATTTTGGATAGAGTAGTGAGTGAAAGTGAGAAGTAAGGGCTGAGCATTCATTGTAAGAGAACGAAACGTCTAGTAGTGTCCAAAAGGAAAATCATACCAGAATGTAAGATCGCAGCAAAGAATGAAAAGGTCAAACAGGTAGACAAATTTTATTACCAAGGAAATATGTTAACATCGGACACAAAGTGCAACCAAGAAATAAGATGAAGGATTGGAATGGCCAAAGATGTATTTCAAAAAAGTGGAAAAGATTATGATCAATTCAACATTAGCCATGAAACCAAAGCTGAGAATTCTGGAATGCTACATCACACCGATTTTGACATACGGTAGCAAGTGTTGGATGATCTGTGAAGCAATGCAGAGAAGAATTGAAGCTGAAGAATTGTGGTTTTTGGAGTGAATAATGAAGATATCTTGGACAAGTCACACTACCAATGAAGAGGTGCTAGCAAAATCTGAGCCAAATGCTAACCAAGATCAGGAAGAGACAGTTGGAATTTCTTGGGCATGTAATAAGAAATCATAATTTAGAAAGTCTGGTGCTGATGGGAAAGATCGACAGTAAAAGAGATCGAAGTAGACAAAGAATGATCTTTCTAAAGAGCCTCATAAACTGGATGAATGCACCACCAACAAAGATGATCCACATCGCTAGAGCAAGATTAACATGGAGGTGCATGGTCGCCAACACCCTGAACAGAGAGAGCTACTTGCATCGGAGGCTTTACAGCGATGGTTCACTAGATTGGTCCCTGGGATCAGAGGGTTATCCTATGATGAGAGGCTGAGTAAACTGGGTTACACATTCTCTGCAGTTTAGAAGAATAAGAGTTGATCTCCATTGCAACATTCAAGATTATGAAGGGCTTTGACAGGGTACATACTGAAACGTTGAACTGGATTTTCACTCCCGAGGTGGGTTGGCAGAGCACAAAGGAAAAGGTGCCCTGATTGGTGGAACATTTGTTCTGGGATAGTGCGGGATGGAGTTGGGCCCTCCACCCCCAGGTGCTGATAGGAGGTGGCCACAGGGACTGATGAGCGCTGAGACATTGAAAAGGCTTGCCTCAGTTCTCTGGGACCTAGTTCCAGTTGTTTTGTTCAATATAAGACCTTCTAGCCCTCGTGTCTCACATCTCCCCACCCACTCTCCATGCCCATACCTACCAATTCATGCCTACCCATGCCTCTCATACCCTCCATGCCAACCCACGAGCATCCACCAATCCCCGTGGCCCCTTATAGGCCTTATGGTAACTTAGGGTCAACTCAAGCCTCCCCCCCACCACCCATTGCCCTTACACCCTCTATGCTAACTCACCATGAATCCACCATGGGAAAACCTTAGGAGCCATGCTGAGATGAAATAAAATGAAGACTTCACTATATTAAACAAAAGACCCTCATGAAAGCCCACTCAATATAGTTAAATTCCTTTCAAGTACTTAATTCCCTATGAAACAAATATTTGTATTCATAACGTGACATCAAATATAGCTAATCCTTTAATAACCTCTTTGAACTATCAATCAAATTCTGAACATAAAGCCTCCCCCTCCCCCCCAACCGTGATAATGATGGTTGTGGAAAGAGGCAAGCAATAATAATGCAACAATGATAGCGCTTAGGGTTATGTCAACAAGCAACTATTGAAACTACTCGAACAGATATTTCAACTTACAGACATAAGCAGTTTGTTTCAATTTTTAAAGGGCATGTCAATTAAATAGCTTGACAGCCTGACAATTGTACAAATCTTATCCACCCGCTGGGGAATCTAGAACAAGGGGGCATAGATTCAGGATACGCGTCTAATCATTTAGGACTGAGATGAAGAGAATCTTCTTCACTCAAAAGGTTGTGAATCTTTGGAATTCTCTACCCCAGAGGGTTGTGAATGCTCCACCATTGAGTATATTTAAGGCTGAAATAGATTTTTCTTCTCTCACGAAATCAAGGGATATGGGGAGCAGGCAGAAATGTGCAGTTGAGGCTCAAGATCGACCATAATCATATTGAATGGTGGACCGTACGGCCTTCTCCTGCTCCTATTTCTAATGTTCTCAGTTCTTGTTAGCACAAATGTCACTCATATATTGTGCTACAGTATGGCATCAGCAATATAGATTTCGTAAAATTAGCTAAATATATCAAAAAATGCTCATGTGATACCAAATTATTCTTAAATTAACAGCTAACGGGCAACTTCAAATCAAACTATTTTAAAACTATTGCTTAGAAAAATACTGCTGATGCTATCAAGGGGCTCTACAAATACCAGTCAAACTTTCAAAACAATCTAAACTTCTAGGTATTGGGAGGTTTCTCATGGCAAATGAATGAAGAGAGAGATGAGGTAAAATGCCTGTGTCTGATTCTGAAAGAAGGGCTGTCCACCTAACAACTTAGGGACAATTGTTCTCATCACTAAGCAGATGCTTCCTTGCTGGTAGACCTGAAAATTGGCTTTGTTTACTGTTATTTGTGATAAAAAAACATATTGCATTAGAAGTTTGCATGTTTTTATGGGCACTGTGATGTACTTAACTGCTGTTAATAAAGATTGCTGTGTATAATTTTGGTTAATTATGAAATAAAGTAAGACTTTATCTGATGTAAAGGTCTCCATATGTTGCTTTTAAGAAAAAATACGATCCAAAGATGCACTGGAAGATCAGGGCCATTTTTTTAGGTTTTGTTGATTTCATTAAAATCCTCCATTAGTTTTTGAGATATATTGTCTGCAGTTAAACAGATTAACAAAGAGGGGAGAAAAATGTCAATTCACCCTATCTCTCAATGTTAACAGATCTTTTAAAAAGTTTTAGGATCTAGATCTGCAACCACATCTTCACCAAAAACTAAGCACCTCTTCCTTGGGGCATACTCTATGTGTGTACCAAGTTTTGTTGAAATCCATCTATTCGTTTTTGAGATATATCGTTTACAGATAAACATACTAATAAGGACGGAAACATTAACTCTGCTCACTTTCAGTGGTACAGTAATTAGGATTGAAAGAGCGCACTCATCTCCCTGAGGCTAAGTGCTGACTCAGGGAGTTTGGCTGTACAATAAAAAATATTAAAAATAGAAAACAAAAAAATCCCTGACATGTCTCCTCATGTCACACTGTCACATGAGTTGGGACATGACAAGAACTTTTTAAAAAACTTTAAATTTTTTAAAACCTAGATGAAATCTCATCCCGCCTATGGGTGAGGTTTCATGCTTTTTCTAATACCCGCCAAGGCTCCTGGCCTGGCCGCCAACCTTAAGGTTGGACGGGCAGGTCTATTAATTACTTCAATGACTCTGTCAATGGCCTCAATTGGCCATTGACAGGTCAGCGGGCGCACAGCTGATTTTGCTGCACCCCCGCCTTCCTGAAAATTTAATTGGGGCGCGGTGATGTCAGGAGTTCCGCCCGACGTCACCGCGTGTCGTTTTACACGCCGACTGGGAAAATCCTGCCCTAGGAGTCATAAAAGCTGCATATCAGGCAGGCTGTCCCCCCACCCCATGCTTACGTAAAATACGGCGTGATGACATGAGGTGTGTAATCCAACATCAATATTACCGGAAGTGAGCAGGTGCCGAAATCGGAAGCCCACTCACCATTTTTTTTAAAACAATGAACAAACAATTGACCTTCTTAATGACACAATTGGCTGCGATTTGACATTGCCCACTCCATTTTTTGTTAGGCACATGGGAAAAACATTGGGAGTGAGTTGCACCAGGTATGTGGAGGCAGTGCAAGGGCAGGTCAAAAGGCTGCATATAGAAACAGAGTCTGCTGGTGATGGTGACAGCATTTAGATGTTATTAGACTCTATCTAGTCACTGTTTTAAGGCTGCCATAATGAGGAGGGAGTGAGATGGAAGGGGGCCTGTAGGCAGGGAGATCCTGGAGGTTGAGGACTCCAGCAGAGGATCTGGAGCCCGTTGTGGTCCACGGGGATTGTACACTCTGAAGGAGGCTCCTCCAGTGAGGAGGAAATGAGGAGGAGGAAACAGAGATGGCCAGGTGTCCAGGGACAGGTGCACCCAGGGGTCCAGGCAGGTGAGGGACCTCATAGAGTCATAGAGGTCTACAGCACAGAAAAAGACCCTTCAGCCCATTGAGTCTACGCTGGTCAAACAAGTACCTAACTATTCTAATCTCATTTTCCAGCACTAAGCCCATAGCCTTGTATGCCACGTCATCACAAGTGCACATCCAAATACTTCTTAAATGTTATGAGGGTATCTGCCTCTACCACCCTTCCAGGCAGTGAGTTCCAAATTCCAACCACCCTCTGGGTGAAAAAATTCTTCTTCACATCCCCTCTAAATCTCCTGTCCCTTACCTTAAATCTAAGCCCCCTGGTTATTGATCCCTCCACCAAGGGGAAAAGTTCCTCCCTGTCTACCCTATCTATGCCCCTCATAATTTTATACACCTCAATCATGTTCCCCTCAATCTCCTCTGCTCCAGGGAAAGTAACCCAGTCTATCCAATCTCTCCTCAACAAAAAATCTCCAGCCCAGGCAACATCCTGGTAAATCTCCTCTGCATTCTCTCTAGTGCAGTCACATCCTTCCTATAATGCAGATTCCAGAACTGCACGCAATACTCTAGCTGTGGCCTAACCAGCATTTTATACAGTTCCAGCATAACCTCCCTGCTCTTATATTCTATGCCTCGGCTAATAAAGGCAAATATCCCATATGCCTTCTTAACCACCTTATCTAATCACCTTCAGGGACCAGTGGACCTGCACACCAAGGTCCCTCTGACCCTCAGTCCTTCCCAGGGTCCTACCATTCATTACCTGCTGCTGTACAAGGGCCATAAAAAGATAAAGAAAAACAGCAGCTAGTCCATGGTGGGAGAAGACAGTATCCTGTAAAGAAATTCTACAGGCAAAGGATGAACTACCTTCAGCTCTCAGAGTACCAGTGCCTTCTGGGGTGTGACCTCCCTTTGTGAATTGCTGGCTGGCTGGAGAGATCAGTTTTAGTTTCGTTGGTGGTGCCCTATGCCTTCCATTGTAACAGTGGAACCCAGAGTACAACAGGCTTTGGATCGCAGAGAGACCAGGACTCTCTTTATAATGTGACAATTTATCTAGGAATGTGGTAATCATCGAATCACTAACCTCTTTTTTGCATCTCCTACGCATCAACACCATGGCCGGCTGTTGTTACAACCATGTAAGAAGGGATAAAATGACCTCCTATTCTACCACTCCAGGTCTGACCATAATAGGGATTTTTTGTGAATTTAAAGAGAATGTGCTTTGCCAATACTGCAGGAGTCCCACTATTTACGCTTTCAGATTATGAAGAATTAGTCAGACATCACCACTCACTCTCTCACACACACCCTCACATCTCCATCTGGCCTGATCTCCTCTGGAGACTGCCTCCTCAGCCCTCACCGTCTTGAGGCCACTTGCACAGATCAACTTGTGTCCCTACACAAACCCTGGGCTACCCCGCTTCCTCAACACAGCCCTCACCCTGAAGCCTCTTCCCTTGCCTGAGGCCACTTCTCCCCCTTTCCCAAGCAAGTCCTAGCCCTGCAGCAATTAAAAAGCCACCCTCAATAGACCACCTTCTGAGCTGAAGCCATTACAGTTTTGAAACCCAACCAAGAATTCATAATGGCTACAGCTGTCATAATAAAAGCTTCCAGCTGTATTGCCTGAAACTGTAAGAACAGAACAGTGTGCCATTTCTGTTTCAAAGCAGAGTGCCTGTCAATCAATGGAGGGGAGCAGTTGTGGAGATTTTTTTATTCAACTTTCAAAAGCAGCATTTTTTTTAACAGCCAGAACTATCAGTCAATTTAAATCAAAGCACAAAACATGACAGCAGAGACTGACAGGACTTTTTAAAACATTTTAAATGCATTATGGCACTTCTGACAATTGGAAAAGTACTGTAATGCATGAAAACGATTATACAATGCTGGCCAATGTAAGGGTCAACTTACCTTTGTAAGACAGATCCTATGATGAGTGCTTTAAAAACATACCTACATTACAATACAGCATCTAATAGTGACAATTGACAGTGTCAAAATAGTTTACACTTACCTTTCAGAATGTTCCTGAATCCTCAGCAGGCTCCCCTCAGTGATCACAAACTCTCCAAGGACAAACATTTTGTTAGAGCTTACAAAACCCCCAACAGCACACGAAAATGGCGTGTGGGAGGAAATAGTATTTTCCTGAGATCCTCACAATGGGGGTTCCAATCACAGAAGAGGTTCATGTGTATTTTGCACCCAAGGTCTTGCTGACCCATCAAAAGGCCACACAAAAATGGTGTGGGGTCAGGAAGGCAGAGTGAAATCATTTTTCCAGCAAAAAAAACTAAGTTCAGTGTTTCATGACTCAATTTGCAACTCCATTAGGAGACGAAAATCCAGCCCCTGATGTGGGAAATAATGGGAACGTTGTTTATGATCTGAACTTTTTGAGATCAGTGTTGATTCCAGAAAGTCGGGAAGTGCCCAATTAAAAGATGAGGTGCTGTTCCTCAAGCTTATGTTGAACATTTTAGGAACAGTGTAGGAGGCTAAAGATAGAGGTCAGAGTGGGACGAAGAACTAAAATAGCAAGTGGCTGGAAGCTCAGGGTCATGCTTGTGGACTCAATGGAGATGTTCAGCAAAGCGATCATGAAATTTGGGTTTGGTCTCTCCAATGTAGAGCAGACCATATCATGAGCATCGAATAAAACACACTAAAATAATATAATACCAGTTAATTGCAGAAGGAGTGTCTGGTGCTCCTGCCCCCGTTGGGAATGGAACAGGCAAAAGGACATCTGCTACATCTCCTGTTCTTGCACAGGATGATACCAAGGGAAGGGGAATAGATGACAGAAGAGTAGGTCATCCTATCACAGAGGGAACAATCCTCCGAAATGCCAAAAGGGAAGGGATAGGTAAATGTGTTTGGCAGTAGCATTGTACTGGAGGTGGCAGAAATAACAGAGAATGAATCATTGAATGTGGAGACCAGTGGAGTGGAAGATGACGAAAAGGTTATCATGATTCTGGGAGAGAGGGTGGGAGGGTCAGAGATGAGTTAGGAATTATAGGAAATGGGACAGACATGGTTGAGACCCCAGAGAAAGGAAGATTTTTCAGAAGTACTGTTCTGGAAGGTGACATCATCAGGTTAGATGCATCAGAGGCAGAGAAACTGGATGAAAGGAATCCTTATAGGAAGTAGGTTGGAAGGAAGTATAGTCAAGGTAGCTAAGGGAGTTGTTGGGCTTATCATAAATACTATTTGACAGCCTGACTGCAGAAATGCAAACAGAGAAGTCAAGGAAAGGAAGACATGAGTTGGAGATGGACCATGCGACAATGAGAGAGGGGTGGAAATTAAAATTGATTAAATTTTCCAGTTCAGAGTGACAGCAGGAAATGGCCGCAATACTTCACCAATGTGTCAGAAAAAGAACTGACTGAGGGATCCTGAGTAGGGCTGGAATGCTCCCTGTATCCCATGAAAAGCACCACATGGGAATCCCAAAGTTACACCTTCATTTGGAGAAAGTGAATGGAATCAAAGGAGAAGGTGTTGAGGTGGATGACGATTGATCAGTCAAGGAGGAAGCAAAGGGCCAAAGGCCATCCTCATGAGGATAGAGGTATAGAAGGACTGAACAGGAATGAAGGTATGGAAGGACTGAATAGGGATGGAGGTATAGAAAGACTGAACACCCTGGTCGGGATGTAAGTATAGAGAGACTGAACATCCTGGACAAAGATGGAAGTGTAGCGGTACTGAAGATCCTAGTGGGCTATGGAGGTGTAAGGGACTGAAGGAACTCCATTTCCTAAGGATAATGCTGGCAGTTGAACTGTGTTATTCTCAATTCATTACAGACAGTACAGAGAAGTGACCTGCATAATTCTCTATTCTTGGATAGTGTTGGCAGGTCATCTGTGTTATTCTCCATTCCCTGCAGACAGTGTGGGCACGTAACATGTAACTCTTCGGTCCCTAAGAGTAGTGTGGGCAGGGAACCTGCCTTATTCCCCATTTCCTAAGAGTAATATGAGCAGGTAAGCAGTGTTATTCTTAAAGTCATAAGGACAGTGATTAGGATTTGGAATGCTCTGCTTAATCGCGTGGAGAATATAGCAGGGGAGTGGAACTAACTGGATTGCTCTTTGAAAAAGCTCATGGTGACACAATGGGCCAAATGGCTTCCTTCTGTGCTGTGATATTTTATGATTCTGTATGTGTCTATGACAGTGTGAACAGGTAACGTATGTTATTCTCCAGTCTCTTTGCCAATGGTGGGCAAGCAACGTGGTGTTAACAGATTTCCAGTGGCTATTGGCACAATAACAGGTTATAAGTACAATGAAAACACCTTGGCTTATGATTTATGATGTTTATAATAATGTCACTACAATGACCCATTTGGTCTTCCAAACTGTTAAATTAGAAGTAAATAATGCAGCCTGGTTCCCAGGCTCTGGCTACATCTGAGAACGTTCTCTGACATCAGAGAACGACACAGGTCCTGGAGAGACCAGTAAGGCTGCATTACTCCTGACCCTCTAACATTCTAAAGTTAAAGGAGACCTGGTTCTATTCTCAAACCACAATACAACCTCGACCTATGCATATATTAAGCATAGTTTGCATGTTTAGTTGAGGCCGCAGCTTATCATTTTTCAGCCTTTGCCTCTGGACTACAAGTTTTGTTAAGAGCACAATAAGTGCTTAGGTTAAATTTTATTGTGTTCCCTAGACCTGTTCTTCACAAGATTATGTTCCCTTTCTCTCTCGCTTGTTCAACCCTAATAATGCTAAAAAAAATGGAATGCCAGTCGAGGTGGACTTTTTAAATCAGGTCAAAACAGTGCTTCCTAAAATTTTTTCTGGTGTGACCCCATTTTAATGCTCCAACTTCACGTGACTGCAGAGTGAAAATTTTGGGGGTACAAGAGTTGTTGGTGGGGGATGGGTGGCTGGTTGCTGATTGGGGTGGTCAGAGGGTTAGGGAAAGGGAGGGTATCCTTCAGCTGCTGAGCAGGGGGACTTCATCTGGGTCAACATCTGCTCACCAGTGGGATGGGGGGGTGAAGTGGTGGTGCTGCTGAGCAGAGGAAGTGAGCCATTGCTGCCTCAGAGCTCGCAACCCCAAAAGCTCCTCTCGCGATCCCATTGGGGATTGTGACTCAGTTTGGGAAGCCCTCCATTAAAACATTCAAAAACCTGGATTGCTCTTCAGTCCCTCTGGACTGTGTCAGCAAGTGACCTGTGTTAATTATTTTCCATTCTCTAAGGACAGTGTGGACATCAGCGATGGCCCTTGCATATACCATGACAGATTATTGTGCACCCTAATGGACCAGAAGTAGCTGCACTTGTTGTGTTGATGTTCATCTGAATGTTTAAACGTGCTGTATCACTGGAACCTTCACATTGACCCCATCACCCTGACTGCCTCTGCTATCACTCACATTGCAGCTATCATTTTGCACTTCAGACATAACTCTGCAGCATATCAAAGAAAATAAGTGTTTCCCCATCCACTGGGACTTCAACAAAGTCCCTCAAAGCTACTTATTCCTTATTCCTTCCTATCTCTAAAGACAGTATGAGCAGATAATTTGGGGTCATTCTTCGATTTCTAAGGACTACGTGGGCAGGTGACCTGTGATATTGTCCACTCCTTAAAGGACAGTGTAGAGTGTCATTGACACTCTACAATGACCCATGTCATTGTTCAATCTCAAAGGAAAATGTGTAAGGACAGTATAGACATTTACCTGTGTTATTCTTCAATTCCTAATAACAGTAAGGAAAGATGACTTATGTTGTTCTCCAGCCTCTGAGCACAGTATGGAATGCTGACCTGCAGTATTCTTCAAACACTAAGCACACAATTGGCATGAAACTAGTGTAATTCTTCATTCCCTAAGGACAGCGTGTCTAGATGACTTCTGTGTATTTCTTCAACCCCAGACAATATAGTGTACTGCTGATCTGTACTATTCTTCCGTCCCAAAGGACAGAATGTGCATGAAACCTCTGTAATTCTTCAAACTCTATAGTTAGTATGGTGCATGTGATCTGTGTTATGTATCTCCTAAGATCAGTGTGAACTGGTGACCTGTGTTAAATTCCACTCACATGTCCAGGTTTATTATGTTACTCTTCAAACCCCCGGAGCGCAGGACCTATGTTGTTCTTCTATTTCTAAGGACAGTGCAGGCAGATGAACTGTATTGTCTCCCACTTACTAATAGGGTAGCTGTAGCCTGAGTTAACCTCAGTGAAGGCATGATATTTTTCAGTCTCTAATAACAATGTGAGTAGGTCACCTGTGTTATTTTCCATTTGCAATAGGACACTGGGAAGGTGACCTGTTTTGCTTGGAAGGTATGGCAAGTAACTCATGTTGCACTTCACACCTACAGGACAGAGTGGCCAGGTGACTGGTGTTATTCTACAATCCTTAAAGAAATGGTATTGAGAATATCACAGTCCTTAGGAATTCTAGGTCACCTGCCCACACTGTCCTTAGGGACTGAAGAATGACACAGGTCACTCTCGCACTCTGACTTTAAGGACTGAAGATTAACACATGTCATCTGTCAACACTGTCCTTAGAGATTTGTCATTTTCCCACATTCTTTCTCTTAGTGCTGATATAGAGGTAGAAGGGCAATTTAATCCTATATTCAGGTGGTTAGGTCAGATTGCATCAGGAGTAGCAGAATGTATCACTGTGATACCTCCTTCAAAGTTGTGAATTGGGCGTTGAGTCATTATATGTTTCATGTCTCTTCTGGGTGACCACAGTTGCACACTGGAAAATTTTTAAATCTCTATTTTTGATATCAAGTATCGACAACATACCTGACAAGGTTAGAGTGCTGTGACTTAGGGTTGCCCATGAACTTTGCAGAGGACTGAATCCAGGGATTTTCTGCATTCATGATGCACTTGTGAACTCCACTCAGCTTTCCAAGTTTCATCAGGGTTGAAATCGCATTGATGGAGATTAAGCACATGAGTCCAAAAGTGCGTGTTGAGGGTCCCAGTGGATGGGGAGACATTTGTTTTCTTTGATTCGCTGGAGAGTTACGTCTAAAGAGCAAAGTGATGGGGTTGTGGGATGAGTGACAGAGAGGCAGCCAGGTTAGTGGGTCAACTTGGGGGTTCCAATGATACAGCATATCGCAGTGTTCAGACAACACAACAGTTGCAGCTACTTCTAGTCCATTATGGTGCACAGTACTCTGCCATGGTGTATGTAAGTGCCATTGCTGATATCCAAAGCATTGATGCTGATGCTTCCCATCTTGTCCATGCATGTTTCTGATTGACCCTTGTTTTTGTTAATTCCATTCTTAAGGACGTGCTGGACAATCATCTCTCAGGTGGTTGTGGGTTAGCATGTGGTCCAGCTTCACTCTAAGAAAGGTTGGGGTAGGTCATGTAAGTATTGTGGCAGAAGGCCACTTTCAGGATGAGTTTAGTGTCAATGTTATCCACATGGATTGCAGTGACTGTTGCTTTGTGGGTGTTTGACTTGAGCTCCATTTCTGGAAATATCTCTCCATCATGTTTAAGGTGGATGTTCGCAGTCAATTGCATATTCAAATCTTCATGATTTTGTTGGCAATATGTCGCTCATGGAGGCAGTGAAAAGCATTGCTATGAGTACTGAACCTTGTGGCAGTCCATTGTTGAGGAACCAGGGCGAGCTGATTTTGATATGTATTTTGATATACCTATTGCTTAGCATTGTCTATAATACATGTAGACCCTTGCAAATTTCAGCATCAGTCCTTTAATCCAGAACATGTCATAGGTCAATGACAGGCCTACAAAGGCTGCACTGGTCATGGAATTCTTCTAGATTTGAGCCTCAAAGGAACCACAACATTAGGCAGGAATCCATCATGCTTGTTCTTCAGGGATCACTGACTGGACAAGAGAGCTGATTTTCTGGAAGATTGTACATTTTAGGAGTTTATGAACACACACAGGGTGATATTAGCCTGTACCTTTCCAGGTCGTCAGTCTGCTTACCCAGTTTCAGTTTGAGCAGCCCACACTGCAGTTAGGGATTGAAGAATAACTCTGATCATCTACCCAGTCTGTCCTTAAGAATGAGAATTAACATGGGTCTACTATCCACAGGGTCCTCAGTGACTGAAAAATATTAGAGATGATTGTCCAGCCTGTCCTTAAGAATGGAATTAACAAAAGTCACCTGCCCACAATGTCCTTAGTGAATGTAGACTAATGAAGACCATCTCCCAACACTGTCCCTGGGAAATGACAGGGCATTTGCCCTCACAGTCCTTAAGTAATGGAGACAGGTCACCTGCCCACATAGTCTTTAGGTAATAGAAACCATCACAGATCACCTCTCACATTATCCTTCAGGAATGGGGAGCAACAAAGCTCACTTGCCCACACAGTTTTCAGGAATTGGTGTTTAACAGAGGTTACCTGCCCACCAGGTCCATAGGGAATGGAAAATAACACAGATCAGCACACTTTCTTTAGGGATTGTAGAATAAGACAGGTCACCTGCCCACACCGATTTGGGAATTGGAGAATAATACGGATTACTTGCCCACAATGTCTATAGGGAATGAGCACCTTTACAGATCACCTCCATCACAGCAAGTTACCATGCAAGAATAGCAAACAATTAGAAAGGCAAATGGTATCTAGCCTTAATTGCAAGGGGGTTGCAATATAAAAATAAGAAGGAAGTCTTGCTGTAATTATACAGGGCTTTGATGAGACCACACCTGGAGGACCATTTCCAGTTTTGATCTCCTTAACTAAGGAAGGATATGTTTGCCTTGGAGGGGGTACAACAAAGTTTCACTAGATTGATTCCTGCAATGAGAGGAGTCTGTTATTAAAAGATTAATAAGAACGGGCCTATATTCTCAGGAATTCGGAAGAACAAGAAGTTGAGAAGTGATTTAATTGAAACATTTAACATTCTTAGAGAACTTGACAGGGTAAATACTGGGATGATGTTTCCCTTGGCTGGAGAGTCTAAAACTAGGGAAGTCATAGTTCAGGGGAAGGGGTTGGCCATTTAGGTTGGAGGTAAGGAGATAATTCTTCACTCGGAGGGCATTGAATCTTTGGAATTCTGTACCCAAGAGGGTTGCGGATGCTTAGTTGTTGAGTGTATTGAAGACAGAAATTGATACATTTTTGAGACACTAAGGAAACCGAGGAATATGGAGATAGAACAGGAAAGGGGAGTTAGTCTGGAAGTTCAGCAATGATTTCACTGAATGGCAAAGCAGTCTTGAGAGGTCATATAGCCTACTCCTGCTCCTATTTCTTATGTTCTTATGTTCTTATTTCCAAACTGTCCTTACGGAATGGAGTATAACACCGGTCAGCTGCCAGCACTACCCTCAGGAATGGAGGATATCACGAGTTACCTGCTCAAATTGTCCCTAGGGACTGGACAGTAACACAGCACACCGGCTCACACTATGCTTCAGGAATGGAGAATATAACAGGTCAGCTTCCTACAATGTCTTAAGGGAATAGGGAATATCACAGGTCACCTGCCTGCACTATTCTCAGGTATTGAAAAGTAACACAGCTCACCCAACCACACTCTATTTTGGGAATGGAGAATGTCTGAGGTTACCTGGTCGTTAGGGAATGGAGAATACCAAAAGTTATCTTCCCGAACTGTCTTTAGGGCCTACTACTGCCTTATTTCTTTTGTTTATATGGATGTCGAATTACACAGATCATTTGCCCACAATGTACTTATGGAATGTAAAGTAACAAAAGTCAATTGCCCACAATGTCATCCAGTCAGGTTTCTGTCCCTGCCACAGTACCAAAACAACTCTTAACAAAGCCACTAATGGCATCCTTTGTGACAGTGACAAAGCTAAACTATTCCTCTTCATCCAATTCAAGCTATCTGCAGCCTTTAACATGGATAACCACACCATTTTCCTCCAATACCTCACCACCATTTTACAGATGTGTGTAAGATATTAAAAAAAGGAGTAGGCCATTTGGCCCATTGAGTCTGCTCCACCATTCCGTAAAATCATGACTGATCTGATTGTGGCCTTAACTCCACTTTCCTGTCTGTCCCCATAATCCTTGACTCCCTTATAGGTTAAAAATCTGTCTAACTCAGCCTTGAGTATATTCAATGACCCAGCTTCCATAGCTTTCTGGGGAAGAAAATTCCAAAGACTAACAGCCCTCTGAGAGAAGAAATTCCTCCTTATTTCCACCTTAATTGGGAGACCCCTTATTTTTAAACTGTACCCCCTAGTTCTAGATACACTCACAAGGCAAAACATCCTCTAAGTATCTACCCTTGTCAAATCTCCTCAGAATCTTATATATTTCAATAAGATCATCTCTTATTCTTCTAAACTCAAGTGAGTATGGGCTCAACCTACTCAATGTTTTCTCATGAGACAGCCCCATCTTCCCAGGGATCAACCTAATGAATCTTCTCTGAACTGCTTCTAATGCACGTCTATTCCTTCTAAAGTAAGGAGACCAAAATTTAACATACTATTCCATGTGCAGTCTCACCAAAGCCCTGTATATTTGTAGCAAATAGCTGAGGCCAAAACACTGATCCCTATGGCACTCCACTAGTTAAAATTTGCCAAACTGAAAATGATCCATTTATCATGACTCTGTTTCCTGTTGGTTAGCTAATCCTCGATTCATGCTAATGTATTACCCCCAACACCATGAGCTCTTATCTTGTGCAATAACCTTATATATGGCACCTTATTAAATGCCTATTGGAATTCCAAATACACTACATCTATTGGTTCTCCTTTAGCCATCTTGCTTGTAAAACCTTGGTGCATCCATCTCAAATTCAATTTGCCATCCTAATTCCGTGCTGTACCTGCATGCTAACTTTTTGAGATTCATGTATGAGGACACCGAGATCCCTCTGTACCTTAGCATTCTGTATTCTCTCTCCATTTAGTTAATATTCTGCTTTTCCATTATTCCTCACTTATATTTCATCTGCCAATTTTTTGCCCACTTACTTCACCTATTTATATGCCTTTTCATACACTTTGGGCAGAATTTAATGACCATGACAGGGGGCCTGGGGTGTGGTGGGTGGGGTCCCTCATTCAAAGGCTCTCTGAGCCTGATTGAGGGACCCAGCATTGGGAAGGGTGGGGTGCGGGGGGGGGGGCACTAACAGCCACCCTGCATCCTTGCTGCCCTCTCCATTCCCTCCCTCCCCCACAACATCCTGCCTGCCATTACTCATGCGACATTACAAGGTCTTGGGTGGGTATTTTACCAGTAGCAGCCAACTCCTCCCCACTGGCACTGCTGAGCAATAAAGAACTGCTGGCCTCTGATTGGCCAGCAGTTATTGGCGTGCAGGACTCCCGGTCTCAGGGTCCTTGATCCCAAGGAAGGCCCACTGCTGTTCTGCTCAGTGTTCGGCCTTCCTGAAAAGAGGCAAAACTGGTCTCTTGTTGGCTCTCCAGCTAGCGAGCGACCTCCCTTCCCCCACCCATTGTCTTTTTAAAATGCTGCCCTTAGTATCTCCCTCAAAACTTTCTTTCCTACCTATCTTTGTATCATCAGCAAATTTGGCTATAGTAGAGCCAGTCCCTTCATCCAAGCCATTAATATAGATCATAAATAGATGTGGCCTAAACACTGATTGCTATGGCACTCCACTAGTTAAAATTCACCAAACTGAAAATGATCCATTTATCATGACTCTCTGTTTCCTGTTGGTTAGCTAATCCTCAATTCATGCTACTGTGTTACCCCCAATACCATGAGCTCTTATCTTGTGCAATAACCTTATATATGGCACCTTATTAAATGCCTTTTGGAAATCCAAATACACTACATCTATTGGTTCTCCTTTAGCCACCTTGCTTGTAAAATCTTGGTGCATCTTTATCAGAGTGTCTTTTTTCTCCATGGAATACATCTTTGCTGAGAATTATAAAATAGCTCCTTAAATGTTTGCCACTGCTTCTCTGCCATCTTACCTTTTAATCTAGTTTCCCAATCCATTTTAGGTAATTCTGTCCTCATGCCCTTGTAAGTTTAAGACAGGTATTTCAGACCCACACAGTTCTCATCCTCAGACTGAATGTGAAATTCTATCATGTTATGATCACTCTTATTTAGAGGATCTTTTACTGTTAGGTCATTAATTAATCCTGGCTCATTACACATTACCAGGTCTAAAATAATGGGTTCTCTGGATGGTTCTAGAATGTATTGTTGTAAGGAACTGTCCTGAATACACCCTATGAACTCATTCTCTAGGTTCTTTGCTAATTTGATTCATCTAATCTAGATGAAGATTAAAATCTCCCATTATTAATGGAGTACTTTTCTTAAAGGCCCCCATTATTTCTTGATTTATTCTCTGTCCTACAGTATAGCTACTGTTAGGGGGCCTATAAACTATTCCCACCAGTGACCTTCTTTCCTTTGCTATTTCTCATTCCCACCCAAATTGATTCTGCATTTTGTTCCTCCAAACCAGGATTATTTCTCACTACTGTACTGATCTCATTCTTTATTAACGGAGCTACCCCACCTCATTTTCCTTTTTTCCTGTCCTTTTGAAATGTCAAATGCCCTTGAATATTCAGGTCCCAGCCATGGTCACTTTGCAACCACTCTGTAATGGCTATCATATACTCACTTATTACTATTTGTGTTATCAATTCATCCATCTTGTTACAAATGTTGCATGCTTTCAGATAAAGAGCCTTTAATTCTACCTTTTTACCATTTTTTCCTGCCCTGACCTTATTTGCTATTGCAGTGTTATGTTTGTATGCCCTGTCCTTTCCTGTCACACTCTGGTTTTCATTACTCATATCACTACCCTCCAATATTGCCTTGTCCTTTCTTGTTTACTTTCCAAATCTCCCTTCACATGAAACTGTCCAACCACCCCCCCCCACCTGCACCCCGCACCACCACCAACCCGCCCCCCCCCCACACCCTCACTATTGAGTTTAAAGCTCACCTGGCTCCTTTCTTATCTGTACAGTCATAACCAGAGAATCACTTGAAATGGCTTCTCTTCCCACTCCTGCACCATTACCTCTGTAGTCCCCCAAGGATCAACCCTCGGCCCCCAGTGCTTTCTCATTTACACACTGTATTTTGGCAACATCATCCAAGAACACAGTGATGTTCTCACATGTATGCTGACAATGCCCAGCTTTATTTCACCATCACTTCTCTCGACCCCTCAACATTGTCAGACAGCTTATTGAAAATGTAAATGAGCTGAAATTTCCTCCAACTAAATATTAGGAAACAGAAGCCAATGTCTTTAATTCACAACCACAAACTCTGTTCCCCAGCTGCCCCATCTGTATAAGGCTGAGTCAGACTGTTCACAACTTTAGTGTCATATTAGACATCAAGATGAACTTCCGACCACATATCTATGCCTTCGCTAAGATCATATATTGCTGCCTGTGTAACATCACCTGTCTCTGCCCCGTCCTCAGCTCATCTGCTGCTGAAAACCTCATCCATGACTTTGCCATCTCTAGATTTGACTATTCCAGTTCACTTTTGGCCAGCCTCTGGCATGCTTTCTTGTTCCTATTCTAACTCACACCAAGGATGATTTAGTCGGCAACCTTGTTTTCACTGACCAATATTGGCTCACGGTTAAGCAATGCCTCAGTTTCAAAATTCCCATCCTTGTTCTCAGTACTCTCATTTAGCCCTTACAGTCCCCCGAGATATCAGAGCTACTCCAATTCTGACCTCTTGAACTTCCCCAACTTTAATCACTCCACCATTGGTTGTGCTACGTCTTCAGCTGCCTGGGCCCTAAGGTCTGGAATTCCCTCCCTAAACTTCTCCACCTCACTACCTCTCTTTTCTCCACTTTATATTGTGTTAAATGATACATCCATATAAGTTGTTATTGTTGAAGAAGAATACAGGGGCGCTACTCACACTGTCCATTGGGAATGAAGAATAATGCAGATCAAGTGCCCATATTGTCTTCAGTGAATGAAGCAAAACATAAGTTATCTGTCAACACTAACTATATGGAATGGACATTAACATAGGTGAAATATGCCCATAGTCAATAGACAATGAAGAATAACAAGGTCAGCTATATTGTCCTCATGGAATTATACATAACACAAGTGTGCACTGTACAGACATTCTTTAGAGACATTACTTGCTGCTGACATGGTCCTTAGTTACCAGAGAATAACACAGATCACCTACCCCTCACTATTCGAAAGAAAATGATTATGAAACAAGTCACCTGCTCAAACTACCTAGATGGAATGGGGAAATAACATATGTCCCCTGCTACCATGGTCCTTTGTGATCACATGCCTGCATTGCACTTAGAGATCAGAATAAAATACAAGTCAACCGCCCAAATTGTCTTTAGGAATTGGAGAATAACACAGATTACCTTATCCACACCCCCTAGAGGCAGTGGATAATGGCAAGGTCACCTGTCCACTCTAACCTGTGAGAATGGAGAATAACATAGGACTCCAAACCAAACCAACAGGAATGTAGAATAACTCAGATCACCTGCCCATGTTGTCTTTAGGAAGTGGAAAATAACACATATCATCTGTCCACATTGTCCTGAACAACAATGATATAGGCCACCTATATCTAACTTGAGCAAATGGAGAATAACACAGATCATCCACCAAAAATGTCTGTAGGGAATGGAACATAGGACAGGTCACCTGTCAGCTCTATATGTAGACAATGGAGAATAACATTTTTTATTTCCTCTGAAAAAAGAACTGTTGTCAGCTTGACTGATTGTTGAATCTGCAAAACCCATTTTGTGTTTCACAAGATTGGAAATGACCAAAGGGAGTGAAGTTTTCCTAACCCCTATGCAAGTACACAACAGAGATACAGATCCATCTCACCTTGCAAACAGAGGCTTTGAGGGTTGTTGTACAATTTAGACATTCTATCCCAACTTTATCATGAAGCCTAAATTCCTCTATGGTGGGAAGTTCTATATAACATGGGCAATTCCTTAGGTATGATTATGTATATTTTATTTGTGGCAATTCAATTTATTACGATTGTAATTCTCTTTATTTTACTCTAAACAGTGAGATGGATTTTTAGACAATATGTTAAAGACTTAGAATCATAGAATGGTTACAGCACAGAAGGGGACCATCATGTCTTTGCCAGGTCTCTCTAAAAATCCTTAGTGCCACTCCCCTGCCTTTTTCCCATAGCCCTGCAATTTTTTTCTCTACAAATAATTATTCAATACTCTTTTGAATGCCTTGATTGAATCTGCATCTACCGTACCCTCAGGCAGTTAGTTCCAGTTCCTAACCACTTGCTGCTAAAAAAGTTTTTCTTGTCACTGTTGCTTCTTTTGCTAATCACCTTAAATCTGTGCCCTCTGGCTCTCAATCCTTGCACCAACGGGAATAATTTCTCCTTATCTACTCTGCTCAGACTCCTCATAATTTTGAATATCTCTATCAAATCTTCTTATAATTTTCTTTTCGCCAAGAGGAACAACCCCAGCTTCTCCATGTAACTGATTTGTACACAAATAGCCCCAGGTCCTTCTGCTCCTGCATTTCCCTTTAGAATTGTATCCTTTCTTTTATATTATCCCTCCACATTCTTCCTACCAAAATGAATCACTTTACACTTCTCTGTTTAATTTCACCTGCCACTTTTCCACCCATTCCATCAGCCCATGTCCTTTTGAAGTCTATCACTATCCTCCTCATGGTTTACACACCCAAGTCTACATCATGCTTTTCATCACAAATTGTTGTGCGAGCTGGTTGCAGTTTTGTTATTTAATTGTGATTTCTTGATGCAGTCTTGTATGGAGAGTGGCACGAGGGAGCACCATGGTGCAAGTGGATACTTGACTTAGCCCATTTCCACTTGAGGAGAGATTGAAGGGTTGCTGGTCCTTCAGCATCATCAATGAACATGATGGACTGCTTGTCTGCTCTGTGCAAGAGCTCCTTGCCACAAGGTCATGAGAAAATATTGAGACTTCGAAGCAAATTGAGGTTGATATTCTATGCAACAACTCAAAATCCTAGATGATTGTCAGGAGGAAGTATGTCAGCAAACCCATGTGTGTGGTGAAGCCATGTCTTTAAATTAGCGCCGTTCAAAATATATTGTACAAAACCATGACTACAGCAGGATTTAATTTATCACTTTGTTAGTCGAAGCTTGTTCAATGTTGATATGTAAGGAGAGATAAGATATACATGAGGTACGACAGGTAAGTAGAAGTGCACACTCATAATCAAGAGATTCTGATGAAGAGGAGACATCATTGGATGTCTAGAAACACTGGTAAAGAAGGAACTGAATTTGACAAAGACTGAGAATCTGATCAGTTTGAAGTCTTGATGTGGTACTCTCCTAATCAAGGTTGAATTACTCCTTAATTGTAGTTGGCTGCTTCAATAATAAAGTGAATCATCACTGGACAAAATAATATGTGATAATGAATTGTGTTATGTCACAGCTGATGGTAAATGCCGAGCTGCCCAAATCCTAGCGGAAAACTTGAAACAGCTGCCAAAATGGTTTTTGCAATTTGTATAGTATGAGGAGAGGTTCTGAAATCAGGAAATGATGTCTCTGACTACTTGTGATGATTTTATATTAAAGTAAATACTTATTAAAAGAATAAACAAAAAACACAATTACACTTAAATACAAGAATGGTTTCACACAGTAAACAGCACTTTAAAATAAAAACAAAAAAACTGCGGATGCTGGAAATCCAAAACAAAAACAAAAACAGAATTACCTGGAAAAACTCAGCAGGTCTGGCAGCATCGGCGGAGAAGAAAAGAGTTGACGTTTCGAGTCCTCATGACCCTTCGACAGAACTTGAGTTCGAGTCCAAGAAAGAGTTGAAATATAAGCTGGTTTAAGGTGTGTGTGTGGGGGGCAGAGAGAGAGAGAGAGAGGTGGAGTGGGGGTGTGGTTGTAGGGACAAACAAGCAGTGATAGAAGCAGATCATCAAAAGATGTCAACAACAATAATACAAAAGAACACATAGGTGTTAAAGTTAAAGTTGGTGATATTATCTAAACGAATGTGCTAATTAAGAATGGATGGTAGGGCACTCAAAGTATAGCTCTAGTGGGGGTGGGGAGAGCATAAAAGATGTAAAAAAAAAAATAAAATAAATAAATAAATATTTTTTTTTTTCTTTTTCTCTTTTTATAATGGAAATAGGTGGGAAAAGGAAAATCTATATAATTTATTGGAAAAAAAAGAAAAGGAAGGGGGAAACAGAAAGGGGGTGGGGATGGGCGAGGGAGTTCACGACCTAAAGTTGTTGAATTCAATATTCAGTCCGGATGGCTGTAAAGTTTCTAGTCGGAAGATGAGGTGTTGTTCCTCCAGTTTGCGTTGGGCTTCACTGGAACAATGCAGCAAGCCAAGGACAGACATGTGGGCAAGAGAGCAGGGTGGAGTGTTAAAATGGCAAGCGACAGGGAGGTCATTCTTGCGGACAGACCGCAGGTGTTCTGCAAAGCGGTCGCCCAGTTTACGTTTGGTCTCTCCAATGTAGAGGAGACCACATTGGGAGCAACGAATGCAGTAGACTAAGTTGGGGGAAATGCAAGTGAAATGCTGCTTCACTTGAAAGGAGTGTTTGGGTCCTTGGACGGTGAGGAGAGAGGAAGTGAAGGGGCAGGTGTTGCATCTTTTGCGTGGGCATGGGGTGGTGCCATAGGAGGGGATTGAGGAGTAGGGGGTGATGGAGGAGTGGACCCGGGTGTCCCGGAGGGAGCGATCCCTATGGAATGCCGATAGGGGAGGTGAAGGGAAGATGTGTTTGGTGGTGGCATCATGCTGGAGTTGGCGGAAATGGCGGAGGATGATCCTTTGAATGCGGAGGCTGGTGGGGTGATAAGTGAGGACAAGGGGGACCCTATCATGTTTCTGGGAGGGAGGAGAAGGCATGAGGGCGGATGCGCGGGAGATGGGCCGGACACGGTTGAGGGCCCTGTCAACGACCGTGGGTGCAAAACCTCGGTTAAGGAAGAAGGAGGACATGTCAGAGGAACTGTTTTTGAAGGTAGCATCATCGGAACAGATGCAACGGAGGCGAAGGAACTGAGAGAATGGGATGGAGTCCTTACAGGAAGCGGGGTGTGAGGAGCTGTAGTCGAGATAGCTGTGGGAGTCGGTGGGTTTGTAATGGATATTGGTGGACAATCTATCACCAGAGATTGAGACAGAGAGGTCAAGGAAGGGAAGGGAAGTGTCAGAGATGGACCACGTGAAAATGATGGAAGGGTGGAGATTGGAAGCAAAATTAATAAATTTTTCTAAGTCCCGATGAGAGCATGAAGCGGCACCGAAGTAATCATCGATGTACCGGAGAAAGAGTTGTGGAAGGGGGCCGGAGTAGGACTGGAACAAGGAATGTTCCACATACCCCATAAAGAGACAGGCATAGCTGGGGCCCATGCGGGTACCCATAGCCACACCTTTTATTTGGAGGAAGTGAGAGGAGTTGAAGGAGAAATTGTTCAGTGTGAGAGCAAGTTCAGCCAGACGGAGGAGAGTAGTGGTGGATGGGGATTGTTCGGGCCTCTGTTCGAGGAAGAAGCTAAGGGCCCTCAGACCATCCTGGTGGGGGATGGAGGTGTAGAGGGATTGGACGTCCATGGTGAAGAGGAAGCAGTTGGGACCAGGGAACTGGAAATTGTTGATGTGACGTAAGGTGTCAGAGGAATCACGGATGTAGGTGGGAAGGGACTGGACAAGGGGAGAGAGAAGGGAGTCAAGATAACAAGAAATGAGTTCTGTGGGGCAGGAGCAAGCTGAGACGATCGGTCTACCGGGGCAGTTCTGTTTGTGGATTTTGGGTAGGAGATAGAAGCGGGCCGTCCAAGGTTGGGCGACTATCAGGTTGGAAGTTGTGGGAGGGAGATCCCCAGAGGAGATGAGGTCAGTGACAGTCCTGGAAACAATGGCTTGATGTTCAGTGGTGGGGTCATGGTCCAGGGAGAGGTAGGAGGAAGTGTCTGCGAGTTGACGCTCAGCCTCCGCGAGGTAGAGGTCAGTGCGCCAGACAACAACAGCACCACCCTTGTCAGCGGGTTTGATGACAATGTCAGGGTTGGACCTGAGAGAATGGAGTGCAGTAAGTTCAGAGAGAGACAGGTTAGAATGGGTGAGAGGAGCAGAGAAATTGAGATGACTAATGTCGCGCCGACAGTTCTCAATGAAAAGATCAAGAGAAGGTAAGAATCCAGAGGGAGGGGTCCAGGTGGAGGGAGAATATTGGAGATGGGTAAAAGGATCCGTTGAACTGGGAGAGGACTCCTGCCCAAAGAAGTGAGCCCGGAGACGAAGACGGCGGAAGAAGAGTTCAGCATCTTGCCGAGCCCGAAATTCATTGAGGTGAGGGCGTAAGGGTATGAAACTAAGTCCTTTGCTGAGCACTGAACGTTCAGCATCGGAGAGGGGAAGGTCAGGGGGTATAGTGAATACACGGCTGGGGTTGGGATTGGAAGATCGGGTGGGGACGGAGGGACAGGCCGGGGTGGAGGGTCCTAGATGGGTGTTGGTGTCGATGAGTTGTTGGAGCTTGCGTTCCTTAGCACTTGAGAGCAAGAGAAAAAGTTTCTTGTTGAGGCGTCGGATGAGCCGAAGGATAAAATGAAACTGAGGACACGCGCAGCTTTGAAAAAGGGTACGGCGGTGCTGATGGAGGGAGAGGTCGAGTGTGTTCATATGGCGGCGCATGGCACTGAGTGTGGATTTCAGAATGTGACGGGAACAGCAGTCCGAGAAACGTTTTATGTCCCGGAGATACCTGTAATCCTGGGTGGGTTCGAAACATGAGGGGTGGAATTTCAGTTGGAATCCACGTGGGGTAAGTCGGAGATGGAGACAGTCACTGAGAAAGGAGATGTGGCTGTGAAAGCGGGTTTTAGTAAACATCTTGTCAAACACCAGGAGGGAAATGGAAAGCAAGGAAGGGGAGCAGGGCAAAAGAGAGGAACGGAAATCTTGTCGCAGAAAAGAACAGAACTTCTTCAAGGAGGTAGGCATTTCTTGAAGAGCAGTGGCAGTCAATTAAACACAGAGATAAAAACAAGAAAACTGCGGATGCTGGAAATCCAAAACAAAAACAAAAACAGAATTACCTGGAAAAACTCAGCAGGTCTGGCAGCATCGGCGGAGAAGAAAAGAGTTGACGTTTCGAGTCCTCATGACCCTTCGACAGAACTTGAGTTCGAGTCCAAGAAAGAGTTGAAATATAAGCTGGTTTAAGGTGTGTGTGTGGGGGGCGGAGAGAGAGAGAGAGAGAGAGTTGGAGTGGGGGTGTGGTTGTAGGGACAAACAAGCAGTGATAGAAGCAGATCATCAAAAGATGTCAACAACAATAGTACAAAAGAACACATAGGTGTTAAAGTTAAAGTTGGTGATATTATCTAAACGAATGTGCTAATTAAGAATGGATGGTAGGGCACTCAAGGTATAGGTCTAGTGGGGGTGGGGAGAGCATAAAAGATGTAAAATAAATAAATAAATAAATAATTTTTTTTTTTTGAAGCCCAACGCAAACTGGAGGAACAACATCTCATCTTCCGACTAGAAACTTTACAACCATCCGGACTGAATATTGAATTCAACAACTTTAGGTCGTGAGCTCCCTCCCTCATCCCCACCCCCTTTCTGTTTCCCCCTTCCTTTTCTTTTTTTTCCAATAAATTATATAGATTTTCCTTTTCCCACCTATTTCCATTATAAAAAGAGAAAAAGAAAAAAAAAATATTTATTTATTTATTTTTTTTTACATCTTTTATGCTCTCCCCACCCCCACTAGAGTTATACCTTGAGTGTCCTACCAAACATTCTTAATTAGCACATTCGTTTAGATAATATCACCAACTTTAACTTTAACACCTATGTGTTCTTTTGTATTATTGTTGTTGACATCTTTTGATGATCTGCTTCTATCACTGCTTGTTTGTCCCTACAACCACACCCCCACTCCACCTCTCTCTCTCTCTCTCTCTCTCCGCCCCCCACACACACACCTTAAACCAGCTTATATTTCAACTCTTTCTTAGACTCGAACTCAAGTTCTGTCGAAGGGTCATGAGGACTCAAAACGTCAACTCTTCTCCGCCGATGCTGCCAGACCTGCTGAGTTTTTCCAGGTAATTCTGTTTTTGTTTTTGTTTAGCACTTTAAAATAGTTCAGCAAGATCTTAACTACCCTCAGAGCTTCCCCTTTTTTCTATGGAATTCCAGTAATTTTTGCCACACAGCACCTTTTTCCCATGGAGTGTCCTCTGAGGCTGACAGCAACCGGTTCTTCAGGTCTGGCCTTGTTCACACTGTCTTCAGGGAGTTCTGACCAGCTATCCTGCTGTCTTCTGGGAGATCTAAGCGGCTACACCCTCACATAGGCTTCGGTATTTCCTTAAATGCATTCTTTTTCTTTGATCTCTCTATTGTTTCAGATAGTCGCTTCAGAAATGCTTTGTTTCCAGAATTGATTAAATCTTTTTTTACTTTAGCTCTTAGACTTGTAAAAACAAACTGACTCTATCTTTACCTCACTTCCTTACACCTTTTTACAACCTGCATATATTCCCTTTGAACGAAAACATTTCAACTCAAACTACTCCTGTTATTGTCTTATGTAAAACTCTGATTGAAGTTCCCCTTGGCTCATTAGCATGTCAAAACCACTTGTTATTGTAGACTTTAGACCCTTGCCATCACTCTAGCTCTTAATCCAATTACAGCCTGACTTCCAGTACATAAGAAAATATGCCATGGTTATTACCGGAAGAAAAATATTAAAATTCCTTGTTTTCTTGACAATTGATAGAATAATCTGTAATCTTACAGCAAGTGACCTGTGTTATTCCCCATTGTCTGCAGTCTGTGTGGGCAGATGATTTGCATTATTCTTCATACTTCATATGTGACCTGTCTGCTTGTCTGTATTGTACAGCTGTTTCCAGATGTTCCTTTGCTTTAAACATACTTTTAAATCTCTTGTTGCACTCAGCGAGACTCACAAATTATTTCATTTCAGGCAAGGATCCAGTGGACGCCTGGTATGAGGAAATTAAAGACTATGACTATAGCAATCCTGGATTTGCCGCCGCAACTGGTAAGTGTCTTTATCTTCTAATCTTCTTCTGGTTACAACCTCAGGGCATTCCTTCATGCCTTATCCCTGTAGCTATCTGTAGATTGGGAACACCATCCTCCTTTGTTCAGCTGCTCTGACTGCTTCCTGTGATTCACACTTTATGCCATGTGGTGTTATATTCATGTCTCAACTTCTCTTCAGCATTCACAACACGCTGTATTCAGAGCTGACCTGGTCTTCAGTTCCATTTCATCTTTTGCCTCATCAGGTGCTTTAACTAAAAGTTTTTTCTCTTGTTATGTGTCAAGGACTGCAAACTCCAGTGTCATTTGGAGACCAGCATCCCTCTTGATCCTCTTTCTGCTTCATTTTCATGCAACTCAACCCTCCTTACAATCTAACCCAATGTAGTGCTTTCAGTATCCATTCTGACCTTCCTCTCTTTGATCCTGTATGATCAGTCCTCAACTATGGTCTCAGCTTCATCTCCTTATACCCATAGCTGAATGAATATCAATATTTATACAATGCTAAGTTCTTCTCCCATGATCTAGCTTTTGGCTAATACTTTGACCAGGGTAGAATTTTTCGCTCAGCATGCAGGCCCGGGCCCCACATGCTCAAGCATAAAATAGCACACGATGACATCAGGAAATATTGCACTCGCACAATATTTCGGTCTGTGGGCACACACATGTGCCAGATCCACACCCGCCATTAATGAAGAGGCCACTAAAGGACATTAAAAGCCAATTGATGCTGATTTTTTGTTGCCTGTGCGATTTTGCACTCATCGCATGGGCAAAATGGGCAGGCGGCCAGCTCTCAATTTCAAAAACCTCATCCACAGGTGGGATAAAAAGGGGCGGCAGCATTGCAAGTGTGAGTGGTGAGGGGTTTAGTAGATAGTTTACTGCTGGTGACTTATTGGTATCTGGCAGCTTCATCTCTGTTCGGGGCTTCATTCTCAGCATTTCCAGTCTTCATTTCAGTTCTCCTTGGTGTCTCCAAGGCCCCAAGGATTCAGAGCATGTGGACCCTTCAAGGTATCACACAGCCTTCTGTGACCCTGGTAATGGGGATTGTGGTCTCTGCTGGTGGCATCTCCTCTGGGGAGGAAGAGAGGGGCAAAAGGGAGAAGAGGTTAGGTGTGCCAATGCAGCTTCCAGGAGAGCGACCTGTGGGAGGGGACGTGCGGGCACAAGAGGCGCAGGGCTGGCACGTAGTCCAAGGTGGAAGGGGCTACCGAAGACTCCACTATCCTGCTGCCAGGATATACAGGCGGCGTTGCAGCTACCTCAGCATGTCTGAAGTGCGGTGCTAAAGGATGCTCTGTCTCTGAAGGGAGGCAGTGACCTCCGTTTGTCAGATGATTGGGCCCGAGATCACCACCAACTGTGTGGGTAGAAACCTCATGCCAGTGGCTCTGAAGGTTACAGTGGTCCTCAACTTCAATGCCTCCGGCTCTTTCCAGGGTTCAGTGGGGGATCTGTGTGGAGTCTCCCAATCAGTTGTCCACAGTTGTGTCAAGCTGGTGACAGAAGCTCTGTTCAGGCAGGTACTGACCTTTATTCTTTACCGTATGGACGAGACCAGCGGGTGAGCCCAGTGCCTGCATCAACAGGAAGGGATTACATTTCATGAACATGCAGATAGTGTGTGACCACAGGATGCATATTCTGCAAATCTGTGCAAGGTAACCTGGCAGCTCCTATGACGCTTACATCCTGAGACACGCCCAGGTCCCGAGGCTCTTCAGTGCTCCAGCCCAACTGGTTGGATGACTGCTGGGTGACAAGGGCTATTTGTTGAAAAGGTGACTCGTGATGTCTCTCTGCCACCCAAGAAGAGAGGCAGAGCAGCGTTGTAATAGGAGCCATGTCTCCACAAGGGCGGTGGTAGAGAGAACCATAGATCTTCTCAACATGTACTTCCGATGCCTGGACCCTTCAGAGGGTGCACTACAATACCTCCCAGAGCGGGTGTCATTGATAGTGGTTGCATGCTGTGCTCTTCACAATCTGGCACTTGCAAGGGGAGACCCACTGGAGGAAGAGGATCTTGATGCAGCTGCACAGGCCACAGATGATGAATCCAGTAGTGAGTCAAAAGAGGAGCACAGTGAGGAGAAAGCTGAGGGCATGGAGCCAGATCTTGGTAACCTCTAGGGAGGCAGGGTCACCAGGGACGCCTTGATCCAATGCTCCTTCAGCTAGGCTACCAAAGATCTGCTTCAACCTCACACCTGAGCTGCTGCCTGAGCTGCCACCTCCATCCTAGATGTCTGAAATGACCCTTTCATTTGCACCCAAAGTCCACTCAATGCCTGTGCAATAAAGTATCGAATTACTCATGTCCAGCATTACACATTGCACCAGAAAGAAAAATTGTGAAGCTTACTCAGGCCATCAGAACCAAAGCAAATTTAATGTTATTGTCACATTGAAATCAATATGACATGACCATTACTTGTGTGGATGCCCACACCAGTAGACATATAAACCAAACATAAATGAACAGAAAATCACTTCTTGTGCTCATGGTGGCTTCAACATATGCTTGCAAGTGCTATATCTTGGTGCCCCTGCCTCGCTGGCACTGGCGTTGGAGGCAGTTTGCTGACTCTGTCAGCTTGTTGGCCTTGGTGACCTTGGCAGTTGTCCTCTGGGCAGTGGTATAGGGGTAGGTGTTGAGGAATGGAGTAGGTTGGGGGATAGATGTTGAGGGGATGGAGTTGGTGGGGGATAGGTGTTGAGGGGATAGGAGAGTGGGGGATAGGTATAAAGGGATGGAGGAGTGGGAGTTGGGTTGAGGGATGGAGTGGGAAAGGGGATTGAGTGGGCAGGTGCAGAGGGAATGGAGGGAGTTTGTGTGAGGGGGATGGAGAGGGTTGAGGAGATGATTTTGGAGGGGTTGAAGGGGGAAAGTATGGCGGTTTAGGTGTGGAGGGAGTGAAGTTCTGCTGGTATGTATTCATACAGCTCAATGCTGAGTCATCCCCATGTCACAGTACGGTGCACACTCAGAGATGCACACACACCACTTTCTCACACAAACATGCACCCCACTTTCACCACTTTTACACACATGGACCCCAAAACACACACATGCAAAGGTATTCAGACAAGTGCTCATGATGGTCTGGATGGTATGGGTCCTGTAGTTGTTACCTTCAACTCTGTATTTGCCTGTTCCCAGCTCCTGGATTCAGCCTCTGTCTTCTTCAGCCTGCCTGTATTGTACTGCTGAACGCTAATGGCTCTGTGTCGTTTATATGCTTTCAACCAGTGCGAGTTTCCCCAGAAACCTGAAGTTCCCATTTCTGTTTCTGTTTCCAATTTGCTTTTATTTTTCTAGAAACCTGAAGGTTCAGTTTCCCTTTCAGTTAGCTGAAGTTTTCATTTCAGTTCCAGTTAGGATCTATTTTAAGTAATGCAAGCTTTGAAACCACGGATTCCATTACAATAGACACTTAAGAGCAGACACTTGCAGTCACATACACGCACAAATACTTAACATATATTACATTAACTGTTGACTTGTTTTGTCCCCATTAGGCCACTTTACACAGCTGCTATGGAAAGATACTAAAGAAATGGCAATTGCCTACTCGGTGAGCGGACAGGTAGCAATCTCGGTGGCCCATTACTCCCCAGCCGGAAACATCACAAATGAGGGGTATTTTGAGGCTAATGTTCTGCCTCTTGCTGCTGCACCAGAGGAGCCAGCTGCAGGTAGGAGCTGGATGGGAGGCATAGGGGTAACCTCACCCTCATAGTAGCAGTCAGGGAATAATTCTGCCTGGATCCCATCCCAATCACTGGCCACTGTGATCACTGGGAGGTTAGCATAATGGGTAACTGAGGCCACTCATGGATTGTCTCTGACACTTACTGGTCACTATGGTGCCTGATAGTTCCTGGGCACCGGGAGGAAGATGTTGTGCCTATTGTGACCTGTTATATAAGTGGGGACTGATATCAGTAAAATAAAATGAATATCTTCAGATGTCCTTAATTGTGAGCCCACATACAGACAGAACTTCAGCAGCTCATTCGGTGTATTGACCTCTAAACAGATTCCTGGTCTCCTTAAAGCTGGAACTGCAGGTGTCTAAAGCGCCCCAATCAGGTTAAATCTCTTAGAAAAAGAGCCCCTGCCTAGGCAATCTTTCCTGATAGGTAGAACCTCTCAGTTCTTGTATTCTTATAAATGTTTTTGCATCTTTGCCATTGCCTCCAAATCATCTTCATGATATGGTGATCAGAGTAATGTGTATGCAGATATCATTCCATTATTAGGAGGATATAAAAGTGACAGAAATGGTCTGCTGTGTTTTTTACCAGGAAAGAGGAGATAAAGTTATGAAGAAAGAAATTGAGACTTTTTGTACTCGAGGCAAGAAGGTCAAAAGGGTAAATTGATGGAGGCCCTCAAAATCCTGATGATGTTAATGGCGAGATTCTGGGTAACAAGAGGGCACAGATTATAAAACCAAATAAAGGAGAGGTGGCAAAATTCTTTCTTGCACAAGGGGAATTAGAGTGTGAAATTCACAAACTGTGGCAGAATCCAGAATTCTTTAAAAAGAGTCAGGCGCTTGCTTGAAAAAGGAGGAATATGTGAAGCGTTTTGGTAAGCAGGCAGCACTTGGCATTAGATTAGATGGTTCACTTGGAGAAGAATTCCAGCACAGGCACAGTTGCGTGAATGGCGTGTTTCTGTGGGGAATGTTCTCTGATTATCCCTGTCTGTTTCCACCCACAGAAGTAGAGGCAGCACCAGAAGCAGATGAACCCGAAGCTCCAGCTGCTGAGCCAGAACCTGCAGGTAGGAATGCAAATAGTGAGGCACAACTGGACAGTCACTTCAATAATGTGACAACTAGAGCAGGTCAGGGTATTTTGTGCTGAGTAACTGACCTGCTGACTCCCCAACCCCCTTCACTGCCTAGAAAGTACAAGTCAGGAGTGTTATGGAATGCTCTCAAATTGCCTGGATGTGTGCAGCTGCAACAATGTTCAAGACACTCAACAAAATCCAAGACAAAGTAACCTGTTTTACTGTCACTCCATCCATTAACCTAAACATCTACTCTACCCACCATGACCATACTATGGCCACAGTGTGCTCTAATCACAGGATACACTGCCACAACTCACCAAGGCTTCTTTGATAGCTCCTCCCAAACCCACTACCTCCACCAACTAGAAAGACAGGGGCAGCAGATATATGCAAAGACCATTGCCGCCAAGTTTCCCTCCAAGTCACCCACTATCCTGACTTGGACATGCATTGCAGTTCCTTCATCATTATAGGGTCAAAATCCTGGAGCTCTCTACCTAAAGGCACCATGAGAGCAGCTTCAGCCCACAGACTGCAACAATTAAAAAGGACAGTTCAACGAACCCTACTCAAAGGCAACTATGGATGGGCAATAAATGCTGGCCTTGCTAGCAATACCCAGGAGGCAAAAAATTGTGTGACAAAATGAATAACTAATAAAGGTTGACAGGGAATATAAAATCCTCATAACAAAACATTTTAGGAACAGAAGAAGTATTAAGGCCAAGCAGCTCAATCATTCCTCAGATATCAACATAATCTACACCTCTACACCCACTCCCACACACAACCGCTCCAACCTGCATATACACACACACCCCCTCCACACACACCCTCGCTACACGTACACACATAGACACCCGTGAGACACACACACGCCCTCCCACACACCCCTGTGACATACATACGCATACACGCACTTGCACATGCACTCCTTGACACACACACACACACACAAACCCCCCCCCACATCCCCTCCCATACTCACACACTCCTACATATACCCTTACTTCCACAGCCCCTTCCACACACCACCAGCTCCACACCCTCCCATGTAGACACACCCTCCTTCTCACAGCCCCTTGCACATATGCACCCTTCCACATACACCCCGCCCACAGATACACCCTCCCACACATACACCCTCCCTCCCATATACACGTACCATCCCACATATACACCATCTCTCCCACAGCCCCATCCACACACGCCCCTGGTCACACAAATCCCCACTCACACACACCCACCCACATACCCTCCTGCCAAGACACCTTCACATTAACACACCTTCCCATCTCCTCATGAACTCACCCTCTGAAACATTTACCTAGCCGTCCTACCATTCAATCTCTTTTCTGTCAAAAACTTCGTATGGTTGTCTCTATGTTCACCTCCTCCAGAACCAGAGACAGCACCAGAACCAGAAGCAGCACCAGAACTAGAACCAGAGGCAGCACCAGAACCAGAACCAGAGGCAGCACCAGCACCAGAACCAGAACCAGAGGCAGCACCAGAACCAGAACCAGAGCCAGAGGCAGCACCAGAGCCAGAGCCAGAGGCAGCACCAGAACCAGAGCCAGAACCAGAACTAGAGGCAACACCAGAACCAGAACTAGAGGCAGCACCAGAACCAGAACCAGAGGCAGCTGCCAGAACTGAGGAGCCTACATCTGGAGGTAGGATAACAGATACTGGTATGCTCTTTAATAACTATTTGAGGCTGATGTACAACATCAAATTCTTGGAACATTAAGCATTCTAGTGTCATGAAAAGGCTGTTAGGGCCAGGCAGCTCAATTGTTTATAAGGGATTAACCTTCACCACTCAGCATCCTAACTAGTGAACCTTCTCAACTACTCACCTACTAATTTATTGAATAGTGTCCTCAACTAAACCCTCTCACCTACTCACATTCTCACCTACTTAACTTCTTATCTCAAAGTTATCACATACTCAACCTTCCCTCCTCTCACTTACTCTTCTCAGCACCTCAGCTTCTCTCTTACTCTGCCTCGTCACTTACACACATATGCAGCTTCTCATCTTCTCACCTTGTTATGATCTCCATACAGACCAATAACTTTAAAAAGAAATTTGAACTTCCAGTTAAAAGCAGAACAGATGACATGACAAGATTTCATGTTTTAAGACTTTTACTAGACTTAAAAGCACTCAGGATTAAACATTATTTTTGTAGGTAACTTATATTTTAAACTACAGAACTTTTAACACAACCAAAAAGCCCACTATTAGGTACTATATACATTACTCTGTCCTTTAAGTAGACATTCAATTCTACAGGAACTAGTTCAAAATGATTCTTAGCTTCTGAGGGTTTGCTTCTGATATTTTCCTGGAAACTTTTATCTCCAGAACTGTCTTTCATGGTGTGAGTTTTCCTGGAGACTTCTCCCTCTAGCTAAAGCTATTCAAATCTTCCGGCCCATTTTAAGTCCTCGTGAATTTGGTTTTCCAGTCCAAGCACGAGCTTCCGTTCACATTCCCATGCAGTGGACCACAGAAACCTTCGGCTTCTAGCTGCCCTCTCTCCCAGACCCTAGCAAACTAACATAGCAAAAGGAGACTATTCAGCCCATCGAAGCTGATCATTCACTTCCATGCCTTTTTCCCACACTATCTCCATATCCCTTTATGTCATTGTTATTTAGAAATCTGTCAATCTCTGCTTTAAACATACTCAATGACTCAGCATCCACTGCCCTCTGGGTTAGAGAATTCCAAAGATTCTCAGCCCTCTGAGTAAAAAAAATTCCCCTCATCTCAGTCCTAAGTGGCTTCCCCCTTATTCTGAAGTTGTTTCCCCTGGTTCTAGACTCCCCAGTCAGGGGAAACATCTTACCTGCGTCTACCCTGTCTATCCCTTTAAGTATTTTGTAAGTTTCAATGAGAACACTTGTCTCTCTTTGAAACTCCAGAGAATACAAGCCCAGTTTCCCCTATTTCTCTTCAAAAGACAGTCCCGCCATCCCCGGAACAAGTCTGGTGAATCTTCATTGCACTCCCTCTATGGCAATAATATTCTTTCTGAGTTAAGGGACCAAAACTGCACACAATACTCCAGGTGCTATCTAACCAATGTTCTATACAATTGAAGCAAGGCTTCGCTGCTCAAATCCTCTTGTGATAAAGGCAAACATACCATTAGCTTTCCTAATTGCTTGCTGCAACTGCATGTCAACTTTCAGTGACTTCTTCATGAGGACATCCAGGTTCCTTTGTACATCTGGACTTTCTAACCTCATACCATTTAAGAAATACTCTGCACATTCACTTAGCGAAGTGAATAACCTCACATTTTTCCACATTATATTCCATCTGCCATTTCCTTGCCCACTCACTAAGTTTGTCCAAATCCCCTTGAAACCGCTTTGCATCTTCCTCACAACACAATCCTGCCTAGCTTTGTGTCATCCACGAACTTGGAAATATCACATTTGGTCTCCACATCCAAATCATTGATATATATTGTGAACTGTTGGGATCCACATAATGATCCTTGTAGTACCCCACTAGTCACAGCCTGCCAACACAAGAATGACTCGATTATTCCTACTCTCTGGTTTCTGTCTGTTAACCAACCCTTTTCCATGCCAGTATATTACCTCCTATCCCATGTGCTTTAACTTTGCTAACCAACCTCCTGTGGGAGACCTTATCAAAAGCTTTCTGAAAATCCAAGTATACTATGTCCACCGACTCCCTTTATCAACTCTGTTTGTAACACGCTTAGGAAACTCCAGCAGGTTCATCAAACATGATTTCCAAACATGATTTCCCATTCAGAAACCAATGTTGACTATGCCCAATTAGATCATTATTATCCAAGTGTCCATTTATCGCATCCTTTAGAACAGAGTCTGTCATTCTCCTTACTACTGATGTAAGGCTAACAGTTCTATAATTCCCGTTTTCTCTCTCCCTCCTTTCTTAAATAGTGGGGTGACATTTGCTACATTCCAATCTTCAGGAATTGTTCCAAAATCTGTAGAATTTTAGAAGATAATCACCAATGCAGCCACCATCTCCATAGCTACCTCTTTCAGCACTCTGGGATGTAGAATGTCAGGTCCCAGGGACATATCAACTTTCGGTCCCATTAATTACTCCATATAACCTTCTTACTAATATAAATTTCTTTCAATTCCTCAATCTCCCTAATTCCTTGGATCTCAAATTCTGGGAGATTTCTTGTCTTCCTCAGTGAAGACAGACACAAAGTAATCATTTAGCTTCTCTGCCATTTCTCTGTTCCCCATTATGAATTGTCCTGACTCTGCCTTCAACTGACCCACATTTGTCTTAGGCAAACATTTCCTTTATACACACTTAGAGAAGCTTTTACAAGCCATTTTTAAAATTTTTTTGCTGGTTTATATTCATATTCTATTCTCCTTTTCTTTTAAGTTTCTTGGTCCTCCTTTGCTATATTCTAAAGTCCTCCCAATCCTCAGGTTTATTCTTATTTCTGGCAACTTTGTATGCCTTTTCTTTTAATCTTATATAATCCTTAACTTCCTTTGTTAGCCACAGTTGACTGACTTATCTTTTTTGGTTTTATGCCTTGAAGGAATGTATAATTACTGTAAACCATGTAATAATTCTTTAAAGACTATGCCAGTGTACCATCATACCTTTTAATGTATTTTCCCAATCCACCTCAGCCAATTTGCCACTTGTACTTTCATTATTTCCTTTTTTCAAGTTTAACACCCTAGCTTAAATTGAACTAAGTCACTTTCAAACATATTGTAAACTTCTATTATGTATGGTCACTCATCCATAAAGGTTCTTTTACAACAAGATTATTAATTAGCTCTTTCTCAATACATAATACTAGATCTAAAATAGCCTGTTCTCTAGTCAGATCATCAACATACTGCTCCAGAAAACCATCCCTAAAACACTCCAGAAACTCATCCGCCACAGTATTAGTTCTCATTAGGTTTACCCGGTCTATATGCAGATTGAAGTCACCTATGATTATTGCATTACCCATGCTTCTCTAATCTCCTAAATAATACCATGCCCCATACTACCACTATTGTTTGGTGGCCCATAAACAACCCATACTAAGGTTTGCTTCTCCTTGCTGTTTCTCAGCTCCACCCAATTAAATTCCAGTTTGTTCTTCCAATCTGAGATCCTCCCTTACTAATGTACTGATCCCATCCCTTATTACCTCCTTTTCTTTCCTGCCTGTCCTTCCTAACCTTGCCTGTGAGTTTGTAGGGATATCTTAGAAACCCTTTCCCTGACAAAGCCCATCTCCATGGCAATAAGAATCACTTGGGCTTTATATCCAGGTAGAAATGCTAATTATCTATCCTTGAGACCCAAATCTGTTTATCTTGTAAATGAATGGACAGTTTAAAGCACAGCTGTTTGCAACCTAATATTCTGCACGCTTTTCTGGGATTTTGGAGGCTCACAGTCTATCCACTGTTAGCACACAGGCTGCTGCCATTATCTCCAAGTGTAAACACCTTGAATCTTCTTCCCAATAAAACAATCTGAGCCCCCTTTAATTTCTAACAATCAAACCACCCAGGCTTTCTGCCAGGTATACTGCTGAACAGATCACATGACCTCCTTCATTTTACCTTAAATTATAGATACAGCCCCAAAATATAACAATCTTATAAACCTCATAATTGTAACAACCTCCTCAACCTTCTCAACTAAATTTTAAAGGGAACATTGATTCTTAACTTCTAATATCTTATTCTACTGAACCTTTTTACCTACTGACCTTTTCATCTACTTACTCTATTCACTGACTCACCTTCTCCCAAACACCCTACTTACCTCTACTTTTTCACATTCTGCTCTAGCTGGCCTTCGCTTCTTCTCACCTACCTCACACTCACCTACTTACCCTGCTCACCTTGTCTGTGACTCTGCCTTTTCACCTACTCTTTCATCTAGTCACCTTCTGAACTTGTGTGTTCAACCTTGTGACTCAGCCTGCTCACCTTCTCTGACACTCCATATACACCTACTCAACCTACTCACCTCACTTGCTCACTCACCCATTTATGCACCTAATCAACCTACCGACTTTCTCACCTTATCATTTAGCCACCAACTTAGCGTTCGCATGTATTCCTTACTCAGCTTTCTGACCTACTGAATTTCTCACCTTCTGAACTTTTTAGCCTTCTCAGTCCACACAACTACTCACCTGCTCAACCTTCTCAACTACAAAACATTCTCATCTACTCAAAAGCTCATTGTCTCACCAGTTGCTACTCACCTATACAAGCATCTGACATATTCACTTGCAGAAGCTTCTCACCTATTCATCTTCCAATCTACTCACCGACTGAGCATTAGAACCTGCTCATTGTCTTCACTTACTCATCTACTCAGCCTTCTTACCCCCTCACCAATGCTAATTTCTAATCTTATCTTGTACAGAAGCTTCTCACTTATTGAACACTCTCACCTACTCAACATTTCACCTTTTTACCTACTCAATTACTCACCCTTCTCATCTATTCAAGTTATCCCATTCTCACCTATTCTCTGCTCATCTACTCAATCTTCTTTCTTGCCACAGCAGCTCATCACCCACGCACCTTTTCACCCTTTCAACATCTTACTTTCTTACCATCTCACCCACTCAACTACTCAACTTTCTGACCTATTTAGCAATCTCATTCCTTCATGCACATTCTGTTTATTATAAAGTCCGGGCTTTTTTTACTTGAGTAGTAAAATCACACATTGGTTCTAGTTACAGTCAATTTATTCTTTACTTCAGCATACAAACTGATCTACTAGTGGAGTGTATTAGCAGATATAGCACAATTGAATGTAGGTGTGCATTCTTCTCATTGTGCTACCTGAACAATTGAAAAGTGTTTACTCTTAATCAATATTTTTACTTAGCAACTTATTTCTTTTCCCTTCTCACTCTTGATTGATTCTTTTATTGCGCATTGCTTTATATAATAATCTTTTGCTGAATTTTTAGTACCTTGACTTCATCAGTGTGCATCAGTAACCTTCAGCCAGCTCCACCCTGTGATCCAAGCTATAGTTGCAGTGTCTCTGTTGTTGTCAGGAACATTTTTTTGGCAGGATTTCAAATTCCAGCCCTAAGGCATTACTTCAGTCTTGAACACTGACTGTGGGTAGGCTAATCTTTAACTATCTCTCTCCAGCTCTGATGTATCAATATGGATTACTGTTTTATTAAGTTATCTCAAAATGAGTTACCTCTTAGCGTTGAAACTCCAGGCTTCCTTTCAGTTCCCCAGTTATCTCTTTACCTCTGCTTATATTTTCTATATCCCTTATTGTCTATCTTACACAGCATAATGCAATGATCAGAATTACTAGCACCATCACTTGCGCTATCACCAATCCTATCTGACATAATCTAGCCTATAGGGGTAATTCTCCATTCACGGCCACCTTTTACCATTCATGATTTCCTGGTTTCTTCACTGTCGGTTTCATTTGCTTATTGTGGCACGTGCACAGTATATTTTTTTGCAATGTTCTCCTTCTATGCATAATGGATTTCAGACAGAGGGATAAAGAGGGTATCCAATGTGTTGGATTGCTTGAATTGCTTCTTTCTCCAAAGGCAGTTTTACTTGGAGGTAGGTTGCATTATGATGATGCAGCATATTAGGAAATAGAGATGGTTTAAGTAAGTTATATTGGTATTTATGTGTGTTAGGAATGAGTTTGAGCTTTAATGTTTAGGTGATGTGTGTTAGGAAAAGGTCAAGTTGAGATTTAGTTTCATTTTGAAAGGTGTTTGCATTTCTAATGAGAGTTTACGACTGTAAGAGAAGTTAAGCAAACACAAGAGTATAAAAACTGGGCTGTTACCTAGCAACAGGGGTCCAGAAAGACAGGATCCTACCACAGACACATACAGAAGAAACTAGAAACAGCAGTATTTGTGTTCGGTTTTGAAGACAGCTGCCAGGCAGAAGCAGCCTAGAAGGCTCAGAAAGCCAGTTCCAAGCTAAAGTTGGTTGAAAGTAGCTACCAGGAAGAGACTGCAGCAAAGGGAACAGATAGCCCATCCCAAGCTAAAGAAGAAAATCCCCAAGAATTCAGGGGAATGGAACAAGAGAAAGTCCCAAGCAGACCTTATAGTCAAAAGAAGAACAGGAACCTGGGGAAAAGTCCTGTTAAGTGAACTTAAGAGTGAGGGGCAGAGAAAGGCTTCAAGCTTAAAGCTTCAAGCTGCAGGAAGCAAAGTCAAAGCGATATAAAGTCTTGTGAGAAGCCAGAAGGTCCAAAGAAACTGAATGTCTGTAACTCTTTGCTATGGGTATCTGAAGCACACTGAATGGTGTACTGTTGACAGCTGAGTCAGTGAGAGAGAGAGTGTGTGGAGGAAAGCTTGAATGCTGGTAGTGACCCGGGGAGAGGAACATTGGAAGAAGGGTTCGAAACCCTGGAGGTGAACCCTTGTGGAAAGCGTCTGAGAGAAAGCGTTGGTTTATGAGAAGATTCCAAGGCGAGTTCTTGGAAAATGGAGATTGGAAAACCTTGTGTGAAAAATGGAATTCAGTGAGACTGGTTAGTTCACGATGTAACAAGCATCTGGGAGGTGTTGAGGAGAGATCCATAACATCTGTCCTGGGTGGCGTCCATCACTTGGTTTCAGAGTGTGGTGTGTCTGACTGCAGGTTGCCAATTGGTTTATGTGGTCTGTACTTACTGTGAACATTATAAGATAGCTTTTGTAACTTGCATTATCCTTACAAATCTGTATATATCTGTAAAAGTATAGTTGTGGGTGAAGGCATATTGTAATATAGTTCATTTTTTCTTGTTTAAGAAATATCTTATGCTTTTGTTAAAAGTTAGTTAGCTAACTCCGGTGACTCTATTCAGTAGCCCCTCTCCACGTAGCTAAACAAACAAATAAAAGTTAGAATCTATCAAGCTGGGTTCCACCCTGGCATCAGGCTTGTCCAGTGGTAACCTCAGCTGGTGATCATAACAAAGTGGGGGCTCTTGTGGGATTTGAAATGTGGACAGCAGGTGATTGGACGTGGAATAATAATTGGTCTTGGATTATTGTTATAAAGTGGGATTGGAAATCCTTGAACATTGGTGTGATCTGTGAATTTTTATTAAACAAGTTCATGGAGGTAAAGAGGTACTGGACATAGGAATTGGAGTTGCTGTGAGGTATATTATATGGCTTTGAAAGTTGCTAAGGCTTTTTTATAGATGGAAAATGTAACCCCGACTGGTTTACAGAAATTTACCAGGAGTAAGCTAATGGAATTTGTGGATAAACTGGAGTTAGAATTATCTGAAGAGGCAAAGAAAGCAGACATAGTTGAGATAATAGCATTTAAAACTGGAAGAGATACCAGAGAGACGACAATTCCCCTGGGGTGAGTCAATTGAGTTAGCTAAGATCCAGTTGCAAATGAAGCAGCTTGAATATGCAAGAGAAGAAAAGGAAAAACAAAGGGCATTTCAAAGACAGCTGTAGTGAACACGTAGTACAGTCCATTGCCTTTAAAGGCAACATTGGTCCATCCCTCTACCCAGATTCTTACTCATCTTAATATTGACTGATTTCTCGTTAATTGTGAATGTGTGTTTCCATAACCACTTTGCACCTGTAAACCCAAATGGTTTGTTTTAAGTTGCAGTGTACAATATCTAGAGCTATTCATGTTCTGTCACCATTTGGTGCAGGCATTCAGGACCTCTACTAGAGTCTTCAACTACTCTGATGGACTTTACCCTGATAAATTTTCCAAGGTTCACTCATTCTTTGCTAACCCTGGCGTAGTGCCAATACCACTAGCATAGTGTCCTCATCCCTTTCCTTGAGGGCCAAAATACTTTTCCTATCTGATGCATTATATTATAGTCTGTAACCACGGTTCCTTATTCTCCATGAAAAAACAAAGGGAGTCGATTTTCCTCCATGTCACCTAACCCCCTGTGTCCCACATTTGTCACATATACTGCATGCAGGCTACACATGATACATCTAACAAGATCTTGATTCTGGTTAACCTCCTTGTTTACCTTTGTCAGCTCATTTATTTTACCCTGGATCTTCCCCAGTTCTCACACTAATTCTTCCATAGAAAATAATGTAATCTGATGCTCCCTCCTTGTTGATTCATGTTTGCCTGTAATCCTTTTTAATTCCTCATTATTAGCTCATTTTGTGCCAAAATACTTTCTACATCTATTCTGTTTACTCCTGTTAACCCTATTGTGGGTCCTATTCCTATCCATTCCATAAGCTCTGATTTCCTTTGCAATTAAACTGATGCTCATATGTTCCACCTCTTTCTCGCCCTTTTGGTTCCTGTTTTCTATTCTTTATGAACAATTCCCTTTTGAATTCTCCTACCATTTGTCTATTAATTACGAATATCTCTCTTCATATAATCCAATTGACATATTTACCTAAATAACCAACAGGAGGAGGAGGCTCCACAAATATCCCCATCCTCAATGATCGGGGAGCCAAGCACATCAGTACAAAAGACAAGGCTGAAGTATCTTCAACCAGAAGTGCCAAATAGATCTTGGCCTCCTCCGGAGGTCCCCAGCACCACAGATGCCAGTCTTCAGCCAATTTGATTCACTCCACGGGATATCAAGAAACAGCTGAAGGCACCGGATACAGCAAAGTCTGTGGACACTGATGATATACCAGCAACAGTACTGAAGACTTGTGCTGCGGAACTAGCCACGCCCCCTAGCCAGGCTGTTCTAGTACAGCTATAACACTGGCATCTACCCAGTGGAAAATTGCCTGGTGTGTCCTGTCCACAAAGAGAAGGATAAATCCAACCTGGCCTATTATCAGTCTACTCTCGATCATGAGCAAAGCGATGGAAAGTGTCATCAACAATGCTGTCAAGCAGCATTTACTCCGCAATAACCTGCTCACTGATGCTACATGTATGCCAATTCAGTATTTGGGTCAGCATATGTCCCATCCCACCTGGTTCATGTCCTGGTCTCTCATTTATAGGACTCTCCTTCTTCCCATGGAGCAGCCTTAGGGTCACCTCAATTTCTAAGCAATACTTTCAGAAATACATTTCAACTGTATCACAAATCCTTCTTCCACCTTTATCACATTGATTTCCTTCCTGTCCCTTGTAAATATGACATTCACTTTTCATCACCCTCTACCTTTGCACCATTCCATGTGCAGTTTGTATTTGACTGGGAATCCTTGTTAATAGTGTATTAATTATATTGTTAAAGACACAGGTGAAGCGCGTTGTTTAATTTCATACTTAGAGCATTTATAAAGTGAGACTACCAGGAGACCAGGTTAGTAGGTAGAAGGAAGACATATGTAATGCTGCATTCTGTAAATAAAAGAACTATCAAGAAAGGATTTGCCTCTAGTTTCATACTTTACCATATGGCTTCATCCATATGTTAAAACATCCACATCACATTATTAGGGGGCAGAAATTTAGACCAAAACAACCTAGTCCCACTTTAGATTGACTCTTTATCTGCAGAGCATTTTTCCCAATTCCCTGTTGATTCACCTGATTCTACTGTTCAAAAGGTGACATTCTTGGAACCATTACAGGTGTATTCAGGATGTATCTCCTTTTTTTTTCAACCTTGTAGTCTTATCATGTCTAATACCAGGTTGACTGTATTTGTCCAACCCTACACATCTGTAAGTGCTGCTCGTCAATTGTGAGGATACAATTGTCCTGGACTCCATTCCCAGAATTGCCATTCCGCATCCAACATCTTTGTCACTCATTCATTGCTGACACAAAACCAATTGCAACATTTATTCTTAATTCAACATCCATGCCCTTCCTTTTATTAGGTTTGAATCACTATTGCCAGTTTTATTACTTTTGCAAAGTCTGTTAATTGAAATCCATATTTGTCACTAGGAGATTGCTTAAAGAAAGTTTTACAAATCTCTTCTCCATCCTAGGTTCACCCCAGATAGGCTGTAAATTCACAGCACACTACACTATTTGTATGACAGTTTCTGGGGGAAAGGGAAACAATCCAGTTCTTGAATTAAGGTCATACTGAATTGTTATACCTTGTATCATTTCTCTCTGAAAAATTCTGATCAACAATTCAATCTTCATTTTTCCTAAGCTGCTAGATGTCTGATTGACAAATCCTGGGGATAGTGTCATTAGCATAAAAGGAGCAGATGCCATTTACTGCATATTATGGGTTGGTGCCAGAGAAGTGAGAATGGAAAGAATGTATTAGCTGCAGAGCTGAATTGTTTTGTGGATGTTGTGATTTCTTTGTAGCCACTTTCTTAATATCAGTTTATTGCTCTGTAATTAATTGTCCTTAGAAGATCAGCATTGGGCCTCCAATTTCACCGTTGCTTGAGTTACTCTGCCTGCTGCATGCAGGTGTAATAAAAAAAACTCTACATTTATACAGGCGTCCCAAATCACTTTGCTGCCAATTCAGTACTTCTGTGTTTTAATTCTGGTGGAATGTAAACAATGTTATCTAATGATAGAGCAGGCTCAAGGGGCCAAATGGCTTACTCCTGCTCCTAATACATATGTTCGTATGTCGGGTATCATTTGGATGGATGAGATGAGCTGGGCTAGATGGCCTTTGACATCTGTAATTATTTTGTAAACAGATGGTAGAATCATGGCTGGAGTTCTTATGTTCTGTTTATTTTGTTGCTAATAAAAGTTTACTGTGAGCAGGCTTTCTGTGGTGAAATTGCTAGGACAGGAGTACATAATGGGCTCATAATGAATCAGTAACCTATTTTACACTGCACAGGATTGTCAAGAATCTTTTCCATTGACTTAAATCTTGTCCTTTTGTCTATTTACCTATTATCCCCCTCTCATTCTAGAATGCCCCACAAGGGGAAACATCCGCTCCATGTCTACTTTGTCTATCCCCTTGAGCATCTTATATACCTCAATTAGATCTCCTCTCATCCTTCTAAACTGCTCAATCTCTCCTCATAAGACAAGGCCCGCATCTCTGGAATCAATCTAGTGAACCTCCTCTGAACTGCCTCCAATGCAACTACATCCTTCCTCAAGTAAGGAAAAGCTGTGCACAATACTCCAGGTGCGGTCTCACCAATGCCTTGTACAATTGCAACAACACTTCCCTATTTTTATATTCTATTACTTTAGCAATAAATGCCAAAATTCCATTTGCCTTCCTTATTACCTGCTGTACCTGCATACTAGCTTTCAGCGATTCATGCACTAGGACGCCCAGATCCCTCTGCACTGAAGCATTCTGAAGTATCTCTTCATTTAAATAATGTCGCCTTTTTATTCTTCTGACCAAAATGAATAACCTCACACTTATCCACGTTAAACTCCAGCTGCCAAAATTTGGCCCATTCACCTAACCTGTCCATATCCTTTTATAAATTTCTTATTTCTTCATTGCAACTTACTTTCCCACCTATCTTGGTGTCATCTGCAAATTTAGCTATAGTACCTTCTATCCCTGAATCCAAGTCATTAATGTAGATTGTAAAGGACCGAACCCTGTGGCACTCCACTAGTTACAGCTTGCCATCCAGAAAAAGACCCATTTATCCCAAATCTCTGCTTTCTGTTGGTTAGCCAATCCTCTATCCAAGCTAATATATTACCCCTAACTCCGTGTGATCTTATTTTGTGTATTAATCTTTTGTGCGGCACCTTATCAAAGACCTTCTGGAAGTCCAGATATACTACATCTGCAGGATCCCCATTATCCACTTTGCTTGTCACATCTTCAAAGAAATCTAGCAGATTAGTCAAACACGATTTACTCTTCATAAAACAATGCTGACTCTGATGGATTGCATTTTGACTTTCCAAATGTCCCATTACTACTTTCTTAATAATGGATACCAACAATTTCCCAATGACATAAGTTAAACTAACTGGTCTATAGCATCCTACTTTCTGCCTCCCCCCCCTTTTTGAATAAGGGCGTTATATTAGCATTTTTCCAATCCACTGGAACCATTCCAGAATCCAGGGAATTTTGGAATATTAGAACCGTAGAACCATAGAACACTACAGCACAGAAAAACAGGCCATTCGACCGTTCTAGTCTGTGCCAAAATATTACTCCGCTAGTCCCATTGACCTGCACCTAGTTGAGAACCCTCCAGACCTCTCCCATCCATGTATCTATCTAATTTATTCTTAAAACTTAAGAGTGAGCCCACATTTACCACGTCAGATGGCAGCTCGTCCTACACTCCCATCACTCTCTGAGTGAACATGTTCCCCCTAAACCTTTCCCCTTTCACCCTAAAACCATGTCCTCTCATGTTTATCTCTCCTAATCTAAGTGGAAAGAGCCTACTCACATTTACTCTGTCTAAACCCCTCATAATTTTGTAAACTTCTATCAAATCTCCCCTCATTCTTCTACGCTCCAAGGAATAAAGCCCTAACCTGTTTAATCTTTCCCTGTAACTCAACTCCTGAAGACCCGGCAACATCCTAGTAAATCTTAAACAAAAACAGAATTACCTGGAAAAACTCAGCAGGTCTGGCAGCATCGGCGGAGAAGAAAAGATTTGACGTTTCGAGTCCTCATGACCCTTCGACAGAACTTGAGTGAATCCAAGAAAGGGGTGAAATATAAGCTGGTTTAAGGTGTGTAGGGGGGGGGGGGTTTGGGTGGGAGGAGAGAAGTGGAGGGGGTTGGTGTGGTTGTAGGAACAAACAAGCAATGGTAGAAGCAGATCATCAAAAGATGTCACAGACAACAGAACAAAAGAACACATAGGTGTTAAAATTGGTGATATTATCTAAATAAATGTGCTAATTAAGAATGGATGGTAGGGCACTCAAGGTATAGCTCTAGTGGGGGTGGGGGGAGCATAAAAGATTTAAAAATATTTAAAAATAATGAAAATAGGTGGGAAAAGAAAAATCTATATAATTTATTGGAAAAAACAAAAGGAAGGGGGAAGAAACAGAAAGGGGGTGGGGATGGAGGAGGGAGCTCAAGACCTAAAGTTGTTGAATTCAATATTCAGTCCGGAAGGCTGTAAAGTGTCTAGTCAGAAGATGAGGTGTTGTTCCTCCAGTTTGCGTTGGGCTTCACTGGAACAATGCAGCAAGCCAAGGACAGACATGTGGGCAAGAGAGCAGGGTGGAGTGTTAAAATGGCAAGCGACAGGGAAGTTTGGGTCATTCTTGCAGACAGACCTCAGGTGTTCAGCAAAGCGGTCACCCAGTTTACGTTTGGTCTCTCCAATGTAGAGGAGCCCACATTGGCAGCAACGAATGCAGTAGACTAAGTTGGGGGAAATGCAAGTGAAATGCTGCTTCACTTGAAAGGAATGTTTGGGCCCTTGGACGGTGAGGAGAGAGGAAGTGAAGGGGCAGTCCATTAAGAATGGATGGTAGGGCACTCAAGGTATAGCTCTAGTGGGGGTGGGGGGAGCTATACCTTGAGTGCCCTACCATCCATTCTTAATTAGCACATTCGTTTAGATAATATCACCAACTTCGACACCTATGTGTTTTTTTGTTCTGCCATCTGTGACATCTTTTGATGATCTGCTTCTATCACTACTTTTGCCTACAACCACACCACCACCCCCCCCTCCACTTCTCTCCCTCTCCCCCCACCCAGCCCCACCCAAACCATCTCCCCCCCCCCACCCCACCCACCTTAAACCAGCCTATATTTCAACCCTTCCTGGGATTCACCTAGTTCTGTCGAAGGGTCATGAGGACTCGAAACGTCAACTCTTTTCTTCTCCGCCGATGCTGCCAGACCTGCTGAGTTTTTCCAGGTAATTTTGTTTTTGTTTTGGATTTCCAGCATCCACAGTTTTTTGTTTTTATCCACACATAGACAACCACTCTGATCTTCAAGGGGACCAATTGTGTCCCTTACTATCCTTTTACTCTTAATATACTTGTAGAAACCCTTCGGGTTTACCTTCACATTATCTGCCAAAACAACCTCATGTCTTCTTTTTGCCTTCCTGATTTCCTCCTTTAGTATTTTCTTACATTTTCTATACTCTACAAGTATCTCATTTGCTCCTTGTTGCCTATACCTGCTATACACCTCTCTCTTCTTCTTAACCAGATCACCAATATCCCCTGAAAACCAAGGTTCCCTATGCCTGTTAACTTTGCCTTTAATCCTGACAGGAACATCCAAACTCTGCATTCTCAAAATTTCACCTTTGAATGCCTTCCACTTACTGAACACATCCTTGCCAGAAAACAACTTATCCCAATCCACTCTTCCTAGATCCTTTCTCATTTCCACAAAATTGGCCTTTCTCCAATTTAGAATCTCAACTCAAGGACCAGACCTATCCTTATCCATAATTAACTTAAAACTAATGATATTGTAGTCACTGGACCCAAAATGTTTGCCTGCACATATTTCTGTCACCTGACCTGTCTGGTTCCCTAATAGGAGATCAAGTATTGCATCCTCTCTCGTTGGTATCTCTATATATTGATTTAGAAAACTTTCCTGAACACATTTGACAAACTCCAAGCCATCCAGCCTTTTTAAGTATAGGAGTCCCAGTCAATATGTGGAAAGTTAAAATCTCCTACTATCACAACTTTCTGTTTCTTATATCAGTCTGCTATCTCTCTACAGATTTGCTCCTCCAATTCTCTCTGACTATTGGGCGGTCTATAATACAACCCTATTAGTGTGGACACACCTTTCCCGTTCCTCAGCTCCACCCATATGGCCTCTGTAGACGAGACCTCCGGGCTGTCCTGTGATATTTTCCCTGATTGTAATGCCACTCCTCCCCCTTTCATCCCTCCCCCTCTATCACGTCTGAAACAACAGAACCCCGGAACATTGAGCTGCCCCTCCTGCAACCAAGTCTCACTAATAGCAATAATGTCGTAATCCCATGTGACAATCCACACCCTAAGCTCATCTGCCTTTCTGACAATACTCCTTGCATTGAAATAGATGCACCTGAGAACATTTCTATCACGTACAAACCTTTGATTTCTGTCTATACATGCATTCCTCGCTTGACCTTTATCCTCCTCCACCTCACTATCTGCTCTAACACTCTGGTTCCCCTCCCCCTGCAAATCTAGTTTAAACCCCCTGGAGCAGCGCTAGCAAACCCGCAAGGATGTTAGTCCCTATCCAGTTCAGGTGCAAACCGTCCCATCGGAACAGGTCCCACCTTCCCTGGAACAGAGCCCAATTGTCCAGAAACATGAAGCCCTCCCTCCTACACCATCTCCTTAGCCACGTATTTAGCTGCATTATCTTCCTATCTCTAGCCTCACTAGCACATGGCGCGGGTAGCACTCCTGAGATTGCATCCCTGGCGGTCCTGTCCTTCAACTTTGCACCTAACTCCCTAAACTCTTTTTGCAGGACATCCTCCTCCTTCCTATCCATGTCATTGGTCCCTACATGGACCACGACATCTGGCTGCTCACCCACAGAACCTCTTATCTGTCCCCCTAACTATCGAATCCCCTATCACTACTGCTCTCCTCTTTTCCCTCCTTCCTTTCTGAGCTGAGGGTCCAGTCTCGGTGCCAGAGATGCGACCATTACAACTTGTCCCTGGTAGGTCATCCCCACCAACAGTATCCATAACAGTATACCTATTGTTCATGGGAACAGCCATAGGGGTGCTCTGCTCTTTCTGTCTATTCCCCTTCCCTCTCCTGACAGTCACCCAGTTTTCTGCCTCCTGACTTTTAGGGGTGACTGTCTCCCTGAAACTCCTGTCTATTACTGCCTCTGCCTCCCAAATGATCTAAAGTTCATCCAGCTCCAGCTACAGTTCCCTAACTCGGTTTATCAGGAGCTGCAGCTGGAAGCATCTTTTGCAGATGTAGTCATCAGGGACAATTGTGCTATCCCAGATTTCCCACATGCTGTATTTGGAGCACTCGACTGCCCTAACTGCTGCCTCCATTACCTACTCCTAATTTAATTAGAGGAACTTACCCGGCCCTACCCCACTGGGAGCAAGCTCGTCTTCAGCCTCTGCTCACCGAAGCCTCTCGAGCCAAAGCCTCAAAGCTCCACTCCTTCACTGGGCCACTCACACACTGTCCACTCCTCTTCAGCTTCCCCTCCTTTTATTTTCAATCTCCCGACTGACTCTTCTCTCGCGCTGTCAGATGATTGGTTAGAATATGAAGAACGGCAGAGAATGACTAAAAGGTTGATCAGGAGTAAGAGATTACAGTATGAGAAGAAGCTAACTAGAAATGTAAAAACGGATAGCAAAAGTTTCTACAAGTATTTAAAAAGGAAAAGAGTAAGTAAAGTGAGTGTTGGTCCTCTAAATAATGACAATGGGGAGTTAATAGTAGATAATTAGGAAATGGCGGATGAAATGAACAAGTATTTTGCCTCTGTATTCACTATAGAGGAGACCAAAAACATTCCAGAAATAGCTATAAATCAGAAGGTGGAAGTGAGGGAGGAACTTGATGAAATTACAATCACTAGGGAAGTGGCATTGAGCAAACTGATGGAGCTGCAGGCTGACAGGTCTGACAAGTCCTCATGGACTTCATCCTTGGTTCTTAAGGTGGCTAATGAGGTAGTAGATGCCTTGGTGTTAATTTTCCAAAATTCCCTAGTTTCTGGAAAGTTTCCATCACACTGGAAAATAGCAAGTATAACCCCTCTGTTCAAGAAGGGAGAGAGGAAGAAAACAGGAAACTATAGGCCAGTTAACTTGACGTCTGTCGTGGGGAAGGTATTAGAGTCGCTCCTTAAGGAGTTTATAGCCAGGCACTTAGAAAAACTCAAGGTAATTGGGATGAGTCAGCACGGTTTTGGGAAAGGGAAATCATGTTTAACCAATTTATTAGAGTTCTTTGAAGGAGTAACGTGCTGTGGATAAAGGGAAGTCTGTAGACGTGCTGTACTTAGATTTCCAGAAGGCATTTGATAAGCTGCCACATCAAAGGTTATTGTGGAAAATAAAAGCTTATGGTGTAGGGAGTAATATATTAGCATGGATAGGAGATTGGCTGGCTGGCAGAAAACAGAGAGTATTTATCAATGAATCTTACTCTGATTGGCAGGATGTGACAAGTGGAGTCCCGCAGGGTTATGTGCTGGGGCCTCAATTTTTTACAATTTATATCAATAACTTAGATGAGGGGAGTGAAGGCATGATAGCTAAGTTTGCAGATGGCACAAAGATAGGTAGGAAAGTATGTTGCAGATGGATATAGATAGGTTGAGTGAGTGGGCAAAAATATGGCAGATGGAGTATAATGTGGGAAAATGTGAAGTTGTTCACTTCAGCAGGAAAAATAAAAAAGCTGAGTATTACTTAAATAGAGAACAGCTGCAGAATTCTGAGGTGCAGAGGGACCTAGGTGTTCTAGAGCATGAGTCTCAAAAAGTTACTACGCAGGTACAGCAAATAATTAAGAAGGCTACTGGAATGCTCTCCATTATTACAAGAGGAATTGAACATAAGAGTAAGGGTGTTATGGTTCAGTGATACAGGGCATTGGTGAGACCGCACCTCGAATACCGTGTGCAGTTTTGGTCTCCTTATTTAAAGGAGGATGGAAATGCATTGGAGGCAGTTCAGAGGAGGTTTACTAGATTGATACCTGGAATGAGTGGGTTATCTTGAGGAAAGGTTAGACAGACTGTGCTTGTTTCCACTGGAGGTTAGAAGAATGAGGGGTGACTTGATTGAAGTCTATAAGATCCTGAACAGTACTAACAAGGTGGATGTGGAAAGGATGTTTCCTTTTGTGGTTGAGTCCAGAACTATGAGGCACTGTTTTAAAATTAGGCACTGCCCTTTTAGGACAGAGATGAGGAGAAATTTTTTCGCTCAGAGTTTTGTGAGACTTTGGAACTCTCTGCCTCAGAAGGTGGTGGAGTCAGGGTCATTGAATATTTTTAAGGCAGAGGTAGAAAAATTCTTGTTAGGCAAGGGAATCAGTGGTTATCAGGGGTAAATGGGAATGTGGAATTCGAAACACAAACAGATCAGCCATGATCTTATTGAATGGCAGTGCAGGCTTGAGGGGCTGAATGGCCTACTTCTGCTCCTGTTTCATATGTTTGTATATGGCACCTAAAATAGAATGTATTTTGGAAATCTGAATGCACTGCATCTGATGGTTCCCCTTTATTCACCCTGCTTGTAATATCCTCGAAAAACTCTGATAAATTTGTCAATCATGAATTCCCTTTCATAAAACCATGTGGACTCTGTCTGTATTATGATTTTCTAAACGTCCTGCTACTACTTGCTTGATAGTGGTTTCCAGCATTTTCCCAATGACAGATGTTAGGCTAACTGGCCTATATTTTCCTACTTTCTGTCTTCCTCCTTTCTTAAATAGAGGTGTTACATTCACAGTTTTGCAATCCGTTGGGACCTTTCCAGAATCTAGGGAATTTTAGAAGATTACAACCAATGCATCTACTATCTCTGCAATCACTTCTTTTAATATCCCCGGGTGCAGGTCATCAGGCCCAGGGGACTTAGCACCTTTTAGCCCTATTAGTTTTCTAATACTGGGCAGAATTCTATGCCTGTCGGGCGGGCCTGACCCAATCGCCAGTGGGCATGGAGCCGATCGCCGCCAGCGAAGCGGGCCGCACCGCCATTTTACATGGGTGGGCCAATTAAGGCCCGCCCAGCAATTCCTGAGTGGGTGGGGGGATTCCCTAAAAGTGAGAGTTCACTCTTTCGCTCATGCGCATGAAAGAGCGCACATCTCTCTGAGGCTAAGTGCAGCCTCAGGGAGATCGCTTGGACTTTGAAAAATATTAAAAATAGAAAAAAAAATTCTTTCACATGTCCCCTCATGTGACAATGTCACATGAGTTGGGACATGTTCATAATTTACAGAACAACTTTATTACAATTTTTAAAACCCTGCATGAAACCTCATCCTGCCACTGGATGAGGTTTCATGTTTTTTCTATTTGCCGCCCGCCAACCTTAAGGCCCTTTAATTGGTTAAATGATCCTGTCAATGGCCTCAAGTGGCCATTGACAGGCCGGCGGGCCTGCAGCTGATTTTGCTGCGCCCCCGCCTTCCTGAAAATTTAAGTGGGGCGGGGTGATATCAGGGGTTCTGCCGGACGTCATCCTGCATCATTTTACGCATCGGCGAGGGGCCCCACCCCTTGCTCGCTGACAGCAAAATTCTGCCCACTGTTTCTCTAGTGATAGTAATTGTTTTAAGTTCCTCCCTCCCTTTTGACACTTGATTTTCTACTGATCTTGGAATGCTTTTTGTGTCTTCTACCATGAAGACAGATACAAAATACTTGTTCACAGTTTCTGCCATTTCCATGTTTCCCATTATTAATTCCCCAGTCTTACCCTCTAAGGGATCAGCTTTAGCTATTAGTTTCCTTTTTATATACTTGTAGAAGTTCTTACAGTCTGTTTATATATTTTTTTTATATTTCTTGCCAGTTTTCTCTTACATTCTAATTTCTCCTTCCTTTATTTTTATTCATCCTTTTTTAGTTTCTAAACTTTTCCCAATCTTCCGGCCTTTCAATAATCTTCGTAGAATTGTACACCTTTTCTTTCAATTTGATACCATGCTTAACTTCCTTAATTAGCCAGGGATGGGCATTTTTCTCAAGAGTCTTTCTTTCTCAATGGTTATATCTTTGTTGAGATTATGAAATATCACCTTAAATGTCTGCCATTTCTTCTCTATCATCTTACCTTTTAGCCTATTTTCCCAGTTCACTGTAGCCAACTCTGTTTTTCATACCTTGTAATTGCCTTTATTTAAGTTTAAGACACTACTTCCTCATCCTCAAACTGAATGTGAACTTATTGCTTGTTATGATCACTCTTGCCTGGAAGAACATTTACTATGAGATCATCAAGTAATCTTGTCTTGTTACATGTTGCCAGATCTAAAATAGTCTGTTTGCTATTTTGTTTGAGAACATATTCTATTACAAAATTGTCCTGAATGCATTCTAAGAACTCATCCTCAAGGCTACCTTTGTCAATTTGATTCATCCAACCCATATAAAGATTAAATCACCAATGATTATTGCAGTACCTTTCTTACAAGCCCTCATTATTTCTTAATCCACACTCTGTCCTACAGTGTAGCTACTGTTAGGAAGCCTATAAAATACTCCCACTAGTAACTTCTTCCCCTTGATATTTCTTATCCCCAAGCACACTGATCCTACATCTTGATCTTCAGAGCCATAATAATTTCTCACGATTAGATTTATCTCATCCTTGATTAGCAGAGCTACCCAACCTCCTTTTCCTTTCTTCTTGTCCTTCCAAAATGTCAAATAGCTTTGAATATTCTCTCGCCGGCCTTCGTCACCTGGTAACTACGTCTTTATGATGGCTGTCATATCACACCCATTTATTTCAGTTTGTGCTATCAGTTCATCCATCTTGTTATGAAAGCTTTTGGGGGAGGTGGTGGTGTAGTGGTATTCTCACTGTACTAGTAATCCAGAGACCCAGGGTAATGCTCTGGGGACCTGGGTTTGAGTCCCGCCATGGCAGGTGGTGAAATTTGAGTTCAATAAAAATCTGGAATTAGAAGTCTAATGATGACCATGAAACCATTGTCAATTGGTGTAAAAACCCATCAGGTTCACTAATGTCTTTTAGAGAAGTAAATCTGCCATCCTTACCTGGTTTAGCCTCCAGACCCACAGCAATGTGCTTGATTCGTAAATGCCCTCTGAAATAGCCTAGCAAGCCACTCAGCTTTCAAGGACAATTAGGAATGGGCAATAATGCTGGTATAACCAGCGACGCCCCCATCCAATGAATGAATAAAAAAAAAGAGCCTTTGATTCAATCTCTCTACTATTTTTCCCTACATTGTCCTTTCTTTGCATGTTTGTACACTCCATCCCTCCCCATCATGTTCGGATTTCATTCCCCATTGCACTACCCTGCACTATTGCCTCATTCTTCCTCATTAACTTTATAAATCTCTCCTCTTGTGAGCTCTTCCCCTACCTTCCTATACCCCACTATTTAGTTTAAAGCCCTCTCTGCAGCCCTAGTTATGCTATTCACTAGGACCCTGGTCCCAGCATGGTTCAGGTGAAGTCTGTCCCAACATACAGCTTCCTCTTTTACCAGTACTGCTGCCAGTGCCCCATGAAATGAAACCTATTTCTCCCAACCTTTAAGCCATGCATTCCACTCTTACTTACTCTATGCCAATTTGCTCGTGGCTCATAGTAAAACAGATTATTACCTTTATGGTTCTGCTTTTTAATTTAGCCCTCAGCTGTTCGTACTCCCTCAACAGAACCACTTTCTTAGTCCTACCTATATCATTGGTAACCACGTGGACCACAACAACTGGATCCTTTTCCTCCCACTCCAAATTCCTCTCCAACCCTGAGGAGATGCCTTTAACCCTGGCACCAAGCTGGCAACACAGTACTGGATCTCCATATCTGTCTCACTCATAATCACACGCTCCTGTTCCTTGCCAAAGACCAAATCTGAAGTACCTAAGTTAAGGGGTGCGACTCGTGTTGGAACAAAGTGTCCAAGTAATCTTCCCCCTCCCTGATGCATCACAGTATATGAAGCTTGCATTCCAGCTCATCACCTCTGAGCCAGACTCTTATTGCAGATGTGTTTGCTGTGGATCACACTGGTGTCCACCAGCCCCATAATGCTATAGATGCAACACATCATCTGCCCTGCCATCTTTGTTGTTTTTTTTAAATTCGGGTTTCAAGTTGAGAAATAATATTCAATGATAATTTGTTCTTATTTGAAAAAGTTTAACTAGTTAAGCAATAAATGTAGCAAAGATGTGACAGTATTGGTTAGTACTAGAGAAGGGAGTAGAACCATATTAAATAGGAGTAGACTAAGAAGGACTATGATGAACACAAAGGAAGATTTACAATGCATGTATATAAACACACAAAATGTAATGAATAAAGTTGGTGAGCTACAAGCACAATTAGCTGTATGAGAATATGATGTAGTGGCAAGAATAGAAAAGTGGCTTAAAATGGTGAAGACTGGACATTTAATATTCAAGGATACAAAGTGTTCGGAAAAGATAGAGAAGGAAAAAGAGAGGTGGGGTGGCAGTACTGATTAGGGAAGACATTTTAGTGTTGGAAAGAGAGGATGTCCTTGAGGGGGTAAGGACAGAATGCATTTGATTAGAGTTGAGAAGCAAGGATGGTATGATCATGCCACTGGGGTATTTTATAGGCCTCCAAAAAAGTGGCAGATAGTGGAGCAAATCTGCTGGGTGATCACAGAGGTGTGCAAGAACTATAAAGTGGCAATGCCAGGAACATTAATAACCCAAATATCAATTTGGATAATTGCTGAAAAAAAAGACAAGTCAAAGCTTTTGCCTTGCACTCATCAGGACACTTCATAAGAATAACAATATAAGTACTAGAGAAATGAATGGGACTTAAAAGTAGATAAATCCCCTGGGTCTGATGATCTACATCCCAGAGTATTCAGAGGTGGCTGTAGAGATAGTGGATGGTGGTCATCTTTCAAAATTCTATAGATCCTGGAATGGTTCCTGCAGATTGGAAGATGGTAAATGTAACCCCACTATTTAAGAAAGGAGGGAAAGGGAAAAGGGAGAGCTACACACCTGTTAACCTGACATCAGGCTATAATCTATAATAAAGAATGTGTAACTGGACAATTAGAAAATAATGCGTCAACATGGATTTATGAAAGGGAAATCATATTTAACAAATCTGTTGAATTTTTTTGGATATAACTAGGAAAAATAGATAAATGGCAACCAAAGGATATGGTATATTTAGATTTTCAGAAAGCTTTTGCTAAGGTCCCACACAAGGAGCAGAATCATCCGTGCCCGTTGGCATAGGGTTTGTTTGATGGCATGAGCAGACAATATGGCGAGAAGGCCAAAAACCGGTTTCACAACATCATGAAACCAATTTACGATCGTCCGCTCAGCCCGTCGATGGCGGGCCGCATTCCCCTCCATCGGACATCGGGAACCTCATTGTAATACATGAGACCAGAAGACCGTAAGACAAAGGAGCAGGAATTAGACCGTTCAGCCCATCGAGTCTGCTCCATCATTCAACCATGGCTGATAAATTTCTCAACCCCATTCTCCCGCCTTCTCCCCGTAACCTTTGATCCCCTTACCAATCAAGAACCTATCTATCTCGGTCTTAAATACACTCAATGACCTGGCCTCTACAGCCTTCTGTGGCAATGAGTTTCATAGATTCACCACTCTCTGGCTAAAGAAGTTTCTCCTCATCTCTGTTCTAAAAGGACTTCCCTTTACTCTGAGGCTGTGCCCTCGGGTCCTAGTCTCTCCTACTAATGGAAACATCTTCCCCACGTCTACCTTATCCAGGCCTTTCAGTATTCTGTAAGTTTCAATCAGATCCCCCCTCATCCTTCTAAACTCCATCGAGTATAGACCCAGAGTCCTCAAACTTTCCTCATATGTTAAGCCTTTCATTCCTGGGATCATTCTCGTGAACCTCCTCTGGACTCTCTCCAGGGCCAGCAAATCCTTCCTGAGATACAGGGCCCAAACTTGCTCACAATATTCTAAATGTGGTCTAACCAGAGCCTTATAAAGCCTCAGCAGCACATCCCTGCTTTTATATTCTAGTCCTCTCGAAATAAATGACAACATTGCATTTGCCTTCCTAACTACCGACTCAACCTGCAAGTTAAGAGAATCCTGGACTAGGACTCCCAAGTCCCTTTGCACTCCAGATTTCTGAATTCTCTCCCCATTTAGAAAATAGTCAATGCCTCTATTCTTTCTACCAAAGTGCATAACTTCACAATTCCCCACGTTGTATTCCATCTGCCACTTCTTTGCCCATTCTCCTAACCTGTCTAAATCCTTCTGCAGACTCCCCACCTCCTCAATACTACCTGTCCCTCTAACTATCTTTGTATCATCTGCACACTTAGCCAGAAAGCCCTCAGTTCCTTCATCTAGATCATTAATATGTAAAGTGAAAAGTTGTGGTCCCAACACTGACCCCTGCGGAACTCCACTAGTCACCGGCCGCCTTCCTGAGAAGGACCCCCTTATCCCCACTCTCTGCCTCCTGCCAGACAGCCAATCTTCTTTCCATGCTAGTACCTTGCCTCTAACACCGTGGGCTCTTATCTTATTGAGCAGCCTCCTGTGTGGCACCTTGTCAAACGCCTTCTGGAAGTCCAAGTAGATAACATCCATTGGGTCTCCTTTGTCTAACCTACTCGTTACCTCTTCAAAGAATTCTAACAGATTTGTCAGGCATGACTTCCCCTTGATGAAACCATGCTGACTTTGCCCTATTTTACCATGCACTTCCAAGTATTCTGAAATCTCATCCTTAATAACAGACTCTAAAATCTTACCAACAACCGAGGTCAGGCTAATCAGCCTGTAATTTCCCGTCTTTTGCCTCACTCCCTTCTTAAACAGGGAGGGTTACATTAGCGATTTTCCAGTCCTCTGGGACCCTCCCTGACTCCAGTGATTCCTGAAGGATTACTGCTAACGCCTCCACTATCTCTTCAGCTATCTCCTTCAGAACTCTGGGGTGTAATCCATCTGGTCCAGGTGATTTATCCACCTTCAGACCTTTGTTTTCCTAGCACCTTCTCCTTGGTAATGGCCACCATACTCACCTCTGCCCCCCCCCAATGACTCTCTTGAACTTTGGGGATATTACTCGTGCCTTCCACCATGAAGACTGATGCAAAGTACCTATTCAGTTCCTCCGCCATTTCTTTGTTCCCCACTACTACTTCTCCAGCATTATTTTCCAGCGACCCTATGTCCACTTTTGCCTCTCTCTTACCCTTTATATATCTAAAAAAAACTCTTGCAATCTTCTTTTATATTACTGGCTAGTTTACTCTCATATTTAATCTTCTCCCTTCTTATTTCTTTTTTAGTTGTCCTCTGTTGGTCTTTGTAGGCTTCCCAATCCCCTGGTTTCCCACTGCTCTTCGCCACATTGTATGCTTTCTCTTTAGCTTTTATGCTGTCCCTGACTTCCCTTGTCAGCCATGGTTGACTCGTCCTCCCTTTAGTATGCTTATTCTTCCTAGGGATGAATTTTTACCGTGTCTCCCAAATTACTCCCAGAAACTCCTGCCATTGCTGTTCCACTGTCTTTCCTGCTAGGCTCATGTCCCAGTCAATTCAGGCCAGCTCCTCCCTCATGCCTCTGTAGTTGCCTTTATTCAACTGTAATACCATTACATCTGATTCCAGCTTTTGCCTCTCAAATTGCAGGGTAAATTCTATCATATTATGGTCACTTCCTCTTAAGGGTTCCTTCACCCTAAGGTCCCTTATCAAAACTGCCTCATTACACATCACTAAATCTAGAATTGCCTGTTCCCTAGTGGGCTCCACCACAAGCTGCTCCAAAAAGCCATCTCATAGACATTCCACAAATTCCTATTCTTGGGATCCACTACCAACCTGATTTTCCTAGTCTACCTACATATTGAAATCCCCATGATCACTGTAACCTTGCATTTCTTGCATGCCTTTTCCATCTCCTGGTGTATCTTGTGCCCCACATCCTGACCACTGTTCGGAGGCCTGTACATAACTCCCATTATGGTTTTTTTACCTTTGTGGTCCCTCAACTCTACCCACACAGACTCTACATCATCTGACCCTACGTCGTTTCTTGCTATCGATTTAATTTCTTACTAACAAAGCAACCCCACCCCATCTGCCAACCTGCCTATCTTTTTGATAAGATGTATATCCTTGGATATTTAGCTCCCTCTCCTGATCCCCTTGCAGCCATGTCTCCGTGATGCCCACCACATCATACCTGCCAATTTCCATTAGGATGCCATCAATTCCCCTAATTTTAGAATCCCCTACACCTACCACTTGTCCTTTTGCTCCCCCGTCTTGAATGGCCTCCTGTGTCAGGGTACCGTGGTCAGCTGGCTCATCCTCCCTCCAGCCCTGTTCCTCATCCACACAGGGAGCAAGTACCTCATACCTGTTGGACAAGGTCAAGAACTGAGGCTCCTCTGTTCCTGAACACAGGATCCCTCTACCTGCCTCACTTGCAGTCACACCCTGCTGACCCTGACCACTGACCGAATTTGAGGTACTTAATCTACCAGGTGTGACCGCCTTCTGAAATAAAGCATCCAGGTAACTCTCCCCCTCCTGGATGTGCCGCAACGTCCAGAGCTCGGACTCCAGCTCATCAATTCTGAGCCAGAGTTCCTCCAGCAACCAACACTTACTGCAGATGTGGTCACTGCAGCTCGCAATTGGATCTGCCAGCTCCCACATCATACAGCTACAACACATCATCTCCCCAGCCATCTCTACTGAATTAATTAATTTATTAAATAGCTTTGCAGTGTTCTTTTTTTAAAATTTGGTGCAGATTTCCTATCAACCTATCAGGTCGCAGCTTTGACGTCACTTTTTCAATTTTGGCTTCAGTTACTCTGTGCCCCGAGGTCACCGTGCCGGTGCTCCTCCCTCTGAGTCTGCCCCAGGATTTAGTCACCAATCAGCTGCTTTTTCTTTAAAATCCACTTTCAGAAGAGTGTCCCTCGCAGGTCTGGTGCAATCCTGAAGGCACTGCCTCTTCCTCTCTCTCTCTTTTTTTTAGGTTTGAGGAGGAGGGAGGGATGGAAACACGACAGCAATGTAATGTTTGGGGCTATTCCATTCTTTGACAGTGGGTCCTCTTAGATTGCCTCCTGAGTCGCGGTGGCTGTGCTGACTTCTACCAGAATTTTTTTTTTGAAAAATATACTTTATTTATAAAATATCTGGAAGAACATTCCAAAACATTTCAAAATCACAATCACAATAGTACAGTCAGATTCAACCTTTACACATGGATCACTAGGTGCATCAATACAATCAATGAGTATTACAAACATTTCAATACAATATGGTCAATGCAGACAATCAGACAATGGTATTGGAGTTATCAACATACATCATATTGCACTCTGAGGTGCTTCAATACAATGATAATACAATTAGTATTAAATGCATACATTCACTTTGAGCTGTACAGCCCGAGGGGCATATACAGTTCCCAGCACCTCAGTGCACTATGGCAGAAAGGTCTTAGACAGCGACCTTTCCCCATTGCGCCTTTGCGATGGCTGCCCCAAGCTTTAGTGCGTCCCTCAGCACGTAGTCCTGGACCTTGGAATGTGCCAGTCTGCAACACTCAGTCGGGGACAACTCTTTGCGCTGGAAGACCAACAAGTTTCGGGCAGACCAAAGAGCGTCTTTCACCAAGTTGATGATCCTCCAGTTACAGTTGATGTTTGTCTCGGTGTGTGTCCCTGGGAACAGCCCGTAGAGCACAGAGTCCTGTGTCACAAAATTGCTCAGGATGAACCTCGACAGGAACCACTGCACCTTTCTCCAGACCTTCTTTGCAAAGGCACAATCCACAAGGAGGTGAACAACGGTCTCGTCCCCACCACAGCCACCTCGAGGACAACGTGCAGAGAGGTTGAGACACCTGGCGTGATGGAATGATCTGACGGGGCGGGCCTTTCTCACCACCAGCCAAGCTACGTCTTGGTGCTTGTTGGAAAGTTCTGGCAGTGACACATTCTGCCAAGTGACTTTGACAGTCTGCTCGGGAAACCATCCCACCGGATCCACCCTCTCCTTTTCCCGCAGGGCATCTAAGACGTTACGTGCTGACCACTGCCTGATGGACTTGTGGTCAAAGGTGTTTCTCTGCATAAATCTTCCCACGAGGGACAGGTGGTATGGCACGGTCCAACTTCTTGGAGCGTTCCGCGGCAGCGTGGCCAGACCCATCCTTCGCAACACCGAGGAAAGGTAGAACCTCAGCACGTAGTGGCACTTGGTGTTTGCGTACCAAGGGTCTACGCACAGCTTGATGCAGCCACACACAAAGGTGGCAATCATATGAGGGCGATGTTGGGCACGTTTTTCCCCCCTTATCTAGAGGCTTGTACATTGCGTCCCTGCGGACACAATCCATTTTCGACCTCCAGACAAAGCGAAAGATGGCTCGGGTGATCGCCATCTGGAATGGGCCAGACCTGCGTCATGTACAGCAACAGCGAGAGTGCCTCACACCTAATGACCAGGTTCTTACCCGCAATGGAGAGGGAGCGTCACTCCCACATGCCCAGTTTTCTTTGCACCATAGACACTCGCTCCTTCCAGTTTCTAATGCATGCCCCAGTCCCTCCGAACCATATCCCCAGCACCTTCAGGCCATCAGCCTTGACGGTGAAGGGGACAAAGGATCGGTCAGCCCAGTTCCCAAAGAACATGGCCTCGCTCTTCCCTTGATTTACCTTGGCTCCCGAGGCCTGTTCGAACTGGTCACATATGTGGATCAGTCTGCGCACCGACAGCGGATCTGAGCAGAAGACAGTGACATCGTCCATGTACAGGGAGGCTTTGATCTGAGTGTCTCCACTGCCTGGGATTGTCACTCCTCTTATGCCCGGATCCTTCCTGATGGACTCAGTAAAAGGTTCTATGCAACACACAAACAGGACAGGGGAGAGAGGGCAGCCCTGCCTGACTCCAGATTTAATAGGAAAGTTATCTGATTCCCACCGATTGATTGAGACTGCGCTGCTGGTATTAGTGTAGAGCAGTTGGATCCAATTGCAAATTCCCTCCCCAAACCCCATTTTGGAGAGTACATCCACCATGTAGGTGTGCGATATTCTGTCAAAGGCCTTCTCCTGATCCAGGCAGATGAGGCAGGTGTCCACACCACTGTCCTGCACATAGGCAATCGTATCCCTGAGCAGCGCTAGGCTGTCAGAGATCTTCCTGCCTGGCACAGTGCAGGTCTGGTCGAGGTGGATCACCAATTCCAGAGTGGACTTGACCCGATTGGCGAAGACCTTGGACAGAATCTTATAGTCCACATTCAACAGTGAAATGGGTCGCCAATTTCTAATTTCCTCCCTTTCCCCCTTCCGCTTGTAGATGAGGGTGTTGATGCCTTTCCTCATGGATTCTGACATGCTGCCAGCCAGAAGCATACTCTCGTACACTTCTAGCAGGTCTGGGCCAATCCAGTTTCCCAGAGCCGAATAGAACTCCGCCGGAAAGCCATCACTTCCGGAAGTTTTGCTCTTCTCGAAGGACTCAAGGGCCTTAGTCAGTTCATCAGGAGTTAGCGGTTTGTCCAGGCTCTCCTGTGTATTGTCATCTAAGACCTCCGTGATAGAGGACAGGAAGGACTGGGAGGCCGTGCTGTCTGTGGGCTTCACGTCATACAATCCGGCATAAAAGGATTTGCTGATCCTCAAAATGTTGGACTGCGATGACTTTATTGAGCTGTCTTCTTCCTTCAGACTGCTGATCACAGAGCTCTCTCTGTGTACCTTTTGGAAGAAGAAACGTGAGCACGTCTTATCCTGCTCCAAGGAGCAGACTCTGGACTGGAAGATGATCTTGGAGGCCTCCAAGGCAAAGAGCGAGGCTTGCTGGCCCTTCACTTCTTGGAGTTCCTCCTTGACATCGACCCCCATCGACTGCAGCCGCAGCAGGTCCTGAATGTTTTTCTGGAGTCGGGACATTTCCCTCTGTTCCTTTCTAGCTTTCTGGGCACCTTTGAGGATGAAAAACCTCTTGATGTTTCCCTTGATCACCTCCCACCAGTGTGTCAGGGACTCAAAGAAGGGTTTCATGGTTCTCCAACCTTTGTAATCCCTCTTGAGCTCCTCAATGTTCTCTGAGGTCAGCAGTTGCACATTTAGCTTCCATGCCCCCCTGCCCACCCTCTGGTCCTTCTCTCAGTGGCAGTCAGCCAGTAGGAGGCAGTGGTCAGAGAAAAACACTGGCTTGACGTAGGTGGATCTGACTGCGAATGCACGGGACACAAACAGGAAGTCTATCCTGGAACAGATGGACCTGTCTGGCCGGAACCAGGTGTATCTATGCTGCGCTCCGTCTGCAGGGTTGCTGACGACGTCGTGCAGCTTGGCATCCTTTACTGTTTCCGTCAGGGATCTGGACGTAGCGTCCAATCTGCTATCAACCCTGCTGGATCGTCCAGCCACATCGATGATGCAGTTGAAGTCACCGCCCAGAATGACCGGCCTGGAGGTCGCCAGCAGCAGTGGGAGCTGCTGAAAATCCACCAGCCGCTCGGCCCCTTGTGATGGGGTGTAGACATTAATTACCTGGAGTGGAGCATTCTTGTACATTACGTCTGCTACGAGGAGGCGCCCGCCCACCACCTCTTTAACCTCTGGGACGGTGAAGTTGTCTCCCCACAACAGAATACCCAGGCCGGAGGAACGAGAGTTGTTTCCTCCCGACCAGATCGATGGCCCATGGGACCACCATCGTGACCAATGCCTGTAGGAGCTGAGATGTGGTATCGCACAATCCTGCAGAAACAACAGGTCAGCTTTGACCTCGGCAAAGTAGTCCAAGGTCGCCACACATCGTGTAGTAGATTTAATGCTACGCACATTTATGGATACAATCTTTAAACCCATTTTAAAGTCTCTAAGCAAACCTGTTGTCTTTGAGGGTTCCAGACCTTTGGTCTGCTCCTGCATACCCATAGTGTTCACAAATTGCCTCACTTTGGATGGGCTGAGGAAACTGTTCTGAACCGCCCCATTGGAGATGTTCCGCTCAGGTGGCATCTGGGGGTTCATGCAAAGAACGGGATTTGAAATGTCCTCTGTTGGAGAAGTCTCTCCGATCCTCTCCCCCTCTGGGGCGTTACTGCTCCCGGCTTCCCGGAGCTGGGGTGCGCTGAGCGCTTCACTGCTTCCAGATTCCTGGGGCTGGGGTGTACTGGCCTCTTTGGGTTGTGGGCAAAGTTGGGGTGCGCTGGTCTCCTCCTTGCCTCCAATTTTCTGGAGCTCAGGTGTCTCGTCCTCCAACTCCCTAGAGCTTTGCCGCTTCTTCTGTAGGTGCCACCCTTGCACTTCTTCGTCCGAAGAGCAGCTGCCCATGTTATCCGCGTCGGATGGGAGACGCCTCTTGCCACTTGTCTGGGAAGTGGCTTGGTCCCTTCTTAGCCCGTCCTTCCTTTTGGCTCTCTTCACCAGCTGCCACTCCCTCTGCTGATTTTCCACTGCTTCCTCCTCCATTGATTCGTTCTCCTGGGGAGTGGGAGGTTCAGGGGGCAATGCTGTTGATTGGCTGACTGTTGCCTCAATCTTTTCCTCCATCTTGTCTCTCTCTGTGCCCTCCTTTGTCCCGTTGTTCTCCCTGGGGGCCTTGGTGGTCGGAGGGTTGCAAGTGTCCTTGGTAGTAGTGACACAAAGCATTTAATCTGCTTCCCCCTCGTTAGCTTTGGCTGCCTGTGCATAAGTGGGGCAGCGTTTGGGGCAGGTCCTGTAGAGGTGGCCTGCCTTGCCACACAGGTTGCAGCACTTAGTCTGTTTGCAGTCCTTTATCTGGTCCTCTTCCTGTTTGCAGTTCTTGCAGAGGACGGCGCTGCAGTTGGCCGCCACATTACCAGACTTGCCACATGAGCGACAAAGTTTGGGCTGCCCTGCGTTGACAAGGTAGCCACGGCTTCCCCCGATAGCAAAGCTGGAAGGAGGGTGGAAGATGGCTCCCTTACCATCGGTCTTGAGCGTGACCTTAACCTGGCGTTTGCATGTCCAAATCCCGAAGGCGTCTCTAACCTCGGTGCAGCTCCCAACCTTGTTGATGTACCTGGCGAGGAAGGTGAACACGTCAGCGACAGGGACGTGGGGGTTGTAGAGATGCACCGTCACCAAATGTTCCCGTTGCAATGGCAGAGCAAAGAGCGGCTCCACTGTCAGGATCTTCATCTCTGGCTGGTCTCTTTTCTCCTCGAACACCTTCAGGAACTTGACGCAAGCTGCCACATGCTTGAAAGTCAACTTGAAAAATCCAGCACTGGGGAAGTCTTGCAGAGAGTGGATCTCCTCCATTTCAACTCCACACACCTTCAACAGGATCAGCTTGATGAAGAAGGCCCGATCCATGTGTGCTGCTCCTTCGCTGTCCTTCACCGTCACCCGAACGGTGTTACATACCCCATGGAATGGGGCTCAATTGGTTATAGCCATTGCTTCACGACTACACTTGATCTTGGCCAAAAGGCCGAGAAGCAGGTCGTGGCGTCTGCGCTGACTTTTCCCAGAATTATTTTTTTTTTTGAAAAATATACTTTATTCATAAAATAGCTGGAAGAACGTTCCAAAACATTTCAAAATCACAATCATAAAAGTACAATCAGATTCAACTTTTACACATGGATCACTAGGTGCATCAATACAATCAATGAATATTACAATCCCCAGAATGCTTCAGTCACTTCTCACCAGCGCCCTCTGTTGGATCATGAACATATCATTATAAGGCCAGCCCACTGGACACATTCCCCGCTGCTGGATCTTAAAGTAGATAAATCCCCTGGGCCTGATGATCTACATCCCAGAGTGTTGAGAGGTGGCTGTAGAGATAGTGGATGGTGATCATCTTTCAAAATTCTATAGATTCTGGAATGGTTCCTTCCAGATTGGAAGATGGCAAACGTAACCCCACTATTTAAGACAGGAGTGCGATAGCACGCCAATGTGTTTTACAATAGCACATAGTGACGTGCACCTGGCAAGCTGCATTTCACTCAGAACTTCGAGGTTTGTTTGTCTACCTTGCTTCGATCAGTACTCGCGGTTATCAGCCCCAGACTTCACAGCCAGCTCCACATCACTTTTAGGGGGCCTGATGGGCAGGTCTCTACCTACCAGACCGGCCATAAGGCGGGGGTGGCTTTGTACGACTGCAGGGCTAGGGCTTACTTAGGGAAGGGGGTTAAGTGGCCTCAAGCAGGGGGAGATGCTGCAGGGCGAGGGCTGTACTGGAGAAGGGGGCTATCCCAGGGTGTGTGTGGGGGCACAAGTTGACCTGTGCAAGTGGCCTCAAGATGGTGAGGGCTGAGAAGGCAGTCTCCAGAGCATATGAGGCCAGATGCAGATGTGAGGGTGTGTGTGAAAGAATGAATGGTCATGTCCCTTGAGCTGGCAGTGAGGCAGATGCCAGTGCATATGTGATGGGCTTGAGTGTGTGAGTTTAGAGTGATGAGAAGGTTGCCTTACCCTGGCACCATGGATGAGATCAATCGTCCTCTGCCTGCATTAGATGGCCAACCTCTGTGCAGCATCGGTGCTGATCACCACTGCCACAGCCTACGAAGCCAGAGTGGCAATGCTGCTGCCCCTCCTGCGGCCAGAACAGGGGTAGAGGACATTATGGTGGGCCCAAAAGACGCTCGGGGGACTCATTACTAAACCTGGGGGCTGTAGACTTCTTGCCTTTCGGGGCCATCCTGTTTTCTGTGCAGCAGTCCTAGGCTGGAAGCACTGAGAGGTGTGCACACGGCTGCACTTTAAATTTGCTGCCCAGCTTGCTGAAGTGGCGAAGATATGGCATGGCGGGTGAATGAGAGCCTGCCGACCATGGAAACAGCGTAATGCAGCGGGTTTGGGATGATACAGTATAAAAAGCCACCATTGCGGCCAGCAGGTAAAATGTCGTTTTATCCGCCCGCTATTGCACTTCGTGCAAATCTGGGATGACTGCCTAAGAGATTGGAAAACAAAATTAGAGCACATGGGATTGGAGGGAATATACTGGCATGAACTGAGAACTGATTAATGACAGAAAAAAGAGAGTAGGAATAAACACATCATTTTCAGGTTGGCAGGCTGCGACAGTGGGGTACCACAAGGATTAGTGCTTGGACCCCAGCTATTCACAATCTATATCAATGATTTGGATGTGGGGATTAAATTTAATATTATCAAGTTTGCAGTTGACACATAATTAGATGGAAGTGTGAAGTGTGAGGAGAATGCAAAGACAATACAAGGGGATTTGGAGTGGCTAAGTGAGCGGACAAAAATTTGGCAGATGGAATACAATGTGGGGAAATGTGAGGTTTTCCACTTTGGTAGGAAAAAGAGAAATACAGAGTATTACTTAAATGGTGAGAGACTGGGAAGTGTTGAAATTCAAAGGGACTTGGGTGTCCTTGGTCATGAGTTACAGCAAGCAGTTAAGAGAGCAAATAGTTTGTTGGCCTTTATTGCAATAGGTTGAATTTAGGAATAAAGATGCCTTACTGCAATTATTTCGAGCCTTGGTGAGATAACGCTTGGAGTATTTGTGTGCATTTTAGTCTCCTCACCTAAGGAAAGATATACTTACCACAGAGGGAGTGCAATGAAGGTTCTCCAAACTAATTCCTGGGATGGAGGGATTGTCCTAAGAGGAAAGATTAAATAGCCCGGGCCTTTATTCTCTGGAGTTCAGAAGAATGAAAGATGATCTCATCCAAACATCTAAAATTCTTACAGGACTCGACAGGGTAAATGCAGGAAGGATGTTTCCCCTGGCTGGGGTGGGGGGCATCTAGATCCAGGGGACACAGTCTCAGAATAAGCAACAGGCCATTTAGGACTGAGATGAGAAGGAATTTCTTCACTCAGAGGGTGGTGAATCTTTGGAATTCTCTGCTCTAGAGGGCTGTGGAGGCTCAGTCATTGAATAAGTTCAAGAGTGAGATCGATAGATTTCTACATCTTAAAAATATCAAGGTTAGAATTTTCAGGTCGGCAGGTGGGCGTGATTGGCGGGCCCAGAATAGGCTGGGAAAAGGGCCACCACCCGCGATTAGCCCACGACTGCGATTTCACGCTGGTGGGCCAATTAAGGCCGGCCCAGCATGAAACACGGCTCCCCAGTGGTCAGGAAGGTGAGGGCGGGGGCCTGTCAGCCGCAGGGTCCAATGGCAACCCAGCAGCCTGTTTAAAACTGCACAGGCTGCCATGAGAAGAACATACCTTATGCGTTTTCAACAGTAAAGTTATGGAATCAAGTACAGCTGGAGATGCCAGGTAGGAGGGCAGGTCAAGTGGGCACTCAGCTTCTTGCTTTTCAGATGAGTGCCTTGCCATGCACCTGGAGAAGGTGGCTGCCCAGAGGGACACCCTTGACCCCAGAGATGGGAGGAGGAGGCCACCGCACCTCACGAAGAAAGTATGGAAGCATGGGAGGAGGTCACAGTGCAGGTCAGCAGCCATGACATGGTGTGGCGCCTATGGGTGCAGTGCAGCAAGAGACTCAATGACCTGCTGCACTCAGGAAGGGTGAGTACTGTGTTGGCGTGGATCAGTGTGCAGAAGTGTTATGGACTGTCTGTCCCCCTGTGGAGCTCAAGGGTGTTAGAGTCTGAGTGCCAGCTGTCAATGATGCTGGAGCTGGTCAAGGGAGTGAGCCCTGGCTGCCTGTACTGAGTGCCTTGCGGCTCAAGGGCCACATCTCGGATGTGCCCTGCGAGGTGTTCCTCGGGTGGGATTGGCCAGACTGCAATGGTGCTGCAGGTAAAGAGTGGGCGAATCAATGCTCCTCTGTCCTTTCAGAACAAGACGAGCCGTAACCAATTGGAGAGGTCACAGACAGGCAGAGGCCCGCCCAAACTGCTGTTGCTGACCAGGTTTGAGCAGGACCCCTTGAGCTGGAGAGGTGGCACACTCCACATGCAAGTGGTCATAGAGGGGCTGGGGGTGTCAGATGAAGGTAAGAGTGCAGTGCACAAGAGATGAGAGTTTTGGATTGTGCAACCATTCTTGTGTAGCCTCTTCATTAATGGGAGCCTCAAACTGGAGTTCCCTTTGATCATTGAAAGACGATGGCACCATGATGTAGATCTCCATTGTCTCACCAGAGTGCCTGGTATGCACAGAGACAGTATGATGACTTAAACTGATGACATGTCCTCCTTCTCCTTTAGATTCGCCAGCACACATGCATTCTCTGGACCACGAAGAGCCACCCCTGACACTGGAGGACCGCCGGGCTTCATCTGCACTTGCGTCACACCCACACTCTGAACCAGGCACCAGTGCAGATACCAGTGCCTCGGTGGATGTTAGATCATCGGCTACATTGTTGGTGCACATTGGTGAGGGCACTTCACACTCGCATGTGGTGCAGGTGGAAGCAGAGTGTGCTGTGCCCAGGGCGCCGGCAGTTGGAGATGCTGGACGTCCAGCAGGATGTGCAGGACGATTTGGCAGAGATCCATGAGGGTCTGCATGACATGGTCTCCGTTATGGAGGAGTCCATGCGGAGCGTAAGCACTGTATTGACCCTCATAGCCAAGCGCACTGCCTCCTCCATTGAGGGACTGGTGACTCTCATGGAGAGGCAGCTCCAGGAATCAAATCATGGGTTCCTGGGGATGTGTTGGGACCTGCAAGCCCTCACATAGGCAATGACCTCAGGTGGTCAGTGCCAGTGGGGGAGATGGATGAAGCACCCAGTATCCCAGCTAGGTGCCCGTCCATCAATGGCGAGTAGGGAGGTCCAGAGTGATCTTACATTGGCGCACAAGCTGCCTGTCATCTCTGCAGGCTCCTCTCAGGGCACTCTGGGTGATGGCAGCAGCTTCTCCGCCCATCAGCCAATGACCCTGGCATCTAATAAGGCTACACTGACTGGGGAGATGCCAGCTGTGGAACTGGCCACTCCCTCCCAGGCGGGGCCAGTAAAGGTTCCACTGGCCAGAGGACGACTGCCAAGGTTATCAAGGCCAACAAGGTGGCAGAGTCAGCAGCTGCCTCCAATGCCGGTGCCAGCGAGGGGAGGGCACCAAGACGTAGCACTCACAAATGTAAGTTTAAGGCACCATGAGCACAAGAGGGACAGTTCACGGGTGATCCTCCGTGCAGTTATGATTGGTTTATACATCTACTGGTGTGGGCATCAACACCAGTAATGGTCATGTCAATGTAATTTCAATGTGACAATAACATTAAATTTGCTCTTGTTGTGATGGCCTGAGTAAGCTTCACCTTTTATTTTTGGTGCAGGGTAGGCCAGTATGTAATGAGTGGCTCTAAACTTTATTGCACAGGACTTTGGGTTCACATGACAGGGGCATTTTGGACATCCTGGATGGAGGCAGCAGCCCTAGCATAAGGTGGGAGTGGTTACTTGGCAGCCTAGCTGAAGGAGTATTGGATCAAAGTGTCCCTGGTGTCCCTTCCTCCCTGGAAGTTACCGAGGTCTGCCTCCACACCCTCAACGTTCTCCTCACCATGCTCCTCTTCTGCCTCACTACTGGACTCATTCTCTGTGACCTGTGGAGCTGTGTCAAGATCCTCTTCCTCCACTGGGTACCCCCTTGCCAGTGCCAGATTGTGGAGAGCGCAGCATGCAACCACTATCAGTGACACCCACTCTGGGGGGTATTGCAGTGCGCCGCCTGAACAGTCCAGGCATCGGAAGCGCATTTTCAGAAGACCTATGGTTCTTTTGTTCACCGCCCTTGTGGAGGCATGACTCCTAATAAAACCCTGCTCTGCCTCTGTTCTTGGATGGCGGAGAGGCGTCATGAGCCACCTTTTCAACGGATAGCCCTTGTCAGCCAGCAGCCATCCATCCAGTCGGGCTGGAGCTGAAGAGCCTTGGTATCTGTGAGTGTCTCAGGATGTAAGCGTCATGGGAGCTGCCAGGGTACCTTGCACAGACTAGCAAAATCTGCATCCTGTGGTCACACACTATCTGCACGTTCATGGAGTGGAAGCCCTTCCTGTTGACGAAGGCACCGGGCTCACCCGCTGGTGCCTTGATGGCCACATGTGCGCAGTCGATTGCACCCTGGACACGGGGGAAGCCAGCAATCACTGCGAAGCCTCTGGCTCACTCAGCCTGGCTGACCTCATCCCTACAGAAATGAATACATGTCATTACCTGCCTGAACAGAGCATCTGCCACCAGCTTAACAGAACTATGGACAGCTGATTGGGAGATTCCACAAAGATCCCCCATTGAGCCCTGGAAAGTGACCGAAGCATAGAAGGTGAGGGCCATTCTGACCTTCAGAGCCACTGTCATGGGGTATCCACCCACACAGTCGGATGTGATCTCAGGCCCAATCATCTGACAAATGGAGGTCACAGCCTCCCTTGAGAGGCGGATCCTCCTTCATCATTGCACCTCTGAGGTAGTTGCGTCTCTGCCTGTAAACCCTGGCAGCAGGAGAGTGGCGTCTTCTGCGGCCTGTAACGCCTTGGATTTCCAGCTGGCCCTGCACCCCTTGTGTGCTGCTTTTCCCACAGGTCGCTCCCCTGGAAGCTGCATTGGGACACCTGGCCTCCTCTCCCTTCTGCCCCTCTCTTCCTCCTCAGAAGAGGTGCCACCAGCGGAGACCACAATCCCCATTACCAGGGTCACAGAAGGCTGTCTGATACCTGGAGGGGTCCACATGGTCTGAATCCTCCAGGGACTTTAGAGACACCAATGAGTCCTGAAATGAAGCCTAGAAATGCTAAGAATGAAGCCTCGAGCAGAGATGAAGCTGCCAAGTACCAATAGCAACCAGCAGCAAACTATCTCCAAAACCCCTCACTACTCACACGGGCAATGCTGCTGACCCTTTTTATCCCGCCCGTGGATGAGGTTTTGCAAATTGTTGACTACCCGCCTGCCCAGCCGACCAGTGCGAAATTGCACGGGCAACGTGAAATCTTGGTTGATTGACTTTTTAATTGCTTTAATTGGCCTCTTAATTGATGGCAGGTGCAGCTCTGACACCTGGGTACACTCGCCATCCGAAATATCGCACGAGCGTGGGATGACATCGGGGATGCTCACCCCAGGTCATCTCGCGCAACTTCACATCCGATCAGGTCGGGCTCTTGCCTGCCCGATCAGCATAAAATTTAAGGGAAATGGGGATAGTGCAGGAGGATGTTGTTAGAGTAAAAGATCAGCCATAATCTCATTGAATAGTGGAGTGGGCTTGAAGGGCCGAATGGCCTACTCCTGCTCCTATTTCTAATGTTCATATGTCTCTAATACTCACGTTCTCACCTACTAAAGCCTATTCAGGATGTCCAAAATGCCCCTGTCATGTGAACACAAAGTCCACTCACCTATTCATTTTCTTACCTCCTAAACCCTCCCACCTAAACTTCTCACCTACTTAGCATCTCAACTTCTCAATTACAATGAAGAAAATCAAATCAAATACTGGGGTTTATTTCTAGAGTGAGAGAATTAAAAACTGGGGAAGTTATGCTAAACTTATATTGATCCTTGGCTAGACCACACTTAGCATACTGTGTTGCAGTTCTAGTTGCCATATTATATAAAGTATATATAGGCACCGGAGAGGGTGCAAAAAAGATCTTTGAGGATGATATCCTAGATAGTCATACCTACCAGAAAAAGGTGAACAGGCTGGCTCTCTTTTCTCTTGAAAAATAGTAGCCCAACAGAGGTAGACATAGAGAGAATGTCTCCGGGAAGTCTCAGAATAAGGAGCGGGGAGTGAAAGCTGAAGGCCATCAATATAAAACAGTAGCCAAGAAATCAAATAGGGAATTCAGAAGAAACTTAATTACTCTGTAAGTAGTGAGATTAATACCTGGAATGAGGAAAGGTTAGACAGAACTGGGTTTATTTCCACTGGAGTTTAGAAGTGTGAGAGATTATTTGATTGAAGTATAAAAGATCCTGAGTGGTATTGACAAGGTGGAAAGGATGTTTCCTCTTGTGGGTGAGTCCGAAACTAGGGGACACTGTATTAAAATTAGGGGTCACCCTTTTAGGACAGAGATACAGAGGGTTGTGCGACTTTGGAACTCTTTGCCTCAGAAGGCAGTGGAGGCAAGGTCATTGAATATGTTTAAGGCAGAGATAGATAGATCAGGCAAGAGAATCAAAGGTTATCAGGGTAATGTGGTGAATTCAAAACATAAACAGATCAGCCATGTTCTTATAGAATGGCAGAGCAGGTTCAATGGGCTGAATAGCCTACTTCTCCTATTTCATATGTTTGTATGTATGATCATATAAGAATGTGAAACTGATTACCACTAGGCGTAATTAAGAGGATAGTATAGATACATATGATGGTAAACTGTATAGTATAGCAGGCAGAAATGAATGTAGAAGGTTGTGCTAATAGAGTTAGAATAGGAAGGATAGGAGAAGGCATAAGTAGAGCATAAACACTGGCATGCTCTGGTTGAGCTGATTGTATTTTTTCTGTGCTGTATATTCCACTAATTCTATATAACCTACTCAGCTACTCACCAAGTATTTTCTTTGCCACCCTACCCTTCAATGTCTTTTCTCTCAAAAAGCATTCTATGATTGTCTTTGTGTGTCACAGGTACATCTACTCTTGAACCAGAACTAGCACCAGAAATAGAGGCCAGCACAGCAGAGGTAGCTCCAGCAGAACCCACAGGTAGGACCACATCAAATTAACACGCAGTAGAGGCTTTTTTAACAATTTAGGCAAGGAATGTGCTTGTGCCTACCATAATGGATACTTGGGCCTAAAATGAGTATGGGGTGATTGAATATCGCAGCCTAATTCTCAAGCGGAGTTTGTTGGCTGCTCCACACATTTGCACTGGTGGGAGACCTCAGCCCAGCCCACTCTGGACCCTGGGTTGGCTACACACAACTAGTGGTTTGGCAGTCATGCCTTGGCTGGCCAAGCCGACCTCTGCTGACCATACACCAGCAAGGCCTGGGCCATTCAAACTCACAGTGTTCAGAGTGCTCATCCCCAGCTCCCAACTTCTCTCAATATTAAAGATCTTATGAGATGCAGTCAGATGCTTGTGCTCCGCTAGGCAATCCAAAAGTAACTCAGTTCCAACCTCATTTCCCTTTGTCCTATAACAGCTCCAATTGCATACAAACATACAAACTAAGAGCAGGAGTAGCCCACTCAGCCCTTCAAGCCTACTCCACCATTCAGTAAGATCATGTCTGATTTGACTGTAACCTCCCACCTACTCTGGAGAACTTTTCATCCACTTACTAATCAAGAAACTATCTAGATCTGCCTTAAAAATAGTAAAAGACTCTGCTTCCACTTCCTTTTGAGGATGAGAATTGCAAAGACTCGTGACCCTCTGAGAGAAAAATTTTCTCCTCATTTCTGCCTTAAATGGGTGACCCCTTATTTTTTAACAGTGACCCCTAGGTCTAGATTCTCCCACAAGAGGAAACATCCTCTCCACGTCCACTCTGTTAAGACCCCTCAGGATCTTAAAGGTTTCAATCAAGTTGCCTCTTACTCTTCTAAACTCCAGCGGATACAAACCCTAACCTGTGCAACCTTTCCTCATAAGACAACCCATTCATTCCTGGTATTAATCTAGTAAATCTTCTCTGAACTGCTTCTAATGCATTTACATCTTTCCTTAAATAGAGAGGCCAATACTGTACACTGTACTCCAGCTGTCATCTCACCAATACCCTGTACAACTTTTTAAAAATTCATTTTTACTGGATGTGAGCATCGTTGGCTAGGCCAGCATTTATTGCCCTTGAGAAGGTGGTGGTGAGCTGCCTTCTTGAACACCTGCAGTCCCTATGGTGTAGGTACACCCACAGTGCTGTTAGAAAGGGAGTTCCAGGATTTTGACCCAGCAACAGTGAAGGAATGACGATTTATTTCCAAGTCAGGATGGTGAGTGGTGTTCCCAAGTATCTGCTGCCCTCGTCCTTCTAGATGGTAGTGGTTGTGGGTTTGGAAGGTGCTGCCTAAGGAGCCTTGGTGAGTTTCTGCAGTGCATCTTGTAGATGGTACACACTGCTGCCACTGCTTGTTGATGGTGGAGGGAGTGAATGTTTGTGGATCAATCAAGCAGGCTGTTATGTCCTGGATGGTGTCAAACTTTTTGAGTCTTGTTGGAGCTGCATTCATCCAGACAAGTGGAGAGTATTCCATCACACTCCTGACTTTTGCCTTGTATATGGAGGACCAGCTTTGGGAGTCAGAAGGTGACCCCTTCTCGCCGCAGGATTCCTAGCCTCTGAACTGCTCTTGTAGCCACAGTATTTATGTGGCTAGTCCAGTTCAGTTTCCGGTCAATGGTAACCCCCGGGATGTTGATAGTGGGGGATTCAGCGATGGTAATGCCATTGAACATCAAGGGGCGATGGTTAGATTCTCTGTTCTTGGAGATGGTCATTGCCTGGCACTTGTGTAGCTCGAATGTTACTTGCTACTTGGCAGCCCAAGCCTGGATATTGTCCAGATCTTGCTGCATTTGGACATGGACTGCTTCAGGACCTGAGGAATCACGAATGGTGCTGAACATTATGCAATCATCAGTGAACACCCCCACTTCTGACTTTATGTTGGAAGGAAGGTCACTGATGAAGCAGCTGAAGATGATTGGGCCTAGGTTCAAGAAGGCAGCTCACTCCCACCTTCTCAAGGGCAATTAGGGATGGGCGATGAATGCTGACCTCGCCAGCGATGCCCACATCCCAAGAATGAATAAGAAAAATCCAACCATCACCACCAGCAGCTCTCCTCATTCTCTTTGTTGTCATAATATTGATGCTCACTAACTGGCCTACTCCTGCTCCTAATTCATATGTTTGTTTGTTGTGAAAGTGGTGATGAGTCTCCTCCTTGAACCACTGCATCTGGCGCAACAGCTGCTGGGAGTCCATGTACATTGATGGCTATCTGCACAGGATTTCGTTACTGCACAGGCAGGGTACTATTGCACATGGATGGTGCTGCGTGGTTGAATATCACCACTAGTTGAATGTTTAGCTAGTGTGTAGACAGTACCTGCTGCATCTATTGAACTCATTGCTACACCCTCCCATTGACTGACATTCCTTCATGTGACTGCATGATGTCGCTTATTTAGATATTTCCCGGTGATTAGATGTTACATTATACACCCAGGGTGCAAACAGGTCATCAGGTTGATATGTGCTCACTTTTTCTTTGCTGGGATGTACTTACACATCCTACTACCCCTCCCTACATCTTCTCTGAGTGACAAGGAAAATCCCTGAGACTTGTCACCAGTTCAGGAATCCTATCTCAATCCTAACTCAACAAATATCATGGCAACTTGCATTTATAAAGTAGTGAAACATCATAGGAATGTTATCAAACAAACTTTGATACTGAGCCACTTAAGGAGATATTTAAAGAGATGACCAAATGCTTGGTCCAAGAAGTAGGATTTAAGAAAGACCTTAAAGGAGGAGCAATACTGAAGCCACAGTTACATTGATTTTTAAACGTATGCCTGATATCTTCTTTGAATGACTGCCAACAATCAGATTTGTTGTCCCACTACTGTGTGATTGGATATGACTGTGTTGTTAGATGTGTTTGCATTTGGCTAGCTGTTGTGATTGGAGTCTGAGTAGTCTGAATAGTCTCCTCTATTTGGTGCCGATGGAACTAATGTCTGTGTTTTATTTGCAGAAACCAAGATGACCAAGTTTGAGGTGGAAGCTTTGGAGGCCCATAATCACTACAGAAGCCTGCATGACACACCTGCTCTCCAGTACAGTAAAAACTTGCAAGAAGAATGTGAAAAATGGGCAGAGTTTCTGGCAACAACTGGAATTGTAGAGCAAAGTCGTACCAAAAATGGAGAGAACATTTGGACTACAGTCTCCGCTCAGGAAGTTTCAGGTGTATATTTCCCTCTCCTCTTCTTATTTTCCCTCTTTGTGACTCTATTAGTTCTGCGCTTTGCTCTGTGCCTTACTCAACATGGTTTCCTGTAGCGCATCTTGCATCCAGCAAAAATCTGACTTTGGTTCTCATCTCAGCAACCTGACTGAATTACACACATTGCAAGGAGCTGCAGCCACTCCCTGGGATTTAGTGCTTGAACTCATGAACTACATGTTGTGCTGATTCTGCCATATCGGTTTCATTTTTGCTGTTTATACCTCACAACTTTCACCAGATGAGATTGACAATGTGTTGTCTTATTTCAGGCAAGGATCCAGTGGTCGCTTGGTATAATGAAATCAGTGACTATGACTTTAGCAGTCCTGGTTTTAGCACCCTGACAGGTATGTGTTTTCAGGTTTGTACCTAAGGATGAAGAATAGAAATCAGAAAAAGAGACCCCCACAGCTCATTAGTGAACTGCTTCTCTCACCTGTAGTAGAATCTCAAGTGAATGACATGGAGCATTGTCCCCAGCCTCATATACTGAAACTAGGTGTTGGCGGAGTAGTGGTGAGGGTGCAGTGGTCAACTTGCCAGTGAGAATTTCGATATGTTGAAATATTTGTAAACGCTTTCCTCTTACAGCCGAAAGACTGATGTCTGGAAATCTGAAACATTAAGAAGAGGAAGAGTGTAATGTATGAGGATTGCGCTTCTGAAAGTTTTGTAACACGTGAAGCTTGTAACAGTCTGTAACAGTGAGAAATTTGTAACAATCTGATGTTTGTAACAGTGAGAAATTTGCAACAATCCGAGGTTTGTAACAGTGAGAAATTTGTAGCAGTCTGAAGTTTGTAACTGAGAAATTTGTAACAATTTGAGCTTTGTAACTGAGAAATTTGTATGACACTAAAGGAGAATTGTGTGTTCAGCAGGAGTTTGTCAGCGCACTTGCAGCATAAATGGGATTATTACCAAACTTAGGCTAATGTTAGTGTTGGAGCGAGAGACCAGGTACAAGGCACTTCAAACTAAAGAAGTTGGGATTTTTCTTCTTGGACCAGAGAAGGTTACGGCAGATTTAATAAAAAAAGTTCAAATTTATGGAAGAATTTGATAGAGTAAAAAGGGGATCCTAGTAGGAAGGCCGGTGACATGACCATAACTGTGAATTCAATAAAGTAAGATTGACTGGTTTAATCAGTAATAGTGTAAGTCTTCAACACGCTGCACTTGGTGTGATGAAACCATAGGACGGGTTTACAATATTGTGTTTCAGTGCAAAAATAAATTCTTCCCTGTGATATTCTTTATTTGGGTTTTTGCATTGTCTAGACATTGCTGCAGTTATTGTTTGATTGTAACGTTCATAGAAGTGTTATAACACATAGAGTTTAGTGAAGGTGTATCTGCTTTAGGATCCTGACTGTGCCTGTGGTGGGCAAGAGTAGCTGAATTGGGGGAAGAGCTCCTACTTTGCCTCGGGTGTTGTTGGGCTGGTTATGATGCCCACATTAGGTTGGGAGATTTCCCTCAAATGAGCCTAATGTAGAGTTGGTGAGGAATATTGAGTTGTGCCGGCCAACTGGTGGAGGATCCGGAAACTTGAAACTTTGCCAACGTTTGGCAAGTGCCATCCATCTACTAAAGTGTATCTCACAGGAGCCTAAATCCACCCTCATGAGACAAAGGTCGGGATTTCTCTTTCTGCCTGTCATGGCAAGGGCTGTGTTTCATCTCCACTTTGAGAGGGAGGGGCCTTTCAAACCATGGGGGCAGATTGAAGAGTCAACCTAAAGGAATGATAATGCCATTCAAGGCCTTTCTCTCATCCCACCTATCCAGAATGCAACAGTGCCAGGCAGAGCATGCCTTCCTGAACATGGTCTCTCCATCATTTATAAGGGCGGGTGGGAAGGAAATCTGGTACTTTTGTGGATTGCAGCATCCTCAGTGCATAAGCTTCATTAATCCTTGTTTTTCTTGGTCCTCCTGTCTGCCTTCATTCTTTAGTGACAATAGTTACAGACTCACTTGTTAGAGTTTTACTGATGTGTGCGCTTGGCACAAATGCATATTCATACATAATATCCATGTAAACAGCTCATAAATGGACATAGCATAAACGTGTAATTTTAACCTCACACCCAGGAGATTACATAGCTGTAGAGGAGGGTGGGAGGAGGAAGGATACGGTGATGGGGTTTCAGCCATCATGCATTTGTGGAGCTGGCTTCATGGGTCACTTCCTTTCCTGTCTGTCAATGCTGTGTAATTGTATAGATACATAAATCACAAACATGGATGTATGTACCTGTGCACACATCTGTACATGTCCATACACATGAAGAGGCTATATATATTTATTTGTTTATTTGCAACAGGTCAATTTACCCAGATGTTATGGTTGGCAACCACACATTTTGGCATTGCGTTTGCAAAGAGTGACAAGGGAATATATGTAGTGGCACAGTACAGCCCAGCTGGAAACATCGTTGATCAACATTCCTTCCAAACAAATGTGCTGCCACCAGACTCACTTTCCTTGGATTTAAAAGATAAGCAGGATTCAGGTTCCCAACAAACATCCAGTGAGGACAGTACAGCAGGTAAGAACAGGAATGGGAACAGCATGTGATGTTCTGTAAGAGTATGGGTGAATGTGAAGGGTTTTGATAGACTAGATGGTGAGAAACTGGCAGAAGGCCAGTAAGCAGAGAACGTTGATTTAAGATAATCAACAAGAGAACCAGAGGGGAAATGAAAAGAATGTTTTAACTCATGAGTTATTATGACCTGCAGTGTATTTTCTCAAAGAGTACTGGAAGCAGACTCAGTCATAACATTCAAAAGGGAATTAGATCAATACTTGACAAAGGCACATTTGCATGGCTATGGGGAAAGAACAGTAGAGTGGGACTAATTGACTAGCTTGTGCAAAGATGCTGAACAGGGAAGAAGAGCTCAATGTCCTCCTTCCATGCTGTACTATTCTATGAATGCAACTATCCACCTGCGAGACACAAAACACTCTGATTATGTTCTTAACATACACTGCATGTGTGGGCATCTGAGTTTGTATGTCTCATGCGTGACTGTGAACCTGAGTCTATGACCAGAATTTTCCGGCCCTGCCATGGCGAGATTTGCCATGGGAGATGCAGGGGGCCAGCCAAAAGTCCACTGATATTTGGCTTGATGGAATATCCCAGCAGCAGACAGGGCCAGAAAATCCTGGCCTATGTACTGTGTTTGCATGAATGGAGTCAAACTTAGCACAAAGGAAGGTGATTGTAGTTGTCAGGAACCAATAATCTCAGCCCCAATATGTCACTGTAGGAGTTCCTCAGGGTAGTGTCCCAGGCCCAACAACCTTCAGCTGCTTCATCAATGGTCTTCTCTCCATCATAAGTTTAGAAGTGGGGATGTTCACTGATGATTGCACAATGTTCAGTACCATTCACAACTCCTTAGTTATGAAGCAGCCACTGCCTGCATGTAGCAAGACCTGGACAACATTCAGACTTGTAGCTAACAAGTGGCAAGTAACATTTGCACCACACAAGTACCAGGTAATGACCATCTCCAACAAGAGAGAATCTTAACCATTTGCCTTTGACGTTCAATGGCATTACCATGCTGAATCCCCCACCATCAACATCCAGGGGGTCACCATTGACTTAACTGGACCAGCCATATAACTACTGTGACTACAAGAGCAGGTCAGAGATTGGGAATTCTATGACAATTAACTAATCTCCTGACTCCCCAAATCCTGTCCACCATCTACAGGGCACAAGGCAGCATTATGATGGAATACTGTTCAGTTGCCTAGATGAGTGCAGCTCCAATAACACTCAAGAAGTTTGACACCATTCACAACAAAGCAGCTTGCTTGATTAGCACCCCATATGCCACTTTAAACATTCGCCCCCTCCACCACCAGTACACAGTGGCAGCAGTGTATACCATCTACAAGATGCAGTGCAGCAACTTGCCAAGCCTCTCTGAAAAGCACCTTCCAAACACATGATCTCCACATCTAGAAGGACAAGGGCAGCAGACTCATGAGATCACCACCCCCAAGCAACACACTATCCTATCATGGAACAATGTCATTGTTCCTTCACTGTTGCTAGATTAAAAATCTGGAACTCCCTCCCTAACAGAATTAGGGATGTATGTACATCAGATGGACTGCAGCGGTTCAAGAAGGTGGCTCACCACCACCTTCTCAAGGGCAATTAGAGATGAGCAACAAACCCCAGCCTAGCCAAGAGATGCTCATGCCCCTTGAATGAATAAAAAAACCCCTATAAATCTTCACCCCTAGTCTTCTTCCTCACAATCCAATTTTTCCTCATTCGAGTCTTTGCTTTTCTTCATTGTCACTCCACTCACCTTCAGTCTCATGCTCACTGGGTCTATGGATTCCACTGAATATAACAAATGGATGTGATGGGATGGAGAGCATGGTGGGATAGGGTTGAGTAATCAGTCAAGGCCATTTGATGGGAAGGAAGGATAGGCTCTGTTGGGGTGTATGATAGAATAGAGGAATGTGACGGGATGGGGGATTGTTAGAATAGGGTAATGTAATAGGATGAGATTGTTTTAGAAAGGTGTGTATGATGGCATATCAGAGTGTAACTCATCTGCTGCTGAAAGCTTTATCCAAGGACTAGTTACCACTTGACGTGGCTATTCCAGTGCATTTCCAGCTGGTCTCCCATGTTCTACCCTGCATAAAAATGATATCATCCAAAACTCTGCTTCCTATATTTTAACTCGCACCAAGTTCCATTCACCAATCATCTCTGTGCTCAATGGTCTACATTGGTTCCTGGTTAAGCAACAGTTCAATTTTAAAATTCTCATCTTCATTTTCAAATCCCTCCACATCCTTGCCCCTCCCTATCTCTGTAATCTCCTCTAACCCCACAACCCTCAGAGATATCTACACCCCTCTCACTCTGGCATTTGAACATTCCAGGTTTTAATCACCATACCGTTGGTGTTAGTGACTTTGTTCCATTCTCCATGGAGACCAATAACCTTTGAAGAGAAATTCAAACATACAGCTATTAGCTGAATGACATGTCAAGATTTCATGTTTACTGGAACAAGTGATAAAAGAAACACTATTGACTAAACATTATTTTCTTTTGGTCAGCACCTTATACTTTAAACAACAGAAATAAACAGCTCTTTCTCCTTAACACACATTGCACTCTCCACAGAATTATAGTTGTTATGGCAAACAATTAACAATTTCTCCTAGTTTCCAATGGATCACTTTCTTTTTACTTTCACAGCCAGGTAACTTCCAAACCTATAACTGACTTTCACTGTGAGGTTACACTGTAGATTCCTTCCTTTAGCTCAAAGCTAGGTGAATCTTCCAACCTCCTTTAACTCCTCATTACTGGGTTCTTTGATCTGAGCATGAGCTCGCACCCGTGTTCCATGTGGTGAACAATAAAGTCAGCATTTTCTCTGCTTCAGGTACAGGCCTGTCTGCCTCAATTTCCTGCTCTCTCAGATGGCTGCAGACCATACAAAACAAACTGCTGTCTATCTGTGATGTTCATGGATAGGGAAGCCTGTAACCTGGCCTCAAATTGGCTTCCTCTACCGTCTTCCCCATAGCAAAACATGTTAGCTTTGTATCTGAGTAGGAATGCTAATTAGTTATCCTTAAACCCAACTCTCTTTCACCTTAGAAGTAAATGGATAGTTTATAGCAATACTGTTTACAACTTGGTACCTATTAACACCTTTCTGGAACTTTGGGAGACTCAGGGTCTATTCATTTGACTCAGAAAATATTGTTATTATCTTAAGTGTAAATACCTTGCAACTTCTCAGTAAAAGAATCAAAGCCTTCCTTTGATCGCTAACAATCAAACCACCCAGGCTTACTGTCAGGCAGCCTGCAGAACAGGTCACATGACCCCCTTCATTTACCCTAAATTTAAAGCTACAGTCTCAAAATATAATTATCTTATTAACCTCATAATTGTAACACTTTCGGCTGCCAAGACTCTAAGCAGAGGAATTCCCTCCTAAACCTCTTTGCTTCACTTTTTATCTAGATAGAGGAATATGATTGGATGGGATGTTTAATAAGGAGAAGTATGATGGGATCAAGTGGTTGACGAGATGTATGAGTGTATCAAGATGAGGTGGGCGATAAGCATGATGGAATGGGACAAGAAGGAGAAGTGTTGGTGGACGGGATGGGATGATGGATGAGATGGGTGAATTAGTTAGGATAGGATGGTTGATGGAGTAGGGTGGTTGATACGATAGGGACTATGATGGAATAAGGATGGGTAATAGGTGTATGTTCAACTCCTACTACTTTTCACGGTACTGATGACAATCTGGATTTCATTTTCAGATCTGAGTGCATTTGAGAAAGAGGCATTGGCTGCTCACAATACATACAGGGCTCGTCATAACACAGCACCTCTCTCGCTCAATAAAGAATTGAGCAAGGATTGCAGGGTGTGGGCAAATGTCCTTACACAGGATGGTGTCATTGCGCAAAGTCCAACCAACTTTGGTGAGAATATCTGGTCTAATCCAAGCATCACTGAAGGAGAAATCTCAGGTTTGTATCTCCTCCATTGTTTTGTACAATGTTTGAAAAAATTACAAAAACAATGCAAACGTTAAACATAGGAATTAGATTTAAGAACTTCAGCAGAATAGTCAAGTAAAGTCACTCCCAATGACATGGTCATAAGGAATGTCTTTTACTAATAATAAAGTGGTGGAAATACTGAATAGGTCTGGCAGCTTCTATGGAGAAAGAAACAGAGTCAACATTTCATATCAATGACCTTTCTGATTAGGTCCATTCCCATTTGGATATTTATTTCCCTGGTTTTTTGAAGGAACTAACAACATATTTTCTGCTCTGGCTTTTGCCTTTTCCTGCTTATATCTATCTACAAACTGCTTTTTAAAAATCTCCTTAGAATTAGGTTCATTTGTCAGATTATTCATTCTGTGCTTATGTCTCTAGGTCTGCACGCCCTTTCCAATTTATAACTTTGCTTTGCCTCATTTTCAAATCATTTTAGGCAAAGAACCTGTGGATGCCTGGTACGCTGAAATGAAGTATTATGACTATGAAAAACCCGGTCTCTCCGAGAAAACAGGTTCATGTTTAACTTTTTCTTTACTAACATTACCAAATCAAAGTCCCAGCTCACTGGTGAAAGAATAAGTGACAACAGCACAGTGAGTTCTGTGGGTAACCTGTTCAAGTCCACTGTGAGTCCCAGTTAGTGGAGTTTTGTGGAGAGCATGGGGGAGGCGGGGCTGGTCTTGCTAAGACATCATTGAAAGCTGTACATACAGAATACGTAATACTGTTGTGATTGTTTTCAGTTCAACTTATCACTTTGCACGCACACACACACACACACACACACACACATACACACTCTCTCATGGGTGCGTGTGCATGCACACACACGCACACAAGCATACACACACTTATACCTGCTAAGACTCACATGCACTCACACACACAAATGCCCACATATACATTCACCCTCATTCACATGTTTACATATACCTTCACACATATGTGCAACATACACATATACCCAAATTCACTCATACTCATATGCACACACATACAAATGCACACAAAGGTAGTGCAAGTGACACAAACATGGACTAAATGTTTCCTTCTTCCTGTTCCCGTTAGAGCACTTCACTCAAATGATGTGGAAGGAAACCACGGACATGGGGATTGCGTATGTCGTGAGTGATAAAGGGGCCTTTGTGGTGGCTCAGTATAAGCCACGCGGGAATGCCACCAAGGTAGAAACTTTTGTCAAGAATGTACTACCACTGGATGCAGCATATAGCGAGCCTCTTTTCAAAGCAGAGGCTCCTGAAGGGGAGGCAATGCCAGCACCTGCGGGATCACCTCCAGGTAAGGCTGAAGTACCCCATGTGAGAGGGGACCAAGACAGAATAAGGATGTTTATCATTTACACTGACCTGCAGAGTTTAAAAAAATTTTGTGACATGCTTTAAAGTGTAAGTAATCTATGTTATTTACTTGTGTCTATGTGTATGTACCTTTGTGTGAGTATGGATCTTTGAATATTCATACATATGTGTGTCTGCTGCATATGTAACTATATGCCAATGTATGTCTCCATCTATGTGTGTGCATGTTTGCGTACGAAATAAGAGGTAGGTCATTTAGGACTGAGATAAGGAAGAATTTCTTCACTCAGAGATTGGTAAATCTTTGGAATTCTCTACCCCAGAGCCCTGTGTGGCCCAGTCATTGAGTATGTTCAAGACAGACATTGATGGATTTTTAAATATGAAGACATCAAGGGATATGGGGATTGTGTGAGAAAATGGTGCAGGTAGAAGATCAGCCATGATCTAACTGAATGGAGGAGCAGGCTTGAGGGGCTGAATGACCTACTCTTGCTCCTAGTTCCTGTGTTCCTAATATAAGAAATAGGAGCAGGAGTAGGTCATGCGGCCCCTCATTTCTGCTCCACCATTCAATACCATCATGGCTGATCCTTGACCTCAACTCCACTCTTCCGCCCAATCCTCATATCTCCTGACTCCTTTAGAATCTAAGAATCTTTCAATCTCAACTATGAACATACTCAACAACTGAGCTTCCACAACCTATCTGGGGTTGAGAACTCCAAAGATTCACAACCCAAAGTAAAGAAATTTCTCCTCATGTTAGTCTGAAATGGCCACCCCTTATCCTGAGACTCTGTTCATTCCAGCCATATCACCTCTTTCTATGCCACTGTGACTACCTCAGCCTGGATCGACCCAGAAGGAAAAAACAGTAAAAACTGGGAAATAAGAATCCTGGTCTGAACTCTCTTGTATACCTTAAAATGGAACACCAGTAAAACTGGGAAATAAGGTCTGAACAGTTTTTTCCTTCTTGGTAGCATGTATCCATGCCCTTAAGTTTGTATCTGGATGTGGCTAACTGAGTAGTGGCCAGTGTACTTCTTTGCATATTTGTGCATGTCTCTTGGTGTATATATTTACTATGTCTGTATCTCTGTATGTTGTGTATCTGTGTGTGTTTGTGAGTATGTGTTTATGTTTCAACCAGTATTACATATAATTACACAGAAGATACAGCACTGAAACAAGTCCTTTGGCCCAACCAGTTCATGCCTGTATTAATGCTCCACCTGAGCTTTCTCCTATCTTTCCTCACCTAACCCTCTATTCTCTTCTCCCTCAAATGGTTATCCAACTTCCCCTTAAATACACCTATATTAGTTGCCTCAACCAATCCCTTTGGTAGGGAATTCCACATTCTGACCACTCTTTGACTAACAACGAATTTGGTTCCTTGGTGATTATCTTACAACAATTGCTTCTGGTTTTGCTGTTCTCCACGAGTGGAAGAACTCTCTGCCAAAACCATTCATAATTTTATAACTCATAACTTAATTCATAACTCAAGTTCTGTCGAAGGGTCATGAGGACTCGAAACGTCAACTCTTTTCTTCTCCGCCGATGCTGCCAGACCTGCTGAGTTTTTCCAGGTAATTCTGTTTTTGTTTTTTCATAATTTTAAAGACCTGTATTAGGTCACCTCTCTGCCTTCTCCTTTCAAGAGAAAACGTACGCAGCTTATTCATATTTTCCCAAAAATATACCTTGCTTGTGAAATTCGTATAAGTATATTACATGACAGTTCAAAACTGACATTACGTAAAGCGAAACAAACCAGTTTCTTCCAACACTGTATGTCACACACGACATTTACCATTACAGTCAATGGCCCAGAACTTTCATGGACTGGCAATCTCTGTTGATTGCCACTCTGCCCATTTTACTTACCCAGGTCATGAGCTGCACATTTCTCACCATAATCTTCCAACCCAGGCCTGGTGAGAAATGTACAGTATAGCAGCTTCAAAATCATTTCAGTGCAGGGCAGCAGCTCCAGAATCATGGGCTGCATCTTCCGGTCGGCGAGCGGGGAGCGGGGCCCACTCACCGACACATAAAATGACGCGGGGTGACATTGGGCAGGCGTCCTAATGTCACCCTGCGTTATTTAGATTTTCAGTTTGGCGGGTGCACAGCTGAGTCGGCTGCGCGCCCGCCGAACTGTCGATGGCCATTTAAGGCCTTTAAAAAAAGTGATTAAGCCAATTAATGGACCTGCCCATCCAACCTTAAGGTTGGTGGGCAGGCGAAGAGCCCAGGCGGCCTTTAGGAAAAAACATGAAACTTCATCCACGGGCGGGGTGAGGTTTCATGAGGGATTTAAAATTTGTATAAATGTTTAAATAGAAGAAGTTGACATGTGCCAGCTCATGTGACAGTGTCACATAAGGGGACATGTCAGGAATACTTTTTCTACCCTTCCAAATATTTTTAAAACTTCCACCTATTTCCCTGAGGCGACACATTGCCTCAGGAAGATAGGTGCGCTCTTTCACGTGCATGCGCGAAAGGGCACATGCCCGGCTCAGGGAATTCCACCCCCCCCACCCTCGCACAGGGAGCACACAGCGCTTCCAAGTAGATGTCACGCTGGGTGGGCCTTAATTGGGCCACCCATGTAAAATCGCTGCATGCCCCCAATTGTGGCGCCAATCGGGAATCCGCCTGCTCCGGCACATCCCCCCCCCCCCCCCCCCCCCCCCCCCACAAAGGGGGGAAAATGCTGCCCCATCTCAGTGCAGTAGAGCAGCTCCGGAATAATTTCAGTGCAGAGCAGCAGCTCCGGAATCGTTTCAGTGCAGAGCAGCAGCTCCGGAATCGTTTCGGTGCAGAGCAGCAGCTCCGGAATCGTTTCGGTGCAGAGCAGCAGCTCCGGAATCGTTTCAGTGCAGAGCAGCAGCTCCGGAATCGTTTCAATACAGAGCAGCAGCTCTGGAACCCTTTCAGTGCAGAGCAGCAGTTCCTGAATTGTTCCAGTGCAGAGCAGCAGCTCCGGAATCGTTTCAGTGCAGAGCAGCAGCTCTACAATCCTTTCAATACAGAGCAGCAGCTCTGGAACCCTTTCAGTGCAGAGCAGCAGCTCCGGAATTGTTTCAGTGCAGAGCAGCAGCTCCACAATCCTTTCAATACAGAGCAGCAGCTCTGGAACCCTTTCAGTGCAGAGCAGCAGCTCCAGAATTGTTTCCATGCAGTATAGCAGCTCTGGAACCCTTTCAGTGCAGAGCAGCAGCTCCACAATCCTTTCAATACAGAGCAGCAGCTCTGGAACCCTTTCAGTGCAGAGCAGCAGCTCCAGAATCGTTTCCATGCAGTATAGCAGCTCTGGAACCCTTTCAGTGCAGAGCAGCAGCTCCACAATCCTTTCAATACAGAGCAGCAGCTCTGGAACCCTTTCAGTGCAGAGCAGCAGCTCCGGATTTGTTTCAGTGCAGAGCAGCAGCTCTGGATTTGTTTCAGTGCAGAGCAGCAGCTCCGGATTTGTTTCAGTGCAGAGCAGCAGCTCCGGATTTGTTTCAGTGTAGAGCAGCAGCTCCGGATTTGTTTCAGTGCAGAGCAGCAGCTCCGGATTTGTTTCAGTGCAGAGCAGCAGCTCCGGAATCATTTCAGTGCAGAGCAGCTGCACCGGAATCGTTTCCATACAGGGCAACAGTTCTGGAACCCTTTCAGTGCAGAGCAGAAGCTCTGGAACCCTTTCAGTGCAGAGCAGCAGCTCTGGAACCCTTTCAGTGCAGAACAGAAGCTCTGGAACCCTTTCAGTGCAGAGCAGCAGCTCTGGAACCCTTTCAGTGCAGAGCAGTAGCTCCGGAATCGTTTCAGTGCAGAGCAGCAGCTCCGGAATCGTTTCAGTGCAGAGCAGCAGCTCTGGAATCATTTCAGTGCAGAGCAGCAGCTCCACAATCCTTTCAGTACAGAGCAGCAGCTCTGGAACCCTTTCAGTGCAGAGCAGCAGCTCCGGAATCGTTTCAGTGCAGAGCAGCAGCTCCAGAATCATTTCAGTGCAGAGCAGCAGCTCCAGATTCGTTTCAGTGTAGAGCAGCAGCTCCGGAATCATGTCAGTGCAGTACAGCAGCACCAGGGGGACTGAAACCCTGTCCCTTTTTTACGGTCCTAGCTGCCATAAAGCAGTAAGTTTAAAGATCCCAGTCATTTTGACAGGAGGGACGGTCTAAAGTACATTACATCCCTGCAGACATGGTCCATTTTGATCCCCAGGCAAAGTGGAAAATGGCTCAAGTGATTACCACAGCCTAATGAGTGAGACATGGACCAGACCTATGCACTGTACAGCAACACCATGAGTGCCTCGTACCTGACGACCATGTTCTTAACCGCAATGGAGAGGGAGCGTCCTCCCACATGCCCATTATTTGCTTTACCATTGCTACACACTCCATCCAGTTTTTGGTCCTTCAAGGAGTCTGACATGATGGTGAAAGTGACAAAGGTTCAGTGGACCCATTTCCCAAAGAACATGACCTCAATCTGGCCTCCTGAGGCCAGTTCAAACAGGTCACAGAGGCTCATCAGTCTGCGCACTGACATTGGATCTAAGCAGAAGATGGTGGTGCCCTTCATGTACAGGGAGACTTTGACCTGAGTGCCCCCATAGCCTGGGATTGTCACCCCTCTTATGCCCACATCCTTCCTAATCGACTCGGTAAAAACAATACACAGACAAGACAGGGGGGAGAGGACAGCCCTGCCTGACTCCAGATTTGATCAGAAAGCTCTCCAATTCCCACCCATGGATTGAAACTGCACAACTGATGTTTGTGCAGAGCAGTTGGATCCAATTGCAGATTCCATGCCCAAAGCCTATTTTGGAGATCAAATTGATCACGAACGTGTGTGATATTCAGTCAACGTCCTTCTCCTGGTTCCAGCTGATGGGGCAGGTATCTCCCTTCTCCCACCCACCATCCTGCCCATAGACAATCATATGCCTAAGTAGCACAAGGATATCAGAGATCTTCCTGCCAGGTACAGCGGAGATCTGGTCAGGTTGGATCACCAACTGCAGAGCAGACTTGGCCCAATTTGTATGACCTTGGACAGAATTTTGTAGTCCACATTAAGCAATAAAACGGGTCAATAATTTCTAATTTCCTACTTCTTCCCCTTTCTCTTGTGGATGAAGGTGCTGATGCCTTCCCTCATAGATTCTGACATTCTGCCAGCCAGCAATATACTCGCGAACACTTCCAGCAGGTGTGCACCAGTCCAGTCCGACAAAGCCGAATACAACTCGGCTGGTAAACCGTCATTTCCAGGAGTTCCGGGACCTGGCTTCCTTTGTTAGCTTGTTCAGAGTTAGCAGTTTGTCCAGACTCTCCCACATGCTGTAATCTAAGACCTCCATGATAGAGGGCATGATCCACTGGAAGGTCACGCTGTCTGTAGCGTATGTAGTCATACAAACTGTTATAAAAAGGTTTGCTGATCCTTAGTATGCCAGCTGAGCTGTCTTCTTCCTTCAGGCTGCTGATCACAGAGCTCTCTCTCTCTCTGTGCCTTTTGGAAGAAGAGACATGGGCACATCTCATCCTGCTCCACAGAGCGGACTCCAGAGGATGATCTTGGAGGCCTCCACAGCCAAGAATGAGATCTGCAGGCTCCTCATCTCTTGGAAACCCTCCTTGACATTGTCCCCCATCAACTGCAGCAGGAGCAGATTCTGCATGCTTTTCTGGAGTCAGGACGTTTGCCTCTGTCTCCCTCTCTCACCTTCCAAATACCTCTAAAGAAAAAAAACCTCTTGATGTTCATCTTAACTGCTTCCCATCAGTGTGTCAGTGAATCAAAGAGGGGTTTCACAGTTCTCCAATCTATTAATCCCTTTTGAGTTCCTCAGTGTTTTCTGGGGCCAACAATTTCATGTTCAGCTTCCATGCCCCCCTGCCAACCTTCTGGTCTCCCTGTAGTTCACAGAATCACTTGATCACGGAATTGTTACAGTGAAGAAGGAGGCCATTCAGCCCATTGCATCTGCACCAACTCTCCGAATGAACAACTCAATTAGCGTCATTCTCCTGTCCCTTTTCCCAGTATCCTTGCAAATTATTTATTTTCAAATAATCACCTAATTCCCTCTTGAATTGGACCTGCCCCAACCACACTCAGGCAGTGCATTCCAGGGTCTAACCACTCACTGTGTGAAAAAGTTTTTTCTCATATTGCTTTTGCTTCAATTGCCAATTACTTTAAATCTGTGCCTTCTCGTTCTCAATCCTTTCACAAGTGGGAATAGTTTCTCCTCATCTACTGTGTCCAGACCCCTCATGATTTTGAATATCTCTATCAAATCTCCTCTCAGCCTTCTTTTCTCCAAGGAAAACAATCCCAACTTCTCCAATCTATCTACGCAACTGAAGTCCCTCATCCCTGAAACCATTCTTGTAAACCCCTACTGCACTCTCCAGTGCCTTCACATCCTACCTAAAATGCGCCTCTCAAAACTGTGCACAATACTCCAGCTGAGGTCTAACTAGTATCTCGTTCAAGTTCAACATAAGCTCCTTGCTCTTATACTCCGTGACCTTATTAATAATGCCTAGGATACTCTACATCAACTGCTCTCTCAACCTGTCCTGTCACTTTTAATGATTTATGTGCATATGCACCTAGATCCCCTGCTCCTGCACCCCCTTTAGAGTTGTACCCCTTATTTTATATTGTCTGTCTATATTCATCCTACTAAACTGTATCACCTCACGTTTCTCAGCATTGAACTTCATCTGCAACCTATCCGCCCATTCCACCAACTTGTCTAGGCCTTTTGAAGTTTTAGACTGCCCTCCTCAGAGTTTACAATACTTCCAAGTTTTGTTTCATCCACAAATTTTGAAATTATACCCTGTATGCCAAGGTCTAAATCATTAATATATATCAGGAAAAGCAAGGGTCCCAATATCATTTTCCAAATGGCAGGCAGTGACTAGTGGGGTACCTCAGGGATTGGTGCTGGGACCCCAGTTATTCACAATATATACTAATGATTTAGATGAAGGAATTAAATGTAATATCTCCAAATTTGTAGATGACACAAAGCTGGGTGGGAGGGTGAGCTGTGGGGAGGATGCAAAGATGCTTCAGTGTGATTTGGACAAGCTGAGTGGGCAAATGCATGGCAGATGCAGTATAATGTGGATAAATGTGAGGTTATCCATTTTGGTAGAAAAACAGGAAGGCAGATTATTATCTGAATGGCTATAAATTGAGAGGGGAATGTGCAACGAGACCTGGGTGTCCTTGTACACCAGTCGCTGAAGGTAAGCATGCAGGTGCAGCAGGTGGTAAAGAATGCAAATAGTATGTTGGCCTTCATAGCGAGAGGATTCGAATACAGGAACAGGGATATCTTGCTGTAATTGTACAGGGCCTTGATGAGACCACACCTGGAATATTTTGTGCAGTTTTGGTCTCCTTATCTAAGGAAGGATGTATTTGCTATAGAGGGAGTGCAGCGAAGGTTTACCCGACTGATTTCCGGGATAGCGGGACTGACATATGAGGAGAGATTGAGTCAGTTAGGATTATATTTGCTGGAGTTCAGAAGAATGAGGGGGGATCTCATAGAAACCTATAAAATTCTAACAGGACTAGACAGGGTGGATGCAGGAAAGATGTTCCCGATGTTGGGGGAGTCCAGAACGAGGGGTCACAGCCTGAGGATATGGGGTAGACCATTTAGGACCAAGATGAGGAGACATTTCTTCACCCAGAGAGTGGTGAGCCTGTGGAATTTGTTACCACAGTAAGAAGTTGAGACCAAAACATTGTGTGTTTTCAAGAAGGAGTTAGATATAGCTCTTGAGGCCAAAGGAATCAAGGGATATGGGGAGAAAGCAGGAGCAGGCTATTGAGTTGGATGATCAGCCATGATCATAATGAATGGCGGAGCAGGCTCAAAGGGCCGAATGGCCTACTCCTGCTCCTAGTTTCTATGTTTCTATGACTCCTGGGGAACTCCTCTACAAGCCTTCTCCCAGCCTGAAAACCATCCATTAGCCATTATTCTCTGTTTCCTGACACTCAGCCAATTTTGTATCCATGTTGCCACTGTCCCTTTTATTCCATGAGCTATAAGTTTTCTTGCAAGTCTGTTGTATCAAATGCCTTTTGGACCATGTACATCACATCAACAGCATTGTCCTCATCAACCCTCTCGGCTAGCTCTTTAAAAAACTCCAGCAAGTTGGTTAAACTGAATTTTCCCTTAAGAAATCCATGCTGGTCACTAGGAGCCAGTGGTTAATGAAGAACTCCGACTTGAATGCTCAGAGCACAAACAGCAAGTGTATCCTGGAAAGGACAGACCCATTTGAACTCAACCAGGTGTGTCTGTGCGGCACTCTGTCGTCAAGGTTGCTGAAGATGTCGTGCAGCTTGGCGTCTTTTACCATTTCTGTCAGGAGTCTAGGCATGGAGTCCAATTTGGTGTTGGGTCTGCCAAATTGTCCAGCCGCATCAATGATGCAGTTGAAGTCACCGGCCAGAATGACTGACCTGGATGTCACTAGCAGCGGTGGGACAGTTAGCTACTCGCTGTTTTGAGCCAGGACATGCACGTTGATTAGCCAAAGCAGAGTGTTTTTGTACATTACGGCTACTACGAGAAGGCACCTGACCACTCCCTCCTTAACTTTGGAGATGGTGAAGTTGCCTCCCTACAGCAGAATACCGAGACTAGAGGAACAGGAATCATTTCCCCTTATCGAGATCGATGGTCCATGTGACCACTATCGGAATCATTGCCTGTGGAAGTTGAGGTGCGGTATTCCACATTCTTGCAGAAATAACAGATCAGCTTTGACCTTGGCAAGGTAGCTGAAGGTTGAAACACATCTCATAGTAGGCGTAACACCATGCACATTAATGGAAGCAATCTTTATACCCATTTTAAAGCATTTGGCTCTTAATAGAACCATTGTCTAACAACTCCAGTCCTTGGATCTGCCTCTGCATCCCTATAGAGTTCGCAAGCAGTCTCCCTGTTGTTGGACTGCAAAAACCAATCAGGTCCATTCCGCTGGTATTGTTCTGCCCATTGATGGGGTCGGGAGGTTTATGCAAACACTATTGGGCTGTCCTCCATTGGAGTGGTCTTTCCACTCTGTTCCTCCTCGAGAACGTTGCTGCTCCCAGCTTTCCAGAGCTGGGATAAACTGGCCTCTTCACTGTCTCCAATATTCTAGAGCTCAAGTTTCTTCTCTTCTAGCTCCTTAACATTTTGCTGCTTCCTTTGTACGTGTCATTGTTGTCCATCCTCAACTGAAAAGCAGCAACCCCTGTCGTCCGTGTCAGATGGGAGTCGTTTCTTGCCACTTGTTTGGGAGATGGCTTCGTCCCTTCTTGGCCTCTGTTTCTTCTTGACCTTCTCCACCAGCTGCCACTCACCCGCTTCTTCCTCCGCTGACTCCTCCCCCATTGATTCGGTCTGCTAAGGAGGAGGCTCGGGGAACAGTGTTAGTGTTCAGCAACTTGTTGCTGCACCCTTTACCTCTTTCTTGTCCCTTTCTGTATCATTCTTTGTCTCATTCTTCTGACTGGAGGGCTTGGTGACTAGTGGAGTTCCGCAGGGGTCAGTGTTGGGACCACAACTTTTCACTTTATACATTAATGATCTAGATGAAGGAATTGAGGGCATTCTGGCTAAGTTTGCAGATGATACAAAGATAGGTGGAGGGACAAGTAGGAGGCGGTGACGCTGCAGAAGGATTTGGACGGGTTAGGAGAATGGGCAAAGAAGTGGCAGATGGAATACAACGTGGGGAAGTGTGAGGTTATGCACTTTGGTAGGAAGAATAGAGGCATAGACTATTTTCTAAATGGGGGAGAATTCAGAAATCTGGAGTGCAGAGGGACTTGGGAGTCCTAGTCCAGGATTCTCTTAAGGTTAACTTGCAGGTTGAGTCGGTAGTTAGGAAGGCAAATGCAATTTTGGCATTTATTTCGAGAGGACTAGAATATAAAAGCAGGGATGTGCTGCTGAGGCTTTATAAGCCTCTGGTCAGACCACATTTAGAATATTGTGAGCAATTTTGGGCCCTGTATCTCAGGAAGGATGTGCTGGCCCTAGAGAGGGTCCAGAGGAGGTTCACGAGAATGATCCCAGGAATGAAAGGCTTAACATATGAGGAAGATTTGAGGACTCTGGATCTATACTCGATGGAGTTTAGAAGGATGATGGGGGATCTGATTGAAACTTACAGAATACTGAAAGGCCTGGATAGAGTGGACGTGGGGAAGATGTTTCCATTAGTAGGAGAGACTAGGACCCGAGGGCACAGCCTCAGAGTAAAGGGAAGACCTTTTAGAACAGAGATGAGGAGAAACTTCTTTAGCCAGAGAGTGGTGAATCTATGGAATTCATTGCCACAGAAGGCTGTGGAGGCCAGGTCATTGAGTGTATTTAAGACCAAGATAGATAGGTTCTTGATTGGTAAGGGGATCAAAGGTTACGGGGAGAAGGCGGGAGAATGGGGTTGAGAAACTTATCAGCCATGATTGAATGGTGGAGCAGACTCGTGTGGAGGGTTGCTGGTCTCCTTGTTCGCTGTTCTGCCTGCATGTCGCTCCTTGGTTCTAGCCGTCCATGCCTAACTGAGGCAGTGTTTTGGGCAGGTCTTGTAGATATGGCCTGCCCACTACACAGGTTGCAGCATTTAGTCTATTTGCAGTCCTTTGTTGGATGATCTTCCTGCTTACAGTTCTTGCAGATGATTGTGCTGCAACATGGCCAGATTTTCCTCAGGCATGATAAAATTTGGGCTGCCCAGTGTAGACAAGGTAGCCCCAGCTTCCCCTGATAGCAAAGCTGGAGGGAGGATGGAGGTTTGCTCCCTTACCATCCACTTTCAAAGTCACCTTGACCTGCTGTTTACTAGTCCAAATCTAGAAAGGATCCTGGATCTTTGTGCTGTTCCTGACCACATCAACATATCTGGCGAGGGTACCTTGCAAGTATGCACATCCATGACAGGAACTTGAGGGTTGTAAAGATGCACGGTTGCAACACAGTTGTGTTGTGACAGCAGCTCCACTGTGAGGTTTCTCAGCAGTGCCAGGTGTCCTCTCTCTTCGAACACTTTGAGAAATTTCATACACACAACAATGTTCTAGAAGGTCACATCAAAGTATCCAGCACTGGGGAAATCCTGCAGGCAGTAAATGTCCACAGCTTTGAATCTGCTGCATTCCAAAAGGACGCGCTTAATGAAAAAGCTCAATTGATGGGTGTGCCTCCCTCATGACCTTTTACTGCCATTCTAACAGTGTTACACACCACTCCACCACTCGGTTTAGGGCTCAATTGCTGTTTGCAGCCATCACCTCTTTAAGTTTTCCCAGACATGCACCAACCAGAAGGAAAACAAACAAGTGCTTCCAACACAAAAGGGTGAAAGGTCAAAGCCTCCATTGAAACCCTCCTAAAAATAAATCAAACCCAAAAAAACTGCAAACTTACACTCGTCCTGGGAGAACCACCTTCTTGATCATTGTCTGTCCCCTGCTAAGTAAGTAAAACCCAGCCTATTCACCTTTTCCCGATAACTAAAATTTTGCAACTCTGGGCTCATCCTTGTAAATCTTTCTTCTAGGCTCTCCAGTGTCTTTTATGTCCTTGTTATAATATGGTGACCAGAACTGTCTACAGCACTCCAAGTGTGATCGAACTAAGGTTCAATACAGTTTAGTATATCTTTACCAATTTTCAAATCTAGCCATCTAGAAATATTCTCTAGTGATTTGTGTATAAACAATTACTTGGTAGAAGGCTGGTGAAAAGGGAGACAGATTGCTGAAAGTTTTCATAACTGATTTGTGAATTTGTACTCTCAGATCCCTTTGCTCCTCCATCCCATTTAGATTGTTAATTGCCAAGTACTAGATGACCTCCTTATTTTTCTTACTAAATGTAGGACCTCACACATCTCAATGTTGAAATTCATTTGCTCATATACCCATTTTGCACATTAATTAATGTCTTATAATTTGTTGCAATCCTTTTGTTGTGTCCTGGCCAATATTTATCCATCTTAAAAACAAAGATTTATCTGAACATTATCAGACAGAGCTACATAATCCCATGACCAACAGATCAGATCTAAGCTCTGTATTCCTGCCACATGCAGTTGTGAATAGTGGTGGACAATTAAGTAACTCACTGGAGGAGGAGGCTTTGCAAATATCCCCATCCTCAATGCTGGTGGATCCCAGAACATCAGTGCAAAAGATAAGGCTGAAACATTTGCAACCATCTTCAGCCAGAAGTGCCAAGTGGATGATCCATCTCAACCTCCTCCTGAGGCCCCCAGCATCGCAGATGCCAGTCTTCCGCCAATTCAATTCACTCCATGTGATATCAAGAAATGGCAAAAGGCACTGAATACTGCAAAGGCTATGAGCCCTGACAACGTTCCAGCAATGGTACTGAAGACATGTGCTCCAGAGCTAGCTGTATTCTTAGTCAAGCTGTTCCAGTATAGTTATAACACCGACATAAACCCAACAGTGTGGAAAATTGCCCAGGAATGTCCTGTCCATGAAAAGCCAGATAAATCCAATCCGGACAATAACGGCCCTGTCATTCTGCTCTGAATCATTAGCAAAGTGATGGAAGGTGTCGAAGAAACCTTTAAAAATAAAGAAAAAACCTTGCTTTCAAGCTGTACTTAATCAGCAATAACTGCTTACTGAAGATCAGTTTGGGTTCCACTTGGGCCAGTCAGTTCATGACCTCATTACGGCCTCAGTCCAAATGTGGACATAAGAGCTGAACTCCAGAGATGAGGTGAGAGTGACTGCCCTTGACATCAAGGCAGCATTTGACTGAGTGTGGCATCAAGGAGCACTAGCAAAACTGAAGTCAATAGAAATCGGGTGAACTCTCTCCACTGGTTGGAGTCATACCTAGCACAAAGGAAGATGGCTGTGGTTGTTGGAGGTCAATCATCTCAGTTCCAGGACATCACTGCAGAAGTTCCTTAGGGTAGCACCTTGGGCCCAACCATCTTCAGCTGCTTCACCAATGACATTCCCACCATCATAAGGTCAGAAGTAGGAATGTTCACTGATGATTGCACAATGTTCAGCACTATCCGCAAGTCTTCAGATACTGAAGCAGTCCGTGCCCGTATACAGAAAGACCTGGACAACATTCAGGCTTGGGCTAATAAATGGCAAGTAACATTCGTGCTACACAAGTGCTAGACAATGATCATCTCCAACAAGAAAGAATCTTTAATATAAATATTAGTGAGTTGCACATTCTCACCACTCTCTGGGTCAAGAACTTACTTCTGAATTCCCAATTTGATTTCATAGTGACTGTCTTATACTGTATAGATCATATTGACTTACTCTTCTCCAAAGGTGGAAACACATTCTCTGTTTAACTCCTATCTTACTGATTCTATTTCTGTCCTACTAGCTGCATTACTTTCAGTTACTCCATCTCCTAAGATCTGTGCCAGTTGAAAGGGGCCAGAACATTACAGGCATCCTCTTCGTCTCTAACATCATGGGATTGGTTCAATCTATCCCACAAACTGAGCGCAAATCAGAGAAATCATTGCTGCGCCTCCATCTGCTGGTCATGGATGTGTTCTCAGAATTGCAGTAATAGAGAATAATGCTTCTCTCTTCCATTCCCCCTGTGTCTCAGTTTCCTTCTGTTCCTCTGCACCTCAGTGACCTTCGTCTCTCAGTTATCTTCTCTCCAGGTCTCTTTTCCCTTTCAGGGATGCTCCACAAGTCAATTAGGTGAGTATAGATATCTCAGAGAGTATTATGGGCTAAGATCCTTTCTCCCTACTGTTTTTAACTCATCCTTTATTATCAAGACTCCCCCATCTCCTTCTCCATTTCAGCTATCTTTCTCAAAAGTCAAGTAACAGGAAACATTTAGTTCCCAACTTTCTTGTATCTTTTACACTCCATCTCATTTAGTTTATGCTCCCACCTCTTGTTGACTGATGTCCTTTGGGACCCTACTCTGATTCTACATGTGACTCTAGTCCCTCACCAACATGATTGACTTTTGAGTGTCTTTTGAAGAAGTTCTACTAAACTACTGCATTTTATCAATACAGGGCAATTAGAGGTGGTGAATAAATACTGAATTTGCCAGCGATGCCCATGTCCCAAGAATGAATTTTTAAAATGCAGACACTGACTACTATATTGTACAAATATAGAAAATTGACAAGCCGGAATAGATCAGCTTGTCCATCGAGCCTTTCCCACACTCGTGATAACTGGAGTAATATGACTAGGCATCTCAGGCTGGATTTTCATCCACATTTCGGGAACTGCAAGACAGGCCATTTCCCAACATTTCATTCTTGCTTTCCAAAAGGCAGCACAGTCACCCAGTATTTTGGTCTCTGGGAGTTGTTGCTGGCTGGAATCAAGGCCGCCATCTCCCGAGGCAGCATCAGGGGTAGGTGGATGGCGAAAGAGGCAAGCTAGAAGGCTCACATCCATTTATTGGGATGCTGGCCCAGTTCTATTCACAGTTGTCAGGCCCTATAGCCTCCAGCCCTCATCCCCCAAGCCAACCCCATATTCCCTCCATGCCTCTCAATGCATCCTCCTTGCCCACTCAAACAATATCCAATAGGCATAGAACCAATGAGCTTTATAATAACACTGACAAATCTTTGAAATGCCCATGAATTTTAAAAAATCAGCCATTCAAAAACCCCTTTGAAAAAATTGCTCCTCTTGCATTCTCATAAACTGTCAATCAAGCACAGGCAGCCTAGTTCCATTGAAGAACCCTTTAATCCACTTAACATCTCCTAATCTTCTCCAAGTAAAGAAACATGCATTGTAAAAGTACTTCAAAGAAAGTTGAAAGATAAAGTTATTGCAAATGCATAAAACTGTCTATTAAACAAAGATAGCAGTCCCATTAAAGCTGTGTAGGTGACACTCTAAGGAGCTGAAAGCTTTATTCAGTCTTGGAGCTCAATCAAGCATTCATATTGAGACCATCTGGCAAAACATATATCTGGTCTTTTGTTTTATCTATTCACGGGATGTGATGTCACTGACTATTGCCCATCCCTAATTGTCCATGAGAAGGTGGTGGTGAGCTACCTTCTTGAGCTGCTGCAGTCCATCTGGTGTAAGTAAACCCACAGTGCTGCTAGGTAGGGAGTTCTAGGTTTTTGACCCAGTGACAGTGAGTGTAGAAAGCCCAGGGAGTATTCTGGGCTAAGATCCTATCTCCATACTTCTCTTATCCCATCCTTTATTATCAAGGCTACCCCATATCCTTTTCCATTTCACCTTTCTTTCTCAAAAGTCAAGAGGCTGAGAATATTAGTTTTCATTGCTCTTGTATCTTTTACACTCCATCTCATTTAGCCCATGCTCCCACCATCTCCCACACTGTCCCAGCCTGCTTCTGTAGAGACAGTTTGATTATGAGAATATGAGGAGCAATTTTTTTCAAAGGAGTTTTTGAATGGCTGAGTTTTTTTCATGAACATTTCAAAGACTTGTCAGTGTTATTATATGAATCATTGGTTGTGTACCTCGTTGATACTGGAAGAGTGCCTCCGAGGCTCAGCAGATTTCAGGACATTAAATCAATATGAAAATCAAATCACAAGGTCTCTTCATACATTCATATCTGATTATCCATACTGTAAAATGGAAAAGAGGACTTTATCCAGTGGAGAAAATATTCAAATGCATTTGAGTCCTTAACAGTGTTTGTCAATTTAATAGTCTCTTGCCTTTTAAGAACAATGATCAAACACTGCATTGAAAACATGCTTAAATCATCAAATGCACCTTACTTTATGACAGTTGAAGTTGGCAAGAGCCTTTAAATTTACCTACAAAAGGTTCCCGACTCCACAGAAGACATCCCCCAGTGTTCACAAATTGACTCATTTGGCATGGTTCTCATACCTTACAGTAACCCACCTACCTCCATGAAAATAGCAGTGACAGAAAAATTGAAGTTGGAGCAGGTATTTAAATAGCAAAACTGACGTGACTTTAAATGATTGTCAGGTTGCAGCCTGTCATGTTTCCTGACCCATCAAAAATAGTGGGTGGTGGGAATTGGAGGGTAAGTATAAAAATGCAGCCCCACATGTTTCCCGTTTCGTCCTCCCAATACGGGTTTGCTCAGGATGGGGGGGATCAGACATTGACTGGTATATTAATCAGGCAGTGATTTGGTATATTAATAAAAGCATAAGAAAATAAAAATTAGGATCAGGAGTAGGTAATATGGCCTCTCCAGCCTGCTATGCCATTCAGTAAGATCATGGCTCAACTCTTCTTATCATCTCCACTTTTTCATTCTATCCCCATATCTGTTGAGTCCCTTGGTGCCCAATAATCTATGAATGTCAGCCTTCAATGTACTGTGGACTGAGCATCCATGGCCCTCTGTGATAGAGGATGCCAAAGACTCACAGCACTCTGAATGAAGAAATTTTTCTTCAATTTAGATGTTGTCAAGAGGAGGTAGAGAGTCTGCAAAGGAATGTAAAGAGGTTAAGTGAGTGGGCAAAAAATTTGGTAGATGGAGTATAATGTGGGTAAATGTGAACTTGTCCATTTTGGCAGAAAGAATAGCAAAGCAATATATTATTTAAATGGAGAGAAATTATAGAACTTAGCAGTACAGAGAGATCTGAGTGTCCTAGTACATGAATCACAAAGTCAGTATGCAGGTACAGCAAGTGATTAGGAAGGCAAGAGGAATAGAATATAAAAATAAAGAAGTTTTACTGCAGCTGTCTCCACAGATGCTGCCAGACCTGCTGAGTTTTTCCAGCATTTTCTGTTTTTATTTCAGATATCAGCATCCGCAGTATTTTGCTTTTATATAACGTGATGAGACCATGTGTGGAGTACTGTGTGCAGTTTTGGTCTCCTTATTTTTAAAAAGATGTAATCACTTTAGAAGCAGTTCAGAGAAGGTTCACTGGAATCATTCCTGGGATGAAGATGTTGTCTTATAAAGAAATGTTGAACAGGTTAGGCCCATTGGAGTTTAGAAGAATGAGAGGTGGTCTTGTAGAAACATATAAGATACTGAGGGGAACATAGTTTAAAAATAAGACAGATTAGTAGGAACCTTTTTTCCTAAAGGGTCATTGGTGTGTGGAATTGTCTTTCCCAGAAAGTAGTGGTGGCCGGGTCTGTGAACTTCACAGAATCACAGAATGCAAAAGAGGCTCTTCGGCCCATCAAATATGCATCGACACGTGAGAACCACCTGACCTACCTACCTAATCCCTTACCAGCACATGGCCCATAGCCTTGAATGTTATGATGTGCCAAGTGCTCATCCAGGTACTTTTTAAAGGATGTGAGGCAATCCGCCTCCACCACCCTCCCAGGCAGTGCATTCCAGACTGTCACCACCCTCTGGGTAAAATAGTTTTTCCTCATGTCCCCCCTAAACCTCCTGCCCCTCACCTTGAACTTGAACTGAACCCTTGTGACTGACCCTTCAACAAAGGGGAACAGCTGCTCCCTATCCACCCTGTCCATGCCCCTCATAACCTTGTACACTGCGAACAGGTCGCCCCTCAATCGTCTCTGCTCCAACGAAAACAACCCAAGTCTATCCAACCTCTCTTCATAACTTAAATGTTTCATCCCAGGCAACATCCTGGTGAATCTTCTCTGCACCCCCTCCAGTGCAATCACATCCTTCCTATAATGTGGCGACCAGAACTGCACATAGTACTCCAGCTGTGGCCTCACCAAGGTTCTATACAACTCCAACATGACCTCCCTACTTTTGTAATCTATTGATAAAGGCAAGTGTCCCATATGCCTTATTCACCACCCCACTAACATGCCCTTCCGCCTTCAGAGATCTATGGACACACAAGCCAAGGTCCCTTTGTTCCTCAGAACTTCCTAGTGTCATGCCATTCATTGAATACTTCCTTGTCAAATTACTCCTTCCAAAGTGTATCACCTCACACCTTTCAGGGTTAAATTCCATCTGCCACCGTCCTGTGTGGCAGCTTCACCATATAGGTACCTCATTTTCAGGTATGCTTGATGTTGCTCCTGGCATGCTCTCCTCATTGAGCCAGGTTTGGTCCTCTGGCTTGATGTTGAAGGTAAGTTGAGGGATATTCCAGGCCATAAAGTTACAGATTGTGGTTAAGTACAAGTCTGCTGCTGATAATAGCCCAAAGTGTTTCATAGATGCACAGCTTAGCACAGTGGGAGTGCTACACAACGATGATGGACAGCATCCTCAGTGTGAAGATGGAACTGCACAAAGACTGTGTGGTGGTCACCCCTACCAATGCTGCCATGGATAGATGTATTTACGACAGATAGATTGATGAGGGCGAGGTCAAGTATGCTTTTCCCTCTTGTTGTTTCCCTCACCGCCTCCCGCAGGCCCAGTCATATAGATATGTCCTTCAGGACTCAGCCAGTAGCAGTGTTACTGACCCATTCTTGTTGATGGGCATTAAAATCTTCCATCCAGAGTACATTCTGTGTCCTCATTAGCCTCAATGCATCTTCCAAGATATGTTCAACATGAAGAAGCATTAATTCATCAGCTAAAGGAAGGTGGTAGGTGGCTTCCTTGTCCACTTTTGGGACTTCATGGGATCCAGAGTCAATTTTGAGGGAACCAGTACCATTCCATTGCAATTAAATGTCATTGTTCTGCTATATCATGGGTCTATCCTGCCAGTGAGAAAGGACATTGCTGGAATTGGTGATGGGGGAGTCTGGGACATTGGGTGCAAGGTATGGTTCAGGTTGTGTCAGGTTGTTGCCCACTAGACTGGACAATTTTGACACAAGGCCCCATGTTTTGAGGAGGAGGGCTGATTGAGCAAGATGTGCCTTAGCTGTTTCCAGTGCCTAGGTCCAACCATTCCTTTTCAATTTTCTATTGTCGTTTGGTACAACTGAATGGCTTGCTATGGATGACACTTAAGAGTCAATCACATTGCTGTCCTGGAGTCACATGTCAGAATGGCAGATTTCCTTCCCTGATGGACATTCGTGAACTCAATGGGTTTTTAATGATAATCCAATAATTTCATGAGACCAGTTTTTAATCCCAGATTTATTAAACAATTGAATTTTAAATTCCACCAGCTGCTGTGGTGGGATTTGAAGTCCTGTCCCCAGAGCATTATCCTGGCCCTCGGGATTACGAGCCCAGTAACATTACCACTACATCACTGTACCTGGACACTATCTGGTAAATAATCAGACACTAACTGACTGATTGATATAAGTACAAACACTGATTAATGTATATACAAACACTAACTGGCTAATATAAAGATCCTGACTGGTATATATACAGACACTAACTGGTGAATGGAAAACGTACAGACACTGAGTAGTAACTATATAGATAATGGCTGCTACGTAGGACACACACTGACTTTTTTTTACACAGTGTTGGTGTTCTTCCAAGTGCGAAAGATAATGGGAATGCTGCCTCAGAACTTTGTGAGGTCAAATGAGATCACCCATTCAACTCCTTTTGATGGCTGAAAAAGTAAATTCTGGAAAGGCAAAGTCTGCCACAAGTGCCACACTTGTCCCTTGTCAGTGGTACGAGATGATCTCTGCTGATGCTTTGTTTGCAGGGCTGGCATCTGCTTTGGAGCTCCAGAAACCACATGTCATGGTGGTGGCGAATTCCTACCAACAATATATATATGCTGACTGGTATAATTATGGATGCTGACTGGTTTATATATGGAAACTGTCTGATACGTATAAAGACATTGACTGGTAGATATACGAACACTGACCAGTATAATTCCTAGGTCAAGGGGTATATATACACGGACACTGCGCCATTGACTAAATGGACACCAATTGATGTATTTTACAGAATAATATTCAGTTCTTATGCTTTAGATAAGCATTAAATATAGCTGCATTTACGATACTCACAGTTATATTACATTATCTTCAACACCCTCTCTTCAACCACCAGAGGAAAAGGCAGCAGAGGAACTTGCTGCCGCTGAACCATCTGCTGGGGATAAAGCCGCTGAGGAGAAACCCACGGAGGAGAAACCCGCTGAGGAGAAACCTGCAGAGGAGAAATCCGCTGAGGAGAAACCTGCAGAGGAGAAATCCGCTGAGGAGAAATCCGCTGAGGAGAAATCCGCTGAGGAGAAAGCTGCTGAGGAGAAAGCTGCTGAGGAGAAAGCTGCTGAGGAAAAGCCAGCAGTGCCAGGTAATTCACCGGATCAAACACAACACCCAGGGACAGATCCACAGCACAAGAGAGCAATTTTAAACTTAAAAAGACTAATGAGGGCAAAGAGACATTATCTAGACAGTAAGAGGTGTTGCCAAGGTAACAAACACAGATAAGTGACTGAGGGCAGGAGGCATGGGGTAATAAACATCAATGCTGACAGGGGTGGAATACACTGATACTGTTTGGGAGGGGAGGTAATAGACACCAATACCGACTCAGGTGGATGGGTAATACACACATAATACTGACTGACGGGGGTCGGGGGAGAGGGGGGAGGTAGGAGGTAGTACAGTGGTGTCGAGAGGGTGATACACACTGATAGTGACTGAGGTATCAAGTTATTGATCAATTTATTAAGTGGATGCCAACAAGTTTATAACTAAATTATTGTTCAGTTAATTACCCAGAAAATGATAGATTTGTTGATGAGTTATTGATTGCTTTATTTGTCAGATACGTACAACTTTATAAATAAGTTATTGATAGGTTTACAGGCAGATACTGATGTGTTTGTCATACTGCTAACAGTGCCAGCCCCTCCAAAGGAAGAGAAGAAAAAATCACATCGTCATTGCCCCAAAAAGAAGGACCCAAAACTGAAGAAAGCAGAACGAAGCCCATGCGAGTAGTGGTCGAGTTCAAAGCCATTAAGATCGAACAATAAGCATCTTCTTGCTATTGCAAAGCAAGGAGTGAATTCATGGCACTTAGGCATTTTGGCAATAAAGCTCCATTGAAACATTTATATCTTTAGTACCTGTCGTGAATGTAAGATAATCCCAGCTTCTTCTGAGCAAATACCTACTGACGGATTATATCTAGTCACTGACCTCATACAAGTGTCAATGACACAAAAAACTGAGTAGACACAAAATTCAAAAATGCAATCACTGAACATGGCTGATTCTGATTGCATTGAACGATATAGACCAATGGGCCATTTTTTGACTGTTTGGAGGACTGCATGTACCAACCAAAATGAATGCCTGTCAGTCTTGCTTTGTTAGGCACCTGCTGAGTAAACAGGCTTCATGTTATCACTGACAATTCAACAACTTGAAAAGCTTGCAGGAGACCCAGAAACAAATGCAAGTATCTAACTGTGAATGGCAGCAGCACATGGAAGATCTGATCACTCTTCTTGAGCTTGAAGATGGGCGCTAAGTGAAAGATGTGTTTAAAAATCTGGTTTTAGCTGAAAATCATGGGGCCAGTTGCAGATTACTGTAGTTTAAATATGCCTGGAGGCGCTAAACTGGAAACCTGCATGTTTAGCATTCAAGCACTGATTAGGATCAATTTTTGTGAAGCAGTATGTAGTTTACAAGCAAGTACCTCCCTGGAGGTGTGGAATGGACTGGTTATTAGGATGTTAGGATATTAGGCAATTAGTTATTAGGATGGCTCAGGGACTAAGGGCAAGTGCTGACAGGTTCACAGAGGTAGGTCAGAGGTCCTGATGGAGGAAGTACAGAGGAGGGATATCATAACAATGTAAGAAACAAAATAGAAGCAGGAGCAGACCCTTCACCCCCTTGAGCCTGCTCTACCAGTCAACAAGATCACAGACTCAACTCTACTTTCCTGCCCTATCCCATAGCCATTGGTTCCCTTAATATCAAAAATCTAATGTTGACTGTCTTGAATGTGCCCAATGACTGAGCACCCACAGTTCTCTGGGACAAATTCCAAATATTCACAACCCTTTGAATAAAGAAATTTCTCCTCATCTCAGACTTAAATGGTCAACCTCATTTTCAGAGACTGATTCCTACTTCAAGACTCCCCGGCCAGGAGAAACATGCTACCATTATTTATCCTGTCAAGCCCCATAAGAATCTTCTCATTCTTTTAAACTCTAGGGAATAAAGCTCCACTCTACTTAATCTCTCCTCATAAGACAATTCCCTCATCTGAGGAATCTGTCTAGTGAATCATCCTTAGGTAAGAAGACCAAAACTGAACACAACATCTGTTGCAATGTCACCAGGACCCTTTATGATTGCAGTTGTCGCGGTCCATATGGGAACCAGTGACATAGGTAGAACCAGGAATGATGTCCTACCATGATAATTTGAGGAGCTAGGGTCCAAATTAAAACACAGAACATCAAAGGTAATAAACTCTAGTTTGTTACCTGAGCCAATCACCAATTGGAATAGGGTCAAGCAGATTAGAGAATTAAACGCGTGGCTCAAAGAGTGGTGTGGGAAGAAGGGGTTTTGATTCATGGGGCACTGGTATCAGTACTCAGGGAAGAGTGAGCTATTCTGTTGGGATGAGCTACACTTGAACCAGGCTGTGTCCTGGCCAATCATATAACTAGGGCTGTGGACAGGGTTTTAAACAAATAGAGATGGGACAGGTTCAGTTGAAAGGAGATATGGAAATCCAAAGGGAAAGATTGAGGCATTGGAGGAGTATAGCAATGTGGGTAAAGACAAGCAGAATGGGACAGGAAGGGACAGAGAGTTTAAGAAAAATTGTACATAAATAAATAAGGTCATTAAGGGGAATAGAAGGAAAATAATGAAATTAAAAGATTTTTTATCTGAATGCACAAAGCACAAAGATAAATGATGTAGTGGCACAAGTAGAGGTAAATGATTTAGATCTAATCGCTATTACAGAGACGTGGTTACAAGGTGATCAAGGTTTTATATAAATATCCCAGGGTACACAATATTTCGGAAAGACACGAAATAGCGGAGGAGGAATAGCCCTGCTAGTAAAGGATGACATAAGGACTTTAGTGGCCTCAGAAGATCATGAAGTAGAATCAGAATGGGTAGAAATTAGAAATAGCAAGAGTCAGAAAACACCATTGGACAGAGCATTAAACAAGAAATTAATGGAGTTTGTTACAAAGACAATATAATATATGTGGGAACTTTAATCTTCATATAGACTGGGACAATCGAATTGGCAAGAAAGTGGTCTAGAAGGTGAGTTTGTGGAATATTTTCTTGACAGTTTCTTGAAGCAATACCTTTTGAAATCACTTAGGGATGAAGCTATCTTAGATCTTATCTTATCTTAGTATTGCTTAATGAAGCAGGATTAATTAGTAATCTCATAGCAAAAGATCTACTGGGAAATAGTGATCATAATACCATTGAATTCCAGGTTAAATTTACAAGTGACATACTCCAAGCGCAGGGACACAGTCTCATGAGAAGGGGCCTATCATTTAGTACTAAGATGAGAGGAAATTACTTCACTCAAAGGGTTGTGAATCTCTGGAATTCTCTCCCCAGAGGGTTGTGGATGCTCCATCATTGAATATGTGTAAGGCTGGGATAGACAGGTTTTTGGTCAATCAGGGAATCAAGAGGATATGGGGAATGGGCAGGGAAGTGGAGTTGAAGCCCAAGATCAGCCATGATCCTATTGAATGGCAGAAAAGGCTCGTTGGGCCATATGGTCTACTCCTTCTCCTATTTCTTGTGTTCTTGTGTTCAGTAAGATTTCTTTACTCTTATTCTCTAATCCCTTTATAACAAAGGTTAACATATAATTTATTTTCCTAATTGCTTGCTGAATCTGCATATTAGTTTCCTGTGATTCCGTACAAGGATACCCTCTGAATACAAACATTTCCCAGTCTCCCCATTTCAAAATTATTCTGTTTTCTATTTTTCCCTTCAAAGTGTATAACTTCACATTTATCTACATTATACTCCATCTGCCACATTCTTGCCCACTCACTTAACCTGTCTATATTCCTTTGTCTCCTCACAGCTTACTTTCCCACCTAGCTTTGTATTGTCAGCAAACGAGGATGCATTGCACTCAGTCCCCTCAGCTAAGTATGACATAGATTGTAAACAGCTGAGACCCAAGCACTGACCCATGCAATGTCCTACTAGATACAACCTGCTTACTCCATCAGCCCTAATTTTGTGTAAATATCTCTTGTGTGGTACCTCATTGAATGTTTTTGAAAATACACTACATCCACTGGTCCTTTGTCTAACCTGCTACTTACAACCTCAAAATTCTCTAACAGATTTGAAAAATACAATTTCCCTTTCATATATCTGTGATGACTCTGCCCAATCAAAAGATGATTTTCTAATTGCCCTGATATCATGGGCTGGATTTAATGGAGGCGGCAGGATCTCATCTGCTGGCTGAAGAGCCAGCGGGAGGCCTGCATCGTGTCTTTTAGGAAAGTCCCGCAGTATTAAGTGCCACTCGAGCACCTAGACAGCAGCAGGCATTCCCTGGGATCAAGGACCCCCAAGGGCGGAAGTCCCATCCACCGAGAGCTGCCAGCCAATTGGAGATTGACAGCTCTATTAAACAGCTGTGCCAAGGGATGGGAAAGGGGGCGTCGGTGATGGCCCCTGGCTGGTACGGCACCCACCCGAGGTCTATTATCATCCAAAGATCCCAGGCTACATGTGAGTGATGGTGGGACAGCGGTCGCGGGGAAGTTGGGGGGTTGGCAGCAAGGCGAGAAGTGGCTCTTAGTGGCTTTCTGATGTCAGGTCCGGCATTGAGCGCCTTTGAACGAGGGACCACCCCTGGGGGCCTGCAAACAACCCCACACAGATTTGCATGTCAGCCTCCCCAAATGGCAAGATCCCCACCTGCTTTTGGGTAAATATAAGCAGCTGTAGGATGAGGCCCTTAAGTGGACATTAAAGAGCCTCTGTTGACAGGGTGGGAAGGCCATCCATGGGCCTTCCCACTACAGAATTAATCTGGGTGGAGGCAGCAAAGTGGTGGGGTCCCCACCCACCACCCACCTGCCTGATTAAATGCCCCCCACCACCAAACATGCCATGGGGGTGGGCATTAAATTCCGCCTCACATCCCTAATAATAGACTCCAGCATTTCCCTACTCCTGAAGTCACGCTAAGTGGCCTATGGTTCCCTATTTTCTTTCTCCCTCTCTCGAATAATAAGGTTACATTTGCTACCTTCAAATCTAAACTCTAGGGAATTCTGGAAGATCAAAGCCAATACATTCACTATCTCTGTAGCTACCGCTTTGAAAACCTAGGATGTCGGCCAGGGGTTTTGTTGACTTTAATTCTCATTCATTTCTCCAGTCCTTTTTCTGTATCAATATTATTTGCCCAGGTTTTGCAGTGATAATAACAGCAAAGCTGTCAGTATTCGTCATTATTACACCATTGAACTTGACAGCAACTTGGGGAGTGTGCACATGCGCACAATAACATGGCAATCCTGAAGTTGCTGTAAGAAATTCCACAGGGTGTGCTGTATAACTCTCCACTGTTGAAACTAATTCAAAAAGCATGGCACCAGCATGAATTTGGGTTAATTGCCCACTTCTTACAAACTTTTAGCACCAGTGTGAGGAGGTGCAAGGAGCCTCTTCTGGTATTCAGGAACATTTAAGGAGACCACCATTGTACTGGAAGGAGGATTTCTAACACTTTTCCAAACAACAGTAAAACATCGGTATAACATTATTCAATTCTCTTCACATTTATATGGCTTTATAAAATCCTGTGTGCATGCATATGACTTTGAAAAATGATTTTGTCAATGACTTTTTGAATTTTTTTAACAGGTACTGCAACAGCTTAAAGTAAAGTAGAAGGCTGCCAGAGAAAAATGTGTCTTTTCCACTCATAATCCATCAGTTTTCACAGCTTTTGAGGGCATGGTTTCACTTCACTGCCCCACATGTTCTGATGTTCAAGAACATTTTAGGCCGTGCTGCAGAAATCCATTAGGGCCATGTCGTGAAGGCATCCTCTGAACTTTCTAACCCAGTTTTCCCCTAGACCATCGCATAGGTATGAGAACAGTTTTGCCAGAAGCAAGTGCCATCAATACAGTGCTGATTGCAAAATACAAAACAATTTCTTTAAGTCCCTCCTTCTCTCTAGATCCTTGTATTCCCACTATTTACATTTTTGTGCGTGTCTGTGTGTCTTCTACTGTGAAGATAAAGCATTTGTTTAGTGTTTAAGTCATTTCCTTATTCCCCACTGTAATTCCACCTAATTCCGCCTGTTAGGGACCCATGCTTGCTTACATTATCTCTTCCTTTTTGCATATCTATAGAAGCTTTTACATGTCTCTTGCTAGTTTACTATGATAATCTATATTCTCTTTCTTTATCAATTTCTTGGTCATCTTTTGCTGAATTCTAACCTCTTGTCAGTTTGCAGGCTCACTGCTCACTTTGGCAACATTATAAGCCTCTTTCTTTCATCTAATACTATGTTTAATTACTCTTGTTAGCTACTGTTGTACCACTTTTCCCATGGTGCTTTCATTTCTTAATGGAATGTATAATTGTTGTCCTGTATCTGTAGGGAGCGAGGTGGCCACAAAGGCAGGTAATGCACCTGATTTGGGAGGTGATTACTGAGGAAGTCACAGTCAGGAACCCTGCCCTCAAAGCGATGGTGTAGTGGTATTATCGCTGGGCTAGTAACCCAGATAATGCTCTGGGAACCAAGGTTCGAATCCCACCAATCCAGATGATGCAATTTGAACTCAATAAAAATCTGGAATTAAAAAAAGTCTATTGATGACCAGGAAACCATTGTCAATTGTAAAAACCCATCTGGTTCACTAATGCACTTTAGGGAAGGAAATCTGCCATCCTTACCTGGTCTGGCCTATGTATGACTCCAGACCCCACAGCAATGTGGTTGATTCTTAAAATGCCCTCTGAAATGGCCAGCAAGCCACTTAGTTGTAGCAAACTACTAGAAAGCCTCAAAAAGGAATGAAACCAGATGAGTCACCTGGCATTGGGAAATGACAATGGCAAACTCAGCTCTGTTCACACTGCAAAGTCCTCCTTACTAACATCAGGGGGCTAAGTAAAGCTGTCTCACAGACTAGTCACGAATCGTATCTTGTAGATAATGTCCCAAACACCACCATCACCATCCCTGGATATGTCCTGTCCCACCAGATCCAGCAAAGCTGGTGGTGCAGTGGTATACAGTCAGGAAGGAATTGCCCTGAGAGTCCTCAACATCGACTCCGGGTCCCATGAAGTCTCATGACATCAGGTCAAACATGGGCAAGGAAACCTCCTGCTGATTACCACATACCACCCTCCCTCAGCTGATGAATAAGTGCTCCTCCATGTTGAACATCACCTGGAGTAAGCACTGAGGGTGGCAAGGGCACAGAATTTACTCGTATGGGTGACTTCAATGTCCATCATCAAGAGTGCCTTGGTAGCACCACTACTGACCAAGCTGGCTGAGTCCTAAAGGATATAGCTGCTAGACTGGGTCCCCGGCAGGTGGTGAGGGAAAAACATACTTGACCCCATCCTCAGCATCTGTCCATGACAATATCAGTAGGAGTGACCACCGCACAGTTTTCATGAAGACAAAGTCCCATCTTCACATTGAGGATACCCTGCATCGTGTTGTGTGGCACTACCTTTGGACAGATCTACCAACTCAAGATTGGGCATCCATGGGGCGCTGTTGGCCATCAGCAACAGCAGAATTGTACGCAAACATAATCTGTAACCTCATTGCCCGATATATCCCCCATTCTACCATTAATATGAAGCCAGGGAATCAACCCTGGTTGAATGAAGAGTGCAGGAGGGCATGACAGGAGCAGTACCAAGCATACCTGAAAATGAGGTACGACTTACATGCCAAACAGCATAAGTAGCAAGTGACAGACAGAGCTAAGCGATCCCACAACCAACGAATCAGATTAAGCTCTGCATTCCTGCCACATCCAGTCGTGAATTGTGGTGGACAGTTAACTAACTCACTGGAGTAGGAGGCTCCACAAATATCCCCATCCTCAATGATGGGGTAGCTCAGCACATCAGTGCAAAAGATAAGGCTGAAGCATTTGCTACAATTTTCATCCAGAAGTGCCGAGTGGATGATCCATTTCGGCCTCCTCCAGAGGACCCCAGCATCACAGATGCCAGTCTTCAGCCAATTCGATTCACTCCACATGATATCAAGAAACGGTTGAAGGCACTAAATACTGCAAAGGCTATGGGCCCTGACAATATTCCAGAAATAGTACTGAAGACTTGTGCTCCAGAACTTGCCACGCCCCTAGCCAAGCTCTTCCAGTACAGCTACAACATTGCATTTACCCGGCTATGTGGAAAATTGCCCAGGGATGTCCTGTACACAAAAAGCAGGACAAATCCAACCCGACCAATTACCACCCCATCAGTCTACTCTCGATCATCAGTAAAGTAATGGAAGGGATCATTAACAGTGCTATCAAGCAGCACTTGTTTAGCAATAACCTGTTCACTGACGCCTAGTTTGGGTTCTGCCAGGGCTACTCAGCTCCTAACCTCATTACAGCCTTGGTTCAAACATGGACAAAAGAGCTGAACTCCAGAAGTGAGATGAGAGTGACTGCTCTTGACTTCAAGGCCACATTTGACCGAGTGTGGCATCAAGAAGCCCTAGCAAAACTGAAGTCAATGGGAATCAGGGGAAAAACTCTCCACTAGTTGGAGCCATACCTAGCACAAAGGAAGATGGTTGTGGTTGTTGGAGGTCAGGTCAGATATCACTGCAGGAGTTCCTCAGGGTGATGTCCTCAGCCCAACCGTCTTCAGTTGGTTTATCAATGACCTTCCTTCCATCATAGGTCAGAAGTGGGGATGTTCGCTGATGATTGCACAATATTCAGCACCATTCGCGACTCCTCAGATACTGAAGCAGTCTATGTGCATGTGCAGCAAGACATGGACAATATCCAGGCTTGGGCTGACAAGCGGCAAGTAATATTCATGCCACACAAGTGCCAGGTAATGACCACCTCCAAAGAGAGAGTATCTAACCATCACCCCTTGATGTTCAGTGGCATTACCATCACTGAATCTCCCACTATCAACATCCTGGGGGTTACCATTGACCAGAAACTGAACTGGATTAGCCATATAAATAGAGCAGCTACAAGAGCAGGTCAGAGGCTAGTAATCCTGTGACAAGTAACTCACCTCCTTATTCCCCAAAGCCTGTTCACCAGCTACAAGACACAAGTCAGGTGTGTGATGGAATACACTCCACTTGCCTCGATGAGTGCAGCTCCCACAACATTCAGAAGTTTGACACTGTCCAGGACAAAGCAGCCTGAATGGGACCACATCCACATTCACTCCCTCCACCACAGTATCAGCAGTGTGTACCATCTACAAAATGTACTGCAGGAATTCACCAAGGCTCCTTAGACAACACCTTCCAAACCCATGACCACTATCATTTAGAAGGACAAGGGCTGCAGATAAATGAAAACACCACCACCTGGAAGTTCCCCTCCAAGTCACTCACCATCCTGACTTGGAAATATATCGCTGTTCCTTCACTGTCGCCAGGTCAAAATCTTGGAACTCCCTCCATAACAGCACTGTGGGTGTACACATGGATTGCAACAGTCCAAGAAGGCAGCTCACCACCACCTTCTCAAGGGCAACTAGGCAATAATTTCTGGCCCAGCCATCGAAGCCCACATCCCATGAATGCATAAAGAAATCATGGCTACAATTTTACAAAACAAAATGATTTGACATGAGTATTCATGATTCCATCTCACAAATACGTTCCTCATTAACTGTCCCTCAACCAGCATAGCAAATTCAACATCTACCTATACACTGACATTCCCACACCTGGCATTATTGGATCTTTCACAGACACAACTCACAGCTCTGTAACCAAGTGAGGCATCACACACCTACAATTACACCTGTCTACATATTAATTTACAATCACCACTCTTTCTCTTCCAGGACAAGACAGTAAATAACAACAGGATCTGACTCGGGTAAGGAAGTATGACTCCATAAGATCATTTCCTCTGAGGAGGTAATGTGGGTACTATTCGGGAGGGGTGTGGGAAAAGCTATGGCATAGGCAGAGCAGGAGACATATCACTTAGAAGTACGTGGTCACTTCCTTTTATATCCAAAGCATTCTTGATCCCTAACCTCCAAACCTGTCCTCATCTGTTCCATATGGCTTCGACATAAACGTCTTTTTCAGTGTCCATAAGCACTGCACCCTTAACCTTTTATTGTTATCATTGCAGGCTCCCAAGAGCAAGATCCACCTGCTTCAGCCAGAGGAGGAGGAGAACAGCAAAGAAGAATGCTCTGCGTCGAATACAACCACTGTCAAAGGCACCCGGTTCCACATGTAACTTAGTGACAGGCACAGGGCACTAGTGGGCATGAGCCAAACTGAATAAAAGATACAGAAAAGGTGCCACCTTTCCAGGGAGGACAAGACAGTATATCAGTTCTGCAGTAGAGGAGCGAAATGAGGACCTCACAAAGCCAAGCTTCTGTTATGGCACAGCTGATGGTAAATACTGAGTTGTTCAAATCCCAGAGGGAAACTTGAAACAACTGACACAACTAGTTTTGGAATTTATGAAAATTTCAAAACGTGTGCCTTGAATTCAGTAGTAATAAGACCACCAAGTCTTACAGGTATTCACAAACAATTAAACATTTACTAACAAGAAAAATGATTTTTTTTAGCACATAAATAGATCTACAAATTACTACTATGATAACTTCTAAATCCCCTCATCAATCTAACTCCCAGTTACATTTTCGTTAAGGCAACATTGAGATTCATAGATTTTAAAAGACCCAGGCAAAGAAACATGATACCCTGAACAATTCGAATTCAAAGTGAGTTTTCTTAACTTCAGTTCTGTGAAGACAGCAGCTTGAGGCATAAATGCTGAAGGCTTTATCACAACTGTTAGATCTTAAAAATGTCTACCCTTACACACAGCCTTCGCTCCGTTACACATATTTTCCCCTTTGAATATAAATTCCCATTGTTTCATTATGTCTTTAGACTTTATCTTTCTAATAATAAAAAATCTCTCACAGCACTAAATTTTACCTGTAATCTTTGGAAAAAATAAACACACTGTTTCTAAACTTCACCTGGCTAGATAACACATTTCACCCCTCCCCCCCCACTTCGAAAACAATCTAGTCTGGTTTATTTAAAAACACAAATGTCCTTTTACATCTTACATTCTAAACTTCCCCCATATATACATCAAAGCCTTCAGACCAGCTGTCCTTAATCCAATTAAGCTACACACACACACACACACACACACAAACACAAACAGGCATCGGTACCACCATTTTGCAATAAATTCCAATAACATGAGAATTATTATATCTTCCTGACACTACAGAAGAAGGCTGAGGGGACTGACAAACCAAATGCTTGGTGCAATGGGCAGTCTGCCTGAAAGCTTACAGATCGTGGCTAGTGTGATGGAGGAGTCCACCTATAACTTGATCTGTAGCTTGATGCAAAGCTGGAATCAATCTGCTGGTCAATTCCATAGAGCAACTTCTGGAGCCCAACATTGAGCAGCATCTGATGACTGAGGTCACAGCTTCACTGCGGTCATAGCAGCTTCAATGGAATGTCAAAATGCTACAATGGAAGTCCAAACAGGTCCATTGCACTGCTAGCATCTTTTATGGGATAGTAAAGCCCTACAATTGAAGTTCAGATAGCTGACGTGGGTGCTGTGGGCTCCTCAATTGAAAGGGGCTTGCAGTGGTATCTCTGCTGTCTAGTGATCTTTCTTCCAGCAGATCACTGGGCTGGTTGAACAGACCCCTTGAGGTAGTGGCATGGAAATCATGGAGCAGGAATCTATTGGCCTCTCCCTGGATGCCAGCAATCCTACTCCCTCCCTCACTACTCCACAATTGCCCTTGTAGTGTCCTGTCAGCTAAAGCCCAGACCGCTGAAGCCCATGCTAAGATGCTGCAGTCTGAGGTGTGGCCATAACAGCCCACAGACTCCTGTGGGTGTCACAAGAGGATATCTAACCTGCCCTCTTCAGATTCTCAGCAGCCATCTACCTCACCTGCTGCCACTTGAGCTGAACCTCATTTAAACAGCAGAGTAGGTAACAGTACTTAGAGATAGCCATTAGTGGTAAGCACCGTGGTAAATAGTTTAATATTTGTTACTTGAGTCATGTTTCCATTGTTTGCTTTTGTTCTAGTTAAAGAGTGATTATAATAATTAGATAATGGTGGAACTGGTGATTTATTTTATTGTGTTCTTTATGGGACAGGTGTTGAAAGGATTGAGTGCATATGCTGCCCACAGTGCTCTGAAGTCTGATGATGGAGAATATCTCTCAAAAGTGGTCTTCAACTAAATAGCTGCAAGTGACCCTCCCTATTGCGGACCTTCTTCCTGGAACCCTCTAGTGCTCCCCTTGATCTCTCAAGTCTTTCTCCTCCTCTTCTATTTCTCCTTTTTCCTCCTCGTCCTCCTCTTCCTCCTTTTATGGGTCCTAAGCTAGGCATTGATGATAACATCTAGTCTCTCTTGATAACCAGAGTATGCAGCAGGTCACCATGAATCTAGTCCCCACCTGGCTTCTTATCCCTTCTCTCTTTCCCTCCTCCAACAGATGGTGTTGCTGTGCCTGGCCTCACTTCCTTCCATTCCTCCTCCAGATGAAGAGGAATCACCAAGCAAGTTCCCCATGATCAACCACTCCTTTTTCCTGGTGATACCTATAAGGTATCCTGTAAAAGAGTAGCACCGCACTCTCTTTTGATGAAGTTTTCAGAGAATTTCTGGAATTTTCTTACTTATGCATGGGATGTGAGCTTCGCTGAGAAGGCCAGCATTTGTTTCCCATCCAAAATTGTCCATGAGAAGGTGAGCTGCCTTCTTGAACCACTGCAGTCCCTGTGCTGCAGGTAGACACCACAGTGCGGTTAGGAAGAGAGTTCCAGGATTTTGACAATGAAGCAATATGTTGATAGAGCATTGGTGAAGTCTTGACAAAGTGTCCATAAAGTCTTCTGGAGTGCATCAAAAGCTGTCTTCAAAAGTAATGGTGTCAGTTGATCTCAAGCAGAGAGACATTTTTTAACTGGCAGCCAATGTAGGTCAGTGGGCACAGGGGTGATGGGTGAATGTGGGATGGGTGTTGGTAGATGATGTAAGTCAGGACACAGACAGCAGAGGTTTGGATGAGCTGAAGGTCGGAGGCCATCCAGAAGAACTTCGGAACAACAGAAACTTGAATTTCCTCAGTGTATTTAATGCAGTCTACCCACTAAGGTAGATGTAAAAAGATTGTATGGCACTATTTCAAAGAAAGTACTTTAGAGCTAATGAAGTACATTTGAAGTGTAGTAACTTAGGGAAGTGTGGCAGCCAATTTCTGCACAGCAAGCTCTCACAAACAGCAATGAAATAAATGATTAGATAAGCAGCTTTATTTTAAGTGATGTTGTTTGAAGGATAAATATTGGGCAGGATTAGGGCAAGGGAGAGAAATCATGGACTCTGGTGCTTCTCCTCTTTCTGGGCCCTTTATCCCGACACCCACCTTTAACCCTCCCCATCGTATCCAGGTTCTCAGAATTGTAACCATAGTCACAGTGGGGTTGAACTGTTTTGTATAGGTCTAACAAAAGTTCTTGGCTTTTATACTCGATGCCTTTATTTATAAAGCCTATCGAAAGCTCAGGTTTCAGTATCATACATTTTACAACCACAGTTTTATCAGACACTCACACAGAACCTGGTGATTCATATTATGCAACCAGCTTCTCTTCTTTGAACTTGGTCCTATGCAATATCCAGACAGCAATATCCAAAAGACTTGAACCTTACAAGCACTCCAAACAAAATCCCATGTACAAATGAGAATATCTTGAACAAGCAGTGACATATTCCATTGACAAATGACTCTTGGTTTCACTTCCAAACATAAAAATGGCAAAACTTCCCAATAAATTAGCACCCACCTATTCACCTTCAATCATGAGATATTTCTATCCGCACAAATGAGTTTTGTTAATGGAAACATTACACTTTGCATTGAGCGATAAATATTTTCTCATTTTGAATTGAAACTATTCACACTTACAGGTGCCCAGCATGGAGCATATAAAAGGAGAGCAAAGTACTGCAGATGCTGGAAATCTGAAATATAAACAGCGAATGCTGAAAATACTCTGCAATCCAGACAGCATCTGTGGAGAGAAAAACAAACTTCAGGTCCATGATCTACACTAGTTCTCATGAAGGGTCAGTGACCTCTGTTTCCCTCTGCACAGGTGCCACCAGACATGCTGAGCATTTCCAACGGACAGCGGGCTGAAAGAGGACCTGTAGAGAGTAATCACTGCCTAGAAGTGGGGGGAGAGGACCCAGAGGTAGTAACCACCAACTAGAAGAGTGGGCGAAAAGAAGACCTGGAGGCAGTCAGCAGCACCTAGAAGAACAGGTGAAAAGAGGAACCAGAGGCAGTAACCAGCATGTAGAACAATTATCCAGTCTGTGACACCAGAGCAGAGCTGCTGCGTTCTGAGAGAAATGAAGGTGTAACATCACAGAAAAACAGATAATTCATTAGTTGGTGAATATTTTGCTTGTTTATCTTCAAGAGATGTCTAATTTGTTCGTAATTCTAAGGTTTTATTAGGTGTAGTAAGATTTAAGAGTAGTAGTAACGATTAGTGTTTATTAGTTATAAATTAATTAAGAATAAATTAATTAACACGTAATAAAGATGCCAGGACAGGTGATGTGTTGTGACTGCAGAATGTGGGTATTTCTGGACACCAGGGTGATCCAGGGCAAACATGTCTGCAGTAATTGTCTGTGGTCTGAAGAGCTTCAGGTCACAGTCACTGAGCTGGAGGCCGAGCTGCAGGCAGTGTGATGCATAAGTGTGGCAGGAAAGATGCCTGGACACTTTGTACGATGAGGCAGTCAATGGTCAATGGTCAGGGACAGCAGGGTGTGACTGCAACTTAGGTAGGTATGGGGACCCAGAAGGTAGAAATGTAGAAGCCTCAGCCTTTGCAATTGTGAAACAACTTCAAGATTCTTGCAGCTGTATGCATGAAAGTGATGGCTGCAAGGTGGATGAGCAAACTGACCATGGCACTATGGTACAGGTGCCATTCAAGCAGGGGGAGTTAGAAGGAATATAGTGGTAGTTGGGGACAGTATAGTTAGGGGGGGTAGACACAGTGCTCTGCAGCCAAGAGCCAGAGCCCCGATAGCTGTGTTGCCTGCCTGGATGCCAGGTTTTGGGACATCCACTCTGGGATGGACAGGAACTTCCAGTGGGATGGGGAGAATCCAGTGGTTGTGGTCCAACTAGCAACAGGGGATAAATTAAAAAGCAGAACCTCAAGGGAATAATCTCTGGATTACTACCTGAGCCATGAGCAAATTGGTGTGGGGTAAATCAGATTAGAGAGTTAAATGCATGGCTCAAAGATTGGTGTGGGAGAAATTAGTTTTAATTCATGGGACACTGGCACCAGTACTGAGGAAAGTGGGAGCTGTACCATTTGGGCGATCTTCACCTGAATTGTGATGTGACCAGTGATCTGGTGAGTCATATAACTAGGACAGTAGAGAGGGCCTTAAACTAAATAGTGGGGGCAAAAGATCAAGTTTTGGTAGAATACTAGTTTCAGTGCCTCATGAATTGAAACGCATATCTCCCACACCAATTTTTGAGCCATGCATTCAACTCCCTAATCTGATTTATCCTGCACCAATTTGCTCGTGGCTCAGGTAGTAAACCAGAGATTATAATCCTTGAGGTTCTGCTTTTTAATTTAGCCCTTGCTGCTCATACTTCCTAAGCAGAACCTCTTTCCTTGTTCTACCTATGTCGTTGGTACCTACATGGACCAAGAGAAGGCAAGAGAGCAAGTTCACAGGTCCTGAAGGATTTCATCCTAGGGTCTTAAAAGAAGTGGTTGCTGAGATAATGGATATATTGGTCTTAATTTTCCAAAATTCCCTGGATTCTGGAAAGGTCCCACCAGAATGGAAAATGGTGGATGTGACTCCTCTATTCAAGAAAGGAAGCAGACAAAAAGCAGGAAACTACAGGCCAGTTAGCTTAACATCTGTCATAGGGAAATTGCTGGAATCTATTATTAAGAAAGTTATAGCAGGACACTTGGAAAATCTCAATGTAATCAAGCAGAGTCAACATAGTTTTGTGAAAGGGAAATCATGTTTGACTAATTTATTAGAGTTTTTTGAGGAAATAACAAGCAATGTGGATAAAGGGGAACCAGTAGATATGGGGCAGTATATTGAGGTCGGTGAGCGGGGGGGGCGGGACCTGCTCACCGATGCATAAAATGACACGGGATGACGTTGGGCGGAATTCCTGACGTCACCCTGCGTCGTTTCAATTTTCAGGTCGGCGGGGGCGCAGCCAAATCAGCTGTGCACCCGCCAACCTGTCAATGGCCAACTGAGGCCATTTAAAAACTAATTGAACTAGTTATAGGACCTGCCTGTCCAACCTTAAGGTTGGCGGGCAGGCAGGGAGCCCTGGCGGGCTTCAGAAAAAGCATGAAACCTCATCCATGGGTGGGATGAGGTTTCATGTAGGTCTTTAAAAGTTTAACATAAGTTTAATTAAAAATGATGGACATGGCCCAACTCATGTGACAGTGTCACATGAGGGGACATGTCAGGGAAATTTTATTTTTCTATATTTAACATTTTTAAATTTGACGCCGATCTCCCTGAGGCAGCACTTAGCCTCAGGGAGATGAGTGCACTCTTTCATGCGCATGCGCAAAAGAGCGCACTCTTGGCTTAGGGAACTCCCCCCCGCCCGCACAGGGAGCGCACAGCGCTTAATTGGCCCACCCACTTAAAATGGCAGCGCGCCCCCAATCGGGAGCACCAATCGGAGGCACACCCGCAAGCGCCCGGTCCTGAACTTCACCCCCAGCTGGGGGAAAAATCTGCCCATGGTGTACTTAGGTTTCCAGAAGGCATTTGACAAGGCGCCATATCAAAGTTCATCACATAAATTAAGAGCTCATGGTGTAGGGGGTAACATATTAGCATGGATAGAGGAGTGATTTGCTAACTGAAGCAGAGAGTAGGGATGAACAGGTCTTTTTCTGGTTGGCAAGATGTGACAAGTGGAGTGCCACAGGGATCAGAGCTGGGGCCTTAACTATGTACAATTTAAATAAATGACCCGGATGAAGCTACCAAATGTTTAGTTGCTAAATTTGCTGATGACACAAAGATGGGTAGGAAAATAAGTCATGAAGAGGACATAAGGAGTTTGCAAAGGGCCATAGGTTAAGTAAACGGGCAAAAATTTAGCAGATGGAGTATAATGGGAAAATGTGAACTTGTCCACTTTGGCAGGAAGAATAGAAAAGCAGAACTCTGAGGTACAGAGGGATCTGGATGTCCTGGTACATGAATCAGGAAAAGTTAGTATGCAGGTACAGCAAGTGATTAAAAAGGCAAATGGAATGTTGTCTTTATTGCAAGGGAAATGGAATATAAAAATAGGGATGTTTTGCCACAGTTGTACAGGGTGTTGTGAGACCAGATCTAGAATACTTTGTACAGTTTTGGTCTCCTTATTTCAGAAAGGATATAAATACATTAGAAGCAATTCAGAGAAGGTTCACTTGACTGATACCTGGGATGGGGAGTTACTTTACGAGAAAAGGTTGGACAGGCTGGGCCTGTATCCATTGGAATTTAGAAGAATGAGAGGTGATCTTATTGAAACATACAAGATCCTGAGGGAACTTGACAGGATGAAAGGATGTTTCCCCTTGTGGAAAAGACTAGAACTAGGGGAAAACATTTTAAAAATAAGAGGTCCCCCATTTAAGACGGAGATGAGAAGAAACTTTTCTCTCAGAGAGTTGTGAATCTTTGGAACTCTTTTCCCCAGAGAGCAGTGGAGGCTAGGTCAATGAATAATTTTTAAGGCAGAGGTAGATAGATTCTTGACTATCAAGGGAGTCAAAGGTTTTCGGGTAGGCTGAATGTCGAATTGAGACCAAATTAGATCAGCCATGATCTTATTGAATTGCGGTGCAGGCTAGAGCCAGTTCCTAATTTGTATACCCATATGTCCATATATATGTTCCTATTTCTGTTAGGACAAAAATAATCCCTTTTGCCAGCCCTCCAAAAAGCAGTCAAACCTCTTGTGAGCCTCTCATTCTCCTTCAGCAAGAAACCCAGCAGCAGCTGTCTGAGATCTGGTCTGACACAACATTAAACATGAATTTCAAATAAGAAAGTATGAAGAAAACATAAACAACTTGCTGAGCAAAAAAAAAAATCAATGTCAGAGCAATAAATTGATCATTTTAAAAAATGAATAATTAATAAAAATGACCATTAAAAATTGCCACGCAGCAGAGATAACTAATAGCAGAGAGTAGGGATGAACAGGTCTTTTTCTGGTTGGCTTTTTGTCTTTTCATTTAAGAAGTAGAGCTAGAGAGAGACAGACTAGGCTACAAGTCCTGGTCATCAGGGAAGAAGGAGGGGACTGGGGATGAGCTAAGGAGTTGGTTTAACTAACACTGACCTTGCATTCACCTCTGGTGGTGAACACTGAGAGATGGCCTCGGCGGAATTCATACAAAAGTGGGGCCCAGAAGTGGGTTGCCTTTCAGCCTGAGTTTTCTTCTTATCCTGGCCTGGTGTGCGGATAGATTCCCTCTCTCTCTTTCACACATCCACATTCACACTCACACACACTGACTCACTCACTCACACTCATACACACACTCTCACACTCAGGCCAGGATTTTCTGCTGACATTGGGCATGTTCGGTAGGGTGAGCTAACAATATGGTGCGATCGATTTCACAACGGCATGAAACTAGTTCACGATCATCCGCTCAGCCCGTCGATGGCGGGCTGTGTTTCCTGACATCGGCATCAGGAACCTCATTGTAATACATCTGCATATCGTTATAAGGCCAGCCCGCCAGAAACATGCCCCCACGCTGGATCATCCATCCATTTCAGCAGGAAAATACGCCAGGATAGAACACGTCTTGACAAGTATGATGTGCAGAAGTTAGGGCTTTTGCTCAGATCACGGACATCCAAGGAGCAGAAGATGCTGGAGCCAACAGCAACGGCACACTGGAGGAATGTCCGTGACATGCTGGGTGGATTCTCATGGACATGGCTCTGCCGGGAAGCAGCGCACAGAAGTATTGTCACCATTGATGCTCACACAGTTGATGGTTGAAGGGGCAGGAGAAGAGCTAGGATTGGCTGGGAGAGGAAGAGGTGTCGGGGGTGAGATTGGGAGGGGATAAGGAGAACAGGTAGAGGAGGGGGTAACGGGAGAAAAGACCGCAGCTGGGGAGGTAGGTGTAAGGGGCTTGCAAGGGGCAAGGGAAGGAGTGTGGCGGAGTGGGGGGGGGGAGGGGTGCAGAGAGTAGGGGGAATAAAGGTTGAGGAAAAAGTAAAAGTGGAGGAAGGAGTCAGAAAGGGGTAGGAGTAAGACTGGAAGAAGAAGTGAGGCTGGAGGAAGGAGTTGGGAGGGGGGAGGAACTAAGAGTGGTTGAAGAGGCAAGGATGAAGGGAGGGACTAAGCGGGAGGGGGGTACTCCCTGGGAGTGGGAGGATTAAGGGGGGTAATGGTTCCAGGGGGAAGGGGTGCGGAGTGGGGGGCTGTGCAGGTGAAAATGCACAGGAGGGGTTCCGATGGGTCCATGTCTGCCTCCTGGGGAGCGAACTGATGGTGTACGTGGTATGGAGGAAGATTGAGAACGACCGAGGGTGAGTGAGGTGGTAGGGTGGGAGGATGATGGTTCAATGGTAGCAGTAGAAGGGACGGTGAGGGTGATTGGTAGTGACTCTGAGGCAGACACAGACCCTGGGGGTAGGTGGAAGGAGGTCATGGGGGTGAATGTGGATGGGTGTAAGATTTTCAGGAAGGAAGAGAACGTGCATGTTCATCTGGACATCCCCAAAGGAAAAGGGTTGTGGCTGGTAGATAACGGAGGGGAGGTGGAAGGTAATGCTAACTGTGGTGGGGGAGGGGAAAAGATGGGGAATGCACGAAAAACCAAATCAAGACTGCCATGCTTGCTAAATCGAAAGTGAAACAATAGTCGTGGTAGACAAGGTCAGGTGCTGCATGGGAGTGTGATCAGTGGGTGGGCAGAGATGCAGCTCAGCTCAGATAGACAACTGAAAGCAAACCCCAGCAGGCAGTATTCAAAACGCTCAAGACATTGAAATGAGTGTGAAACATGAAAGATCCGCGTGCATGTGAGACTGCTTGCACAAGGCTCTGAAAGGCCCTGCCACACAGGCACTTTTCCCTCCATAATCACTCATGGGCCGGCTGTTTCCTCTGCAGTGACAGGTCTTCTGGGCTGCTTATTTCCAACTCTTCACTGGAGGAGGAGTCTTGGCTGCAGAGGAGGACGTGGATGGATTTGAGGGACTGGCTAGCTGAGGGTGTTGGTTGTTTGACAGAGCTCCCTGTGAACCAAAGTAGAGATAATTAGTGCATGGCAGCAGAGTCACAAGCAGGTGAGAGAGCACTCACAGATGCATCGAGAAAGGGATGATGTAGTGCAAGATCCTCACGAGGGTGTTCACCGCTGACCTCACTGTTGCCGCAGGCACGGTCCATCTCCCCACCAGTCAGCACGATGGCACACTCCTCAAAGTGAGTGAGGGGCCTAATGTGGGCCACTCCACCCCCCCTGGTGTGGGACCTCTCCCTGTTGATGTGAACAGCTTCTCCTGGATGAAAACAGATGGAGAGAGCGTGAGCAGGACACATGGCACTGAGTGGAGAGTTTGTGTGGTGAGTGGCGCCATGGACAGGATGAGGATGCAAGCTCCAGAGGATATGAGCCTGATGGAGATGTGAGGGTGTGTGTGTGAAAGCTAATGGTGTTGTCCCTTGAGGTGTGAGATCCCTGTGGATGTGTGATGGGTTTGTGAGTGTGTGAGGTGAGAGTGATGAGAAGAGTGAGTTAACCTGGTGAAATGGATGAGATCATTCATCCTCTTGCAGCACTGGGTGGCTGTCCTCTTTTGCAGGGCATTGGCACTGACCACCGCTTCCCAATCCTGGTTGGTCATGCCACTGCCCATCCTGCAGCCAGAACGGGGGTAGATGGCATTGCGGCGGGCCTCCACGGCATCAAAAAGGCCATACCATTGACGTTTCGCTAAACCTCGGGGCTGCAGTCTTTTTGCCTTTCGTGGACATCTTCCCTGCAGCAGTTGTGGGCTGGAAGCACTGAGATGTGTGCGTGTGGCTGGACTTTAAATTTGGCGCCTGACGTGAGGAAGCATGATGATGGCGTGGCGGGTGAATTGGAGCCTGCCCCCCATGGAAACAGCATGCTTATCGTGAATGCATAAAATAATGTGGCGAGTTTGGGATGATATAGTGTGAAAAGCTGCCATTGTGGCCGGCAGGTAAAATATCATTTTACATGCCCGCTATCACACTCTGTGCAAATCTGGGACGATTTTGCCCACAGTTTCACACTCACATTCACTCACGCTCACACTCCGTTTCACACACACTCATTCACTCACTTCCCCCCTCCCGCTGCTCGCCACCCCTACCGGGCTCGGAGGTTTGGAGATTAATATCACTGAAGAGTTCAGGATGGCTGTGAAGGAGATAAGATGCACTTTCTCCCTGCCCTGTCTAACACTCCAGCTACCCTTCTTTGAAAGAATAGCAGGAGGATCTTTTACATCCAGCTTAGTGGACAGAGTACATTTAAACACTGAGGAAATATTGTTCAGTAAACTTGGTTTAACAACGCATTTGAAAGATGGACTGCTGAAAATATTTGGGAAATAACCTGAAATGAATATTTGAGGAACAGGACATCAGCGTGTCTGGGAAGACCTGGGAATATTTTGTTAAGGATCATACAATGTGAAAACCTGCCACAATTACACGCATTTCAAAGATCAACAACAGAAGGAAAACATTGTCAATCAGCAGCAACTGGTTAATAGATAACAGTGAACATGTGGCACATGCAACTGTTTCAAGCCCCTATCACTGAATGTCAATGTGAAATATCTCAGTTGCACTGGACTCTTGGGTGTGGAAACATTCATAATTCTTAGTAATGCTAAATGATGTTAAGCTGATAAAAAGTGAGAGGCAACAATAACTTGCATTTATATACCATCTTTAATGTAGTAAAACATCTCAAGCTACTTTACAGGAACATTATCAAAGAAAATTAGACACTGAGCAACACAGGGAAACATTAGGACAGGTGACAAAAAGCTTGAACAAAGTGGTGGGTTTTAAGGAGCATCTTAAGGATGGAGAGAGAGTTAAAGAGGTGGAGATGTTTAGGGAGGGAATTTCAGAGCTTAGGTGGCTGAAGAACTGCACTGTACAGATAGATCTCCAGACATGTTCACATTACCCAGAGAGAGAGAGATTGTGCTGCTTCAGGCTGAGTTCCCTCACTCTACAGGCTCTGCAGTTCCCAGTCACAGTACATCACTGAGATCTCTTTCTTTTAGGTGAAGGTTCTGGAAGGTTTGCTGCGCAGTTGCTGAAATCTCTGAATGAATATCTGGCAAAGCATGGAGTGGGGCCGTTAACCCTGAACCCAGAAATCAGCGAGAAGGCTGAGAAATGGGCAAAGCACCTGGTAAGCTCCAGAACATTGCAGCACAGCGACACACCGTATGGGGAGAATATCTGGTGTCAGCAAGGCCACAGCAGTCTGCAGGTTACAGGTACATCACATCACTGCTTTACACGTCAGAAAGCTTGTTTGTTTATTAAATAACTATTTTGTCCCTGCTTCCCTGGAGCACTGATCCAATAAAGTCATGGATTTCCAATGCTGGGCCCATATGGTCATTCTTCAAGTGTGAGGCTAGACCAGGTATATTGGCAGACTATTCAAACACAAAAGGGATCATAACTATGTGCAGTCCTATTCTTCCTCAACGATTTCTTTTTCACTAAGTTTGAGATAAACCATTCAGCTGCCTCTCCTGTTTCCTCCCCTCTCCCCCTTGCCCAAAAACCAAATCTTCCTCCACCCCCAACATCCCTGAACTTACATCACTTTCTAGATTCTTTCCCATCATTACTCATGCCCTTTCAGAGCCCATCTCTCCACAATGTACTGTTATCCCCTGGTTTACACCCTTCAGCCTTCTTTTCAGTAGGCTGGGCCCCCAAAGCCAGCACATGAGTGCTGTGCAGCAGAGCTACTCTGTGACCTCGCCCTGCAGAGAACTGGCACTTGTGGCATCCTTTCCCCTTTTCCCAGGTCCTATGCCCTTGTGCCTGGCAAGTCATCAACTGGTAGCATTGGCTGCTGCTTGATTGATGGTAATGAGCTGGCAGTATGAACATGATGTGTTGCATGGGACAACACTACCAGCAGTGGTCAGTACTGGCCCTGCCCTATCAGCCTGTCCTTTTGGGCAATGCAGATGTGGCCGTTTAGTCTGACAGCAGGCATCATTACAGCATTGATCCCTTGTCATGCAAAGACGAGGAGTTGTTCTTAAAGGCCCTGGCAGCTTAAGTGAGCAAAAGGGGAAGTTGGTAAATAATAAAGTAAAAGCGAAAGAAGTATCTGTGGAGAGACAAGTTAGTAATATCAACTTCTGATAAAAGATCACACCTAAAACGTTAACTGATCTGTTCTTTCCACAAAGTGGTGTGACCTACTTTCCAGCATTTTCTGAGTTTGATTTGGTGAAATGCTTCCTGGAATGGGATGTGGCAGAACCTAACATGAGACATGCGTCACTCAAAGGATTAGCCAGCTTTGATTAGCTGCATTTTTCATCATGTGACATCTGACCTCCAACCCCATCACCCAGTCACAAACGGCCATTTTCCTCCATCACCAATATTTATCTGGCTGATGAACAAAAGTACTGAAAAAAATGAAAAAGACACACAATTCAATGTTAATGCCACAATGATTTTTGTTTGCTGTTGTTTCCAGGTGATGAAAGCAGGAGGGTCCTGGAGGCCTGGCAACTCGAATCCCTCTGTCCTTCCCATGTCAAACCCATTATTTCCTGATGTGCTATTGGGTCTTTCTGCTCAACTTTTGTCTCCGCCCACTTTTTGCTATTATATTTTCTCTCTCTCTCTTTCTCTCTCTGTAAGAAGACGTGGTTCATTCTGGTCATTCTTTCACTCATCATGACCACAGTATCCTCCACAATGTTATAGCCAGTATTTGTTCAGGGACGCTGGTGTAACTTAATAAGATGGTACTTACTACCATGCTTTGGTAACGACATCTGTATATTCCAAAAATGTGACCATTTTCTTGAAAAAAGTGAATTGTGTGCTTTTAGAGGTGAGGTACAGAATTTCACACACCCTTTACCAGCACACCCAACAACAACATGCATTTATATAGCATCTTGAACATGGTAAACCATACCAAAGTGCTTCTTCACAGGAGCGCAATCAGACAACATGTGACAACAAGTCACACAGGGAGGCATTAGGACAGTTAACCAAGAGATTGGGTTGATAGAATTTCGGGGGGAGAACAGATAAGTAGAGAGGCAGAACAATTTGGTCAAGGAATTCCAAAGCTTAGACCTAGGCAGCTGAAAGCATGACCACTAATAGTGGAGCAAAAGTAATTGAGGATTTTTACTCAGATGTAAAGTTTCTCCAATTTTCCCCAACAATTTACCTCAATCAAACCTTAGAAAACTCACCACTGAATATCTCTTGTGGCTTCGCTGACTGAGCTTGATCATTGGTGCTGAATTAGGTAGATGTTTTTTGGGTTAGCTTCTTGAGCTGGGGGCCTTAATAATCTGAATGTATCTCCAAAATGGGCTTGTCTATTGAGCTGCCTAATCCAAAATTATATGTTTCCAGTATGTCAATGTGATAGGCCCTCAGGCTTCCTTCTTGTGCCTATAACACCGGAGTAACACAGTAGAATTTCTAGGCTGAAGTGCTCTTACAGCCCACAGAGGAGAAGACTTCTATCTGATCTTGGGTTGGATTTCAAACCAACACCTAAACCCCGGTGGGAAAGGTCAGTAGCGGACCTACCCCATCCCACTGTGATCCCTGAAAATAACAAAGACATGGGCTAATAGAAACAGATAATGCTGGAAATAATCAACAGATCAGGCAGTATCAGTGGAGAGGAAACAGAGTTAACAATTTGGGTCAAAGATCTTTCATCAGAATATACAGATTATTCTGGAATACACTGTCTGAAAGGGCAGTAGATGGAGATTCAAGAGTAACTTTCAAAAGGGAATTTCAGGAAGGACCAGAAACCCTGCACAACATTAAAGGGGCAGAGACCTAATAAACTGTATGTTTCCAGGGACAAGAGGCAAGAAAACATGGCTTGGTTGAGCATTTTTCAATATTAGAACAGTACTTATAAAAGTGTTTTGCTATATGTGAATGTGTAACAGGGTTAACTATGAGAACAATTTATAATAAAATGGTCTCATTATATGATAAAGGTAGCATGTTAGAATACCAGCAAATGCAACAAGGTATATCATGATGTTTTATTATATATCATGATTTTATTATATCTGAAGTTTAATTGTAACAGCTGCTTATTATAACAGGAGTTTATCATTATAACAGGTTTTGTTATAACAGGAGTTTAATTGGGATAGGGTTTTGTTAAATAGGATTTTATTTCAACAGCATGGGTTTATTGTAAACTCGAGATTACGATGACAGGAGTTTAAATATAATAGGCATTTCATTCTAACTATAGTATGTTACAACTAGTTTAGTGCGTTATGACCAATGCAGTTGGTAAAGTGGAGTTATTTAAAAATCCCAGAGGGAAAATTTAAACAACTGTCATTACCTATAATTTTAAGTGTTATGTTTGAGATGTGACTCTAAACTCAGGAATCAGACCACTAGTTCTCAAGGTCTTACATTAAACTAATTGAAACATTTTGTTAATTTATACAGGTTAAAATATATGTACACATGGCTACAAATTACTACTATCATAACTTTCAACAAATTCCCAAACTAATCTCCATTAAGGCAACAGCAACCCATAAACTTAACCAAACACCAGGCAAAGCATTTTCACCTTACGCATTCAAAATTAGGTTCTTTTCACTTTGGTTCCTTGCAGACACAGTGGTAGGCTTACTGGCTTTGATCTTACATTGCCTCTGCTCTGCACACACAAAACAGTTGTCTTGTTATATCTACTACTGCCCATTGAATGTTAATTCTCACTGTATCAACAACCTCTGAACTAAACCTCTCTAACAATAAAACCCCTTTCATAGTACCAATTTTATTAGTAATATAAACATATTGTTTGGTAGCTGCTAGATAGGTATAATTTTTCACCCCACTTCTTGAATGCTCTATTCAAAAAATGCAAATGCACGCTAACTCTCTTACATATCAAAACTAGTATACATCAAAGCATCCAGACTAGCTGGCTTCAATCCAATTAAGACACACCCACAAACTAAACCTCTATTTTAAAAGAAAAATATTTTCCAACATTATTATATACATTAATAGCTTCATGACAACTGTCAGTTGTGACTCAGCTGATAGCACTCACATTTCTGAGCTGGAAAGTCATGGGTTTAAGCCCCGCACCAGAGGCTTGAGTACAAAACTCTAAGCTGACATTCTAGTGAAGTACTAAGGGAGTCTTGCACTGTCAAAGGTGCTGTCTTTCAGATGAAGCCTTAAACCAAAGTACCATTTGCCCTCTTGGGGCATGGTAAAAGAGCCCATGATATTATTTTGAAAAAGTTTCCCCTGGAGTCCTGGTCAATACTTATCAATAAATCAACATCACCAAAACAGATGATCAGGTCATTATCACATTGCTGTTTGTAGGAACTTCCTGTGCGTAATTTAGCTGCCGTGGCGCATTTCAAAAGTGACTGCACTTCAAAAAGTACTTTATTAACTGTAAAGTGCTTGCTACATCCTGAGGTTGTGAAAGGCTCTATAGAAATGCAAGTCTTTTTTTTGGAGAGTCGCTTTTTTCTCAGTCCTGCTCTATTAGGTAGAATTATGTTTTGTGAAATTCAAATTGCCTTTGGTGACTCCGACCCAGGTTTTCGCTGCCAGGTCGGGTGTGCAGGGACAGGAGATTTCCCAGCTCCACCAACCCAACCTTTAAAAATGGCTGCCCAGATGTTGGATTTCCAGTCAGTGGCGGATGGGTGTGGGTGGTTGGAAGGGTGGGTGTGGGTAGTGGCGTGGTGGAAGGTGGGCTGGGGCAGGCAACCTGGAAAGAGCTAGGAAGGCTGACCAGTGCAGAGACAGGCATCTCTCTAGCCCCCAACTCCCCCACATAAACCCCATGCCCCATCTATGCCAAGCCATGCCACCTCCTGCCCCCCCAACCACCCCCTTATGGCCCATCATGCCCTTCATGCCAAGGTATGCCCCACACCCACCCCATGTACCTTGATAGCCCCTATGCCAACCTATGTATGCTTGGCTGAGAGCCCAGAAATCCATTGCTCTGATGAAACATCTGAGCCTTAGAGAAAATATCACTTGAATGACAGCTCTAGCTCTCTGCTCTATGCTGTCAATTTCACAATATTTATTTACACAAGGATAAGAGGTTTCAAGGGTTTGCAGTTTCTGTTATTGGTATTTTTAAGGGTCTGGATGATTAACACTTATATTGACCTGTTGTGAAATGACTTTTTTGTAAACAAAGAGCGGAATTGTCCAGTCCCGTTGACGGCATTCATCATGGTGGACGTGAGCAGAAATTATGGCAGGAAGGCCAAAAATTGCGATCGTCCGCTCCACCCATCAATGGTTTACTGCTGCCGCACGTCGGGAACCTAATTTCAATACTTTAGCATCTCAATATAAGCCCTGCTCACCAGAATCATCCCCCCACGTCAATGTACTGCCCACGTCAGTTTGACAGAACGGCATGATTCACGACTGCCTTCACAAGGCATGCACCTTCGAGGGGAACTCAGAGGTGAGTGCACACAACCTTGCACAGCACACACGAGCCTTGCCCATAGGACAAGGAAGAGGTGCCATGCATTCGGTGGGGGGGTACAGGCAAGCCGCCTTTTGCCGGCTGGCTTTCAGTGCAGTGCCAGGGCAAGTGCTCTGGTGCGGGTGGGGCCGGGATGGGGACAAGGGAGCACAGTCTATAGGAAGTACACAAGTATGCCGGGTGGGGGGGGCGCAGTGGTGGGGGGTGGGGGGAGGCAACCACACACTTAGAAAAACTTGTCTAAAGTGAGCATTCTTTTGTAGCTGAGACCATTCAGCTGCAGCAACATTGACATGCTCGGAGTCAGGCTTCTGAAGCTGTTCCGCCCACTCAAGCAACACAAAAGCATGAATGTGTCACCGATAGCTCCAGAAATTTTAACTCCTCAGGTGCAGACTGCAAATTAATGTGAATTTTCAGGGCCGGCAAAATAAATAATTGGCCGCCTGGGCAAGTTGTAGAATCCTCTTGTGAAAGGTGGCCATGGAGCAGTCACTGGTGGAGGTGCTCACAGCCCCTTGCAATGTCTTTATTAAGATTTAGACGAGTATCCGTACTGGTTCAAACGAATAGTGCAGTCTTGTAGTGCGGGTTAGGAGAACGCCTGTGCCTGTGCTGAAAGCGCAGTATGTAGTCCATTGGTCTAAGCTGCCATCAAGTGAGGCGGAGGTAGGTGGGGTTTCGGACAGCCATGAAGTGCGCCACACACTGGCCGTCCAAGTGGAGACCAGCACTCTCCTGCATGTGTGAAGGGGCCTTCAGACTTAACCAAGAGAGGTTCTTAGTACACCTATGCTAACCCACATGTCTCTCTTTGATCCTGCAGGAGGAGAACATCAGGGTCATTGAGCCTGGCGATTTACCTCATGGCTTACAGGAAGCAGAGAAGAAGAGGAAAAGTGCAGCAAAGACACCTGGCTCAGCAATGGGACGAGCACCTCCCTCAAGATGAAGGGGCAGGAGGGCCTGCTGCCCACACAGCTGAAGATCCACAGCGAGCCGTCACTCATAGGCACTGCGATAGACCCAGGGTCCATAGACGGCACCTGTCATTCCTGCAGATGACTGAAAACCAGTGTCACCGAAGACTGCACACACCCAGGAAACCGATCAGTCGCATTTGCCACCTGCTGCAGGATTTGGCGCCACAGGGACATGGAGGGTATCCACAGCCAGTGCCATGAAAGTGACCGCGGTGCTCAATTTTTACGCCAGTGGTTCCTTCCAGGCTCCACTGGTGACCTGTGCAGGATCTCGCAAGTCTCCACACACAAGTGTATCCAGGAGGTCATGGACGCCATCTTTGCGAAGGCACAAAACTTTGTGCATTTTGTCCGGGATCGGGAAAGCCAAGAGGCAAGGGTATTGGGATTTGCACAGAACTCTGGTTTTCCTCAGGTGCAGGGTACCATCAACAGCACTCACGTGACGCTTAGATCTCCATGGCAACAAGCGCTCAACCACATCAACTGCAAGGGCTTCCATTCGCTGAATGTTCAGCTGCTGTGTGACCTTCACAAACACATCCTATAGGTCTGTGCGCAATTCCCAGGAAGCATCCACGACTCCTACATCCTTAGCAGGTCCCAGATCCCTGACATCTTCCAGGGTCCAGAGAGGCTGCAGGGTTGGCTCCTCGGGGACAAGGGCTACCCACAGAGGATGTGGCTGATGACACCTGTATAGCAGCCTCAGGCTGCAGCAGAACGACGGTATAACGAGGCTCATGCCACGACCTGAACCTTGGTGGAGCAAACAATCGGCATCTTGAAAATGAGGTTCCAGTGCCTTTACAGGTCCAGTGGAGCCCTGCAATACAGTCCCCAGAGGGTGTCGTGCATCATCGTAGCTTTCTGCATGTTCCATAACCTGGCGCTGCAACAGGGTGAGGATCCGGCTGAGGAGGAGATGGAAGAGCCGCACGTCTCCTCCGATGCGGTCAAAGGGGTTGACAGTGATGAGGTCCTTGAAGGCGAGGATACTGGTGGTGAGGCCATCGCATTGACCAGATGAGGCAGGCAGACTTGGGAAGCCCTCATCGCCACGTGATTAGTGGAGGATGATGACGAGATGCAGTGAGGACAATCCTGACATCCTTACCTTGCATCTGTGAACATTTGACTCCTGTCTGGCTTATGGCAGCACACATACTCTCAGTGCTCAGGCTCTTGTCATGGATACACAGCAGAGACTCTAATAGTTACTCGATCGCAGGAGGATCATGACAACATACAGTGAGGACACTCCTTAGATCTTCACATAGCTTCTGAGAGTGTCTGACTGCTGTCCAGCAGAGGGCAGCTCACTTGCGCTCTGTGATCAGGATCATTTCATGGAGACGCAGCCGTGAAACTTTAAAATCCTTCAGACTTTGTCGGCCTTCAGCACCTGACCCCTTCAGGAGCACAGCGTCACCGGTCACAGATGCGTAAGAGCTGAGAGTGCACAGAGAGAATAACGGAATTCTGTGATGCCTGCCCACGACAGTTTGGCAGCAATGACAAGCACCATCGAGGTGCAGGCATCACTAATGTGCCCAGTGGGTGTGAAGCCAGACCATCACTTGGTCAGTTGATCACTTGATCAGCCCTGAAATTTACACACTGCACAGGGAAGAGGCCCTGGACTGAGACACCTGCCTTTATCTTGTGCAGGAACCAAGGTTTCACATCTGAATGACATGAACATTGCTCGTCATAACAAGGAGCCATAGGCAGGGAGACATTCTTGGGAGTTTATTTACAATAGTGAACATTAAGTACAAGTGATTAACACCCATGCCCAGGCTGTGCAGCTACATCTTCTTAACCTTCCTAACACACGACTCTCATTCAGAGTGAGGACCTTGATGTCTGGCACTCCAGCTCAAGTCTGGGGCCTCTCCCGTTGATTGTGTGTGATCTTGTCCTGCATAAAGACAGATGGAGACAGTGTAAGCAAGGCACAGGCCAGGCCGAATGAGAAGGATGCCAGGCATGCCAGGAGATGAGGCCAGATGGAGATGTGAGGGGATGTGTGAGAGAGTGGGTGGTGATGTCCCTTGAGCTGGCAGTGAGTGAGATGCCAGTGAATGTGTGATGGGCTTGTGAGTGGGTGAGTTGAGATTGATGAGATGGTTCACTTACCCTGGCGGCACAGATGAGATCAATCATCCATTTTCTGCACTGCATTGGACTTCATGTGTGCAGCATTGGCACTAACCACCTCCGCCACTGCCTTCCAAGCCAGAGTATTGAGACTGATGAGACTCCTGTGGCAGAACGGGGGTCACTGAATCGGACGGGCTGCACACTCCTTGGCTTTCAGGGCCAAGTCTTCACTGGAACAGTTGTGGGCTACAAGCATTGAGAAGTGTGCACACGGTTGCATTTTAAATATGGTGCCCAATGTGAGGAAGCAGCTAGGTAATGATGTGGCGGGCCAATTGGAGACCGCCCGGCTGCGATCCGACATGTTTCCCGTGACTGCATAATTTATGAGGTGGGAAGGGGACGATGCGCCTAGAAAACTCGCCATTGCAGCTGGTGAGTAAAATGTTTTTTTTTCATGCCCACTACCGCACTTAGTGCAAATCTGGGACCATTCCACCCATTGTGGAAAGTTATGAATGAATGACTTTTTATAAAGCTTTTTTTTTACTCATCCTATTGTCGCTCTAAGGTCAACTGGTTCTATACAGTGTATAGTGAGTCAATGGGCATGGAAGTGCCGTAGCTTGGCATAGAGGACATGAGGGCCCATGGAGGCTGGATAGAGGGGCATTGTTTGGCATGGGGGCAAAAGGTACACAGGGTGGCATGGAAGCAGCACGGGGAGGGTGTAGGGGGTGAGGGGCTTTCAGAGGTGAGAGTTGAAGGACCTTCCTGTTTTATTTTAACTGGGAAAAAGTCCCAGAGCAATGAGACGGATCTTTCAAACAGTCCTGAGCACCTGGCAACCCCCGTGGCTGCCTTTGTCCTCTTTCCCAGGTCAGCTAGCCAGCCAAAAGGCAATGAAGATCCCGGTACTTTCTCCAAATGCCGGGGGGGCCGAGACTGGAATTTTCCTGACTTCTGTTATCCACCTTGGTGATGAAACTCTAGCCCAAAATGTCTATTGCTATATTGAAAACAACACTCTCATTCGTAAAACCCATTTACTACACGTACATTCCTTCAACGAAATAAAGTCTCATCACAACAAACATTTCATTCAACCCCTTATTACAGCAAGTATTGGAGTTCACAGTCCCACATCAAATGCCTATAAACACCTTTAGCTGTCAATCAAACTGTAAAATGGCAGCCACCCGACTGTGATAATGGATGCCTGTGAAATTAGCCATGCAGTTGTAATCCAGTAAAGGAAGCCCTCAGGTTTATGCCAATAGAGTAAAATAGCAAGCAATCATTTCTTTTCACACTGCAGATTTTTTTTCAAAGATTTAAATGACAGGACTGTTAAATACCTTTGAGCTTTTGACAGCACCTTTTGGCAGATCCATTTGATGAGTTTAAAGTCTCCCTTTGACAGGTGCTGCTAACAGTTTTCACACTTGATTTGTTCCAATGAGCTTGACAGTAATGAGTTTATGCACGGTTTATGTATATTTATGCCTAATTTTAACACTTGACACCTGACCTACCCCAAAGGGCATCTTATCTCCCCCAAATGTGTCCCAGGACCAGATCCAAGGGGGTACCTTACCTCTCCAAAGGGGTACCCTGCCTATCCAAATGAATCCACCAAGTTCAAACAAGCTCTTACTTGGTCTAATCTGCACACATTGGGTTTCACACTCCTGACCTTCTAAAATCCCACTTTCAGCAGGGGCAGCTGATTATTTAAATGGCACAGGCCCTGTCCCCAATCCCACCCCCATGATAAAGGCTCTCTGTCGTGGCGAAAATCTGGGCCTCAATATTTCATGGCTAATGGGACAGGGAGTGGCTGATTCCTGTTACACCAAAGTAATAAACAATGACTTCTCCAGAATTTAAGAATAATTAAGATGTTAGTCTGACGGCTCTTGAATTTTTCTCATACATGATGCAACTTGCCTTTGCAGCAACATTAATAGGAAAGACAACAAAGTGTTAGCAGAGTGTCGCACCAGAATGTCAGAATAGGTTTTGTGCTCAGGTCTCTGGAGTACGACTTGAACCCACAACCTGTCTCAGATGTGAGAGAACTGGGGCATGGCTGGCACTTTAATTACAGTTCTTTAATGAAGCTGAAAAGTGATTGGATGCTGTATTCTGTGTTGAGCTGGGTTTTATCAAAGTTTCCGTATTTGGCTGTGGGACAGTAGTCCCATAGGACAGTAGGCCCTTAAATCCTTAGACCAGGAGGACTGTGCATTAAACCTCAGCTGCACAATACGAAAGCACTGGGGAGACATGATAACCCAGTTCAGTTCTGCTGCCTCTATTGTGTTGCTGGCATTATGTGGTACAGCAGTCTGCTTGACACTGTTCACAGAATCACTGATTGCATCAATAGCACAGCTACATTTTCTTCAGAGCATTGCTGTTTGATTGGGTAAACAAACATCCCCTGCAGCTGGTCATCAGCCAACCAGAATTCAATGTTCAGTGGTTAAAGCGGTTTCAGAATATCTGCCTTGCTGTTGCAATTCTTGCCATGAGTCTTTTTATAGATCTTGCTCTTCAACTGTGTTTTTTTACCACATTTCATTTCCGCCTTGTGAATCTGCAGGATCAGTGCAAGATACCTTGTGAGTCCAGTTATTCAGGTCTGTGCTCTTGCATCCAAGTGTCAGACTGATAGAAACACACACTTTAAGATCTGCACCCCTTGTTAGCACAGGTAAGCAGAGGGTACTTTATACCGTCTTTTTAAAATTTTAAATCAATCCACCTGTTCGGGATATTGGAATGTATTAACAGAACCATTCAGTAAATATGAAAGGAGAACATTCTATCATTACACTAGTTGTTGACTAGACCACATCTGGAGTACATCGAAATAAAGAGCTCAGAGGAGAGCTCCGAGGATAAACCATAATTTAATTACGCAGATAGGCTTAAGGAACGGGGTGTTTTAAACCATTATAGATTTAGAGGGAAGTTGATAGAGATGTAACAAAATGAAAGGGCTGGATTACGTATCCAGTGACAGATTATTTCAACTGAACTGATTGGGGAGAACCAGGGATTATGAGAAGTAGGAATAAACTATTTATTAGGAGATTCTCCTTTTCCCAGAGAATTGTGAGCCTCTGGGAAACATTGCCAGCTGGCGTGGTTGGTGCTGACTCTGGATGTCTTCAAGAGGGAGCTGGACAGGCTCCTGACCGGGACAGAGATCATACAGAAAAGTGTCTATATTGATAACACTTGGTCCGTGTGACCTCCTGAGGGGGTCAGAAAAGATTTTTCCAATTCTCTCCCCACCCCCCCGCCATTGACATTTTTCTTTCTTTTCCCCTGGTTGATTGCAAGGCTGTGGAGTGGGGCAGGTGAGGGTATCTGGTCAATGTTGCAGCAGACGTGAGTGTGGGGCAGGCTTGATGCACCAGATGATCTTTGGCCAATTTTGTATTTCTGTTCTTTATTCTTTCATGGGATGCTGTCACACGAAGGCCAGACCAGGTAAGGACAGCAGATTTCTTTCCCTAAAGGACATTAGTGAACCAGATGGGTTTTTACAGCATTCGATGATAGTTGTCATGATCACCATCACTGAGACTAGCTTTATATTCCAGATTTTTTTTTATTAATTGAATTTAAATTCCAGCAGTTGCCGGGGCTCTGGATTTCTAGTCCGTGATATAACCAGTACACCACTGTCTCCCACTAAAATCTGTTCAACATACAGGATAATGCTGGTGCATCTACCCTATGCGTACGCTAATGTGTACTCAAATTGGACAGAAGTGACTAGTGGTATCCCACACGCACTCTTCTGGATCATCAACTATTCACAATATATACTAAGGACTTCGGTAACAAAATAGACAGGCAAGTATCAAAGACTGCCGATGACACAAGGATTGTTGGTATACGAAGTAGTGCAGTTGGAAACATAAAATTAGAAAGGGACATTGATAAATTAATAAGAAACTGGATAAAACTGTGGCAGATGGATTTCAATACAGATAAGGGTGAGGTTATTTTGGACTGAAATAGGATACATCTGAGTTGCATTTTAATTGTGAAAAGTTAGGAACAGTAGAAGTCTATAAAGATTCAAGGAACATGTAAACAGATCAGTTTTGAACTCAAGGACGTGCATATGAAGTAGAGGAAGCTTTTCTGCAGCTATACAAAATCGTGGTTAGGCCGCACCTGGGCTACTGTGTGCAGTTCTGGACACTGCACCTTATAAAAGATATATTGACCTGGAATATAAAAATGTGATTTCTTTGAGATTTTTATGATTTTGTAAGGAATTTGGGAGGTAGAGAGAAGCTTTTTTCTGCTGGGGGACAAAGTGACATAACCAAGCTATTCAGGAGAGAAGTTAGAAAATACTTTGCACAAAGGTTGGTAGAAATGTGAAATGTTTTTCTTCAAAAAGCAGTATATGCTTGCTTAATTTATGATTTTTGATCTGAGATAAAAATTTGCGAGCCAAGGGTATTAAAGGATGTGGAACCAAGGCATAACTTTTAAATGAGAACCAACCCTTCGCTAGAACTTTATGCTGGTTGTACGTGTCCAACCCAACAGTGTGTGAAATCGCGCGAGAAGATGTCGGGTGCATGCCCTGACGTCATTGCGCACTCGCACGATATTTTGCTCACCAGGTGCGCGCAGCAGTTGGATGCGCACCCACCTACAATTAAGCAGGTAATTATGTCCATTAAGGAAGCAGTTGAAATTGATTTTATGTGGCCCCGTCCACTTTTACGGTTGGCGAATGGGCCAATCGGCCACGTGGCCTTTACATTTTCACTGAAACCTCGGTCCAGGGCTTGATGAAATGTCTGGGGTGAAATATAATAAAAAAAGATATCTGGGAACTGATGTTTTTTGAGTTCGGCTGTCAGCTGCTTGAATGCGCTGAATAGACACAGTTTGGTGCAATTTTTTCTTGTCATTTAAACTGTCCAAGCCTGCAGTTCCCTGAGGCAGCTCTGCAGCAGCTGTCTGCCTTCAAGGAGCTTGTTAAAAGCGCGCACCTGCACTCTCACTTTTGTCGGCCAGAGTGAAATTGTGTTCAGGTGCCAATCGTGGGCGGAAGCGCATTTTGCATCCACTTCCGGGCCTGCCTATCGCGTGCCCTACAAATGTAAGATTCAGGCCATTACGTTCTGAGTTTTGCAAGCACAGGCTAGTTGAGTACAGTTAGTACTTTGCCTGTGCTGTTTGATACAATCAACCTGTCACTGGGACATACGGCCTCCATACCTGGCATCACACTGGCACTGAAATTACATATAACACATTGCCCGTTTGTGCGATAGGCAGAATGTTTTTTTGGCTTGACGGCAGCATCTTGTTAGTGGAAAATACCAATTGTGTTGCTCCTGCTTAGCAGCAACGTAAAACAGCTAGCTTCACCTTTGGCTCAAATTTTTGATTTAGCTTAACCGTCCAGGATAATTTGAGGTAGACTGGGCATTTCTCAGGTCTGAATTTCAGTGCCTGTGCAATGGGCTACATAGGCTATAGATCCCAACAATTGCAGATCAGCTGTTCATAATAGGCAGAGTACTGACCATACTTGCAGAACTCAGAACACAAGGTCTAACGTTAGATGTGATTCCGTGACTAGACAGCACTTGCTAAACAACCATGAGTGTCCTAAGAATTACACTAACGTCCAATTTAAATCATCAGCCGGGTTCGCAATGTGGCTCACTTCTGCTTGCTAAAAGCTACACAGATTCATGTACAGGGACCTGTCCTCTGCAGGCAAAAAGAACATATCCAGACAATGTGCCTTTTTTGAATTAAACAAAGGCTTGTGGATCAATAGTTCTGCATTCTTCATGGCAATACCTCGACCAATCAAGTCAACTTACCAACCAATCAGCACCGTTTTCTCATGCAGTATGAATTGTTGCTCCCTTTGAAATTTGGCATTCTTGTGCCTGTCCTGATGAGTGCAAGATGAAAAGCTATGACAGAATGTATTTCAGCAATATATTGTATCTGTTGGGCAGGACCAGTGTCTGTGGGACCTCCATCTCCAACTCTCCTAATTCCCTGCCATTCAGTTCCCTAATAATCACATCTTCCCCTTCTTCAACCTGTGTTTGTCTCCTTTGATATGACTGCGTTCTGAAATCGAGAAATTCCTCTCACTCCCCTCTGTTTCAAAGTGTCTTGAACTCACATTCCTGTTCAATAACTATGAGCTAAGATGACAGAGGCAGAGACAATTCCTGCAGAATGGTGTAATTGTAGTAATATCACTTGACTAGTAATCTAGAAGTGGCTGGTGGAATTTGATTTCAATTAATATATCTGGAATATAAAATTAGTCTCAGTAATGGTGACGATGACAACTATTATTGAATATTGTATAAACCCATCTGGTTCACTAATGCCCTTTAGGGAGGGAAATCTACTATTGTGATCTAGTCTCACCTACATGTGACATTAGACACACAGCAATGTGTTTCATTCTTAACTTCCTGCTGCAATGGCCTAGCAAGCCATTAAATTTAAGGGTAACAAATGCACAATCCATGAAATAATAAAGAAAAAGAAGATGCGGGAATCCAGAACAATTGTCTCATCCACAAACTTCCACATTCTACAGTCCCAAATGTTTCGCCTAGCCAAGAGAATTTAAGAAACAGTGTGTTTATTTTTCCCAACTATTACTAGCAAAATTGGTACTATGAGAGATTTTGATTTTCAGAGAGCTAAAATCCGAAGACACAGTGAAACAATAGGAATTTGCATTCATAGGGGAATGTGTGTGTGTGTGTGTGTGTGTGTGATCTGACTGAATTAAAGACAGCTGGTCTGAAGGCTTTGATGTATTAGAAGATAAGCCAGCTTTCAAATGTTAAGTAAGTAGACATAGGTGTAATGGGAACATATGCATTTTTAAATAAACCAGGCTAGATTGATTTCAAAGGAGGGGTGAAATGTGTTACCTAGCATGTGAACTTCAGAAACAGTGTGTTTATTTTTCCCAAAGATTACTGGTAAAATTGGTTCTATGAGAGATTTTTATTATCAGACAGGTAAAGTCCAAAGGCATAGTGAAAAATTTGCATTCAAAGAGGAAAATATGTATAAAGGAGAGAAGGTTGTCTGTAAAGGCAAGCTTTCTAAGATCTAACAAGTGTGAAAACCTCCAGTATCTAAGCCTCAAGCTGCTGTCTACAAAGAACTGAGGTTAAGAAAACTCACTTTGAACTGGATTGTTCAGGGTATCATGTTTCTTTGCCTGGACCTTTTAAAATCTATGTATCTTAATGTTACCTTAACAAAAGTGTAACTGGGAGTTAGATTAATTAGGGGATTTAGAAGTTATCATAGTAGTAATTTGTAGATATGTGAATGTATTTAAAATAATTTATTTTATTAATGAAGGTTTAATTTAGTTTTGTAAGAAACCTTTAAGACTTGGTGGTTTTATTACTACTGAATTCAAGGCACGCGTCTCAAAATTAATTGCAAATTGCAAAACAGCTGTAACAGTTGTCTCAAGTTTCCCTTTGGGATTTGAGCAGCTCAGCATTCAACATCAGCTGTGCCATTATGATGGAAGCTGTTGGAAAATATCATACTTTTTTAAATTTGGTTTATTTTCTTTCTCTTTGGTCCTTGTTAATGTTTTCACCCCCGTTCCCCCGTTAGTCTGTTTGTCTGTAAATAATATATCTTAAAACTAATGCATGGATCTCATAGAGATTTAGTACATAGATCCTGGAATATTTTTAAAGGATCCATTAACTTTGGGGATAGGGTGAATTGACTTTTTTTAGAATGTGGTGGGTTGGTTTATCTAGAATGTTGTTGATTGTTTTAGAATGCTAGGGTTTGTCTCAGTGGCTGTGGTAGAATTTGTCGCAGCTGTCAAAAGGTAAGCAGAGTTTTCAGAGCAGCTTGTTGGATGTTGATTGGCCTGAAGCCTCCTAAGTGAGATGGAAGCTCATAATAAATAAATTTCTTCTTTCAGCTTTGTAGTTACAAAGCTTAAAGCAGGCAGGGAAAAGCCTCATGGAAGATCTGCGTGATTGTAATAATGTTGAATTAACACAGCGTGGCGGAAGTGTACACTCTACAGGGCGCGGTCTTTACTTGTCAGTCTGTATTTATTTAGAGATTAGCTTTTAGTCTGTTTAAGGTTGTTTTTGTGTTTTTTACATACTCATTTGTACCAGCACTAAAACACTGAATTTTTTAAAATACTGACTACCTCAAGCTTACACAAGCAAATACAAATAGTGAAGTAACAAAGAAGCACCTCCTTCCCCTTCCACACTGAATTCCCACTCTCATCAAACTCTAAACTTTGCACTCTGGGCGGAATCTTGTTAAAGCCTCAGGAGTTTCGCGTACCAGCTGGAAAGCCAGCGAGAGAGCTGCATTGCCTCTTTTCAGGAAGGTCTGCCAAACCACACGTCAATCGAGCAGTGGTGAGGCCAGTGGTGGGCCTTCCCCTGAGGGCAAAAATCTCACCTACTGAGAGCTGCTGGCCAATCAGAGGCTGGCAACTCTTGTGCTCAGCAGCGCCACTGGGGATGCCTTGGATGCTGGAAGGACAAGCGCTAGAGTCCCAGGATAGGGAGTGACCCTGGGCACAGGTGGGTAAAGGGGGGGATTTTTCAGATTGGGGGTCGCAGGGAGAGAGGTGCAGGGGAGGTCAGCAGCAAAATCAGGGGGTGGCTCTCAGCAGCACCCCTCCCCCCACTACCAGATGTCCAATCCCTTCATTGAGGGACCCCCCCCACCTCCATGCCAGCGCATGGTTTCACCCATCAATCACGTCCCATCGTGATAGGCCTGCCAGCAGCTAGGTTAATACTTAATTCTGGCGGAGGCAAGAAGGCGGAGATTTTCTGGTACACCACCATCCCACCTAAGTAAACACCATTCCTGCCTCCAAGCTCCCCACCAGCATCGAAACAAGACTCCAACTTCTGTTCACAATCCACTCAATTGCTGTCTATGATCATGCTCTGCGCTGGAGCATGTATTAAGTCTCACAAATAAGATGTGTGATCCAGAAGGTCTTGTATGGGTTGATAAATTGGACATCATTAGTGCCACAGACATCATTCCAATTAATGGAATGCATATTTGAAAGGATTGAAATTGAAGAGTCTCTTCTAGGAGAGACCATGTCAGGAGAAAAGGAGGTGGTGTAGCTGTCCACATAATCTCCAGTTTTGAGGCACAATAGGCAAGAGGATATAACAATGGAAAGGGCAGACAGGGAGGCCGGAAATTTTCCAGTCTCTTATGCCGGCAGGATCTTCTGGTCCTGCTGATGTGAAAGGAGATTTCAATGGCTTGCCGGCCCCATCATGGGAATCCGCCGTGGGAGAACAGGAAAATTCTGGCCAGAATCACTTTGGGTAGAATTAAGAGATGATTAGACAGTAAACTATTATGGGAGGCAGTGAGGGGGGGTGTAGGGGGTTGGTGGTGGGTGGCGGTGTTGCTGTAGACCCCCAGGTCAGGGTGTCTAGGACTGTGGGATGAATTTAAAGGACCAATTATAGCATAGCAGTTGGAAATTTTACCTTACCAGAAATTGATTGGGACAGCAATATCTCTCCTGATGAGACTTGAGGGATTTATAGTTAATGGATACTGTTTTATGAATTATTTAGAAAATAAACGAACATCTTGAACTTAATTACGAGTGATCACAAACAAATCTCCCACACAAAGGTGTGTTTTAAGTGCCAAGATTAATGTCCTGTTTAAACAGGACTATCAAGAAACTCAAAGAGCGAATAAGAGGCATTTAAGCCATGAAGGAAAACGGTACAGAGTTAAGAAAGATTCAACGCCAAAAGGAATGCCAAGTGTATATAGAAAAGGCATCACATTGGTAAAGAATAAAAATCAAATTGAATATAGCAAGAGAAGTGAAGGATAGACATAAAAATAATTCTAGCCATAATTAGACAAATAGGAAAATGAGGGATGGAGTGAGGTCCCTGAAAGTGAGATCAGGTGAAGACGGGACAACTCTTGCTATACAATTTGCTAAGCTGCTAGATAAATTTATTCTCCCAATTTTTATCCAGCAACAAGTGTTAGAGGTAAAATCCTGGGGTATCTGGATAGAAATGGCAGCCAATATAGGTTCATGAGGGAAGGTCCTGCCAATTTAACTTGCTGGTTTCCTTTGAAGGTGCAAAAAGAAATTTGATAGGTGAAAAGCAGTAGATTCAACTACATGGAATTACCTAGAATTTGCAGCACAAAATCTGGCCATTCTGGCTGCACCAGTTTTTATGCTCCATGCAAACCTCCTTCGTCTCACCTATTAGCATTATCCTTCTCTAGTCCATTTCAACTATTATTTCCCATGTGACCTGCTTATTCTACCTACCAAAATGCAACACCACACATTCACCTACACTGAAATGCATTCGTCAATTACACACTCATTCTGAAAGATGTATTTTGTTGCAGACTTCTTCACTATTAACCGCCCCCCACCGCCACCTCCCCCCCGCCCCACCCACTACTCCCCCGCACCCCCCACCCCTCCCCAATTTGGTGTTACATGCTTTCAGTAAAGCCTTTGACACAGTTACTCAGGAAAGTTAGGCACTGAAAATAAAGAGAAAGGGAACTGGTAAAAATATTTTGCAACAGGTATGTAATTGGTTGACTGATAGAACCAAGAGCATAGTGGTACAGTGAGTATCATCATCACCTGTGTCCTGTGCCCTTTGTAAATCCAACTGTTGTTGTCCTGCAGGTTATTTCGCACAGTCGGTTTGAAGGGACTCCAAAGAGATCAGACTCAGCATGGCATCTCATGGTAAAGTGGTTCCAGCCGGTAACATCGCCAACCAGGGCTACTTTACTAAAAATATTCTGGCTGAATTCTTTATTGCTTTTCCACTACTCTTTGTGTGAAGAAATACTTCCTGACATCACCACTGAAGGGCCCAGCCCTGATTTTAAGGTTATGCTCCCTTGTTCTGGTCTCTCACACCAGGGGAAATAGATTCTCTCCATCTACCATATCAACTTATTCAGTCATTTTAAAGGCATTGATTAGATCAATCCTTAATCTTCTAAAGTCTGGGGGATATAAGACTAGCCTGTGTAGAGTAAAGGGTTAACATCAGGAGCACATGGTACCAATATAACTACTGATGTCACTATGATGCAATGTCACATGATTAAGTAACATCTAGTGGAAAGCAGAAGTACAACCTCATGTAGAGTACTGAGATAAATATAAATCTGTAAATAAACAAGAGTAGTTTTTACAGTCCATAGTAGCATTCTTATGGTAACAAGCAAACCCTAAAGAAATCCCATCTAGACTCGAAACACAAGACAAAACAGTCTGAGCAACCTGTCCTCATAATACGACCCTTCATTGTCATTCTAGTGAATCTGAGCTGCATTCCTTCCAACAATATATCCTCTCTGAAGTGTGGTGAAGGAGAGCAATGGCAGGTCCGCCCAAGGAGGGAGTATTAAGACACCTGACACACCAGGAAATGGCTGGGCCTCGTTGTCTAAATCTTGTTTTCTGTAAGAGATATGAGAACAGTGAGTGGAGTTTAACTGTCCCAGCCCAGCAGAAACTGGATGGTTGGTAATTAAATACAAGCAGATTATTAACCCACTCGCACTCCAAACATTTCTTGTTTTAACTTTGCTGCCTGATGAGATAACAAAAAAATAGACCAAAGGCTCATAAATTTAGCAAATTGGGTCCATTACGTCGAGGACCTTGATACAGTTTTACCCAGGGACTGAGTGTGGAGTCCGTGGGGGGCCTTTCCCTTGAAGCAGACAGAAGAGACACTATCAGGTAAAAAAAAGCCTGAAACTTTCTTTTGGGGGATCCAGGAGGAACAGGATTGTTCCCTGGACTCTGCCTATTTCTCTCCTGGGAGGCCCTCACGAAAACTCACCAATTACAAGGTTCCTAAACAAATTGATATAGGGAGTGACAAGGTATTGGAGGAGTTGGCAGGCTTAAAAGTGGACAGATCCCCAGATCTGGATGATTTGTGTCCCAGACTGCTGAGGAAGGCAAGGGAGAAGATTGTAGGGGCTTTGACCCACATTTTTAATACCTCTCTGGCCACAGGGGAGGTGCCAGAAGACTGGAGAACAGCTAATGTGGTTCTGCTATTTAAGAAGGGTTGTAGAGATATGCCAGGGAACTACAGGCCAGTGAGTCTCACATCAGTGGTAGGGAAATTATTGGAGACATTTCTGAAGGAGAGTATCTATCTCCACTTGAAGAGGCAAGGTTTGATCAGGGATAGTCAGCATGGCTTTGTCAGAGGGAGGTCATGCCTAACAAATTTGATTGAATTTTTTGAGGAGGTGACCAGGTGTGTAGATGAGAGTAGTGCAGTTGATGTAGTTTATATGGATTTCAGCGAAACCATTGACAAGGTCCCACATGGGAGACTTATAAAGAAGGCAAAGGCACATGTGATGCAAGCTAATTTGATAAGATGGATTCAAAATTGGCTTAGTTGTAGGAGGCAGTTGAGTGATGACAGAAGGATGCTTTAGTGACTGGAAGCCAGTATCCAGTGGCGTATCACAGGGACCTGTGCTTGGTCCCCTATTATTTGTCATTTATATAAGTGACATAGATGACTATGTGGGGGGTAGGATTAGTAAGTTTGTGGATGACACAAAGATTGGCTGGGTGGTTAACAGTGAGGTTGAGTGTCTTGGGCTACAAGAATATATAGACAGGATGGTCAAATGGGCAGATAAGTGGCAGATGGAATTTAAACCTGAAAAGTGTGAGGTGATACACTTTGGAAGGAGCAGTTTGACAAAGAAGTATTCAATGAACAGCATGGCACTAGGAAGTTCTGAGGAACAAAGGGACCTTGGCGTGTGTGTCCATAGATCTCTGAAGGTGAATAAGGCATATGGGACACTTGCCTTTATCAATAGATTACAAAAGTAGGGAGGTCATGTTGGAGTTGTATAGAACCTTGGTGAGGCCACAGCTGGTGTACTGTGTGCAGTTCTGGTCGCCACATTATAGGAAGGATGTGATTGCACTGGAGGGGATGCAGAAGAGATTCACCAGGGTGTTGCCTGGGATGAAACATTTAAGTTATGAAGAGAGGTTGGATAGACTTGGGTTGTTTTCGTTGCAGCAGAGAAGACTGAGGGGCGACCTGATTGATGTGCACAAGATTATGAGGGGCATGGACAGGGTGGATAGGGAGCAGCTGTTCCCTTTAGTTGAAGGGTCAGTCACAAGGGAACATAAGTTCAAGGTGAGGGGCAGGAGGTTTAGGGGGGACGTGAGGAAAAACTTTTTTACCCAGAGTGTGGTGACGGTCTGGAATGCACTGCCTGAGAGGGTGGTGGAGGCGGGTTGCCTCAAATCCTTTAAAAAGTATCTGGATGAGCACTTGGTACATCATAACATTCAAGGTTATGGGCCAAGTGCTGGTAAATGGGATTAGGTAGGTAGGTCAGGTGTTTCTCACGTGTCGGTGCAGACTCGATGGGCCAAAGGGCCTCTTCTCCACCGTGTGATTCTGTGACTCTGTGAATTACGTTGAAGCCAACAGGTGGCCATGGGCCATGTGATCCTCTTCGCCTGCAAGCAGCGACTCTGCTCCTTCACATCTATGTCAGGTGGGAAATGAACTGACAGCATTTAAAAGGGGCCCAAATGTTAAAATACTCAGGGCCTGTATTTTTGCATTTCACACTCCACCCTCTCTGCCCGAATCCTGCTCTTAGTTAAAAATTAAGTGTCACCAATGGTTGCTATGGGACAACAACCCAACCCAACTGATGCAACTATGTCGTCGGGTCAATGTACCCATTTTTTGTGGAGTGCACGGGCGATTTGTTTGTTTTTGAACAGCTAAACTCATAACATAAAGGCCCAATCAGATATTGAATACTTCTCTTGTCATCACAGCAGTGGTGAATGGTACAGATTCAAAGTTCTTCATAGGAGCCAAAAGTGCTGCATTTTGTCAATGCTTTCAACTTTCCTCAGTATGCAATGTAGAAGAAGATGGGTGGGAGGATTTCAGTTCGTTGTCTTCATTTTCAAGGAGTTGTGATTGTTCGAGTCCTGGAGGATTCTCTCTTCAATCAGTTTTTCCGTGAATGACCTCCTCTGCCTTTACATTCAATGTCATAGCCAAGAGGCCAGCTGTTGTGAGAAGCTGCTATCCCAACTTGTGTGTGGCCCATGTCAAAACTTGCAGTTTGCTGATAAGCAGATTAGAAGGAACATTGATTTGAGTATTTCCTGAGCATTCTGACAGAGTTCAGAAGCCTGGTTTACACTGTCCTTCAGAGCAGTCCACAGACTGAGGGTTCTTTATTAAAGATAAGTTTATATAGAGATATAATTATCTAGGAGGTTAGAAAAGTACATCTAAAATCCACTCTCGTTGCATGTGGACTGAATAATCTGTTATAACCCATTGGTGGAATAGGATAGCAGCTTCTCACGATAGCTGTCCTCTTGGCTGTGACACTGAATGTAAAGGCAGAGAAGACCAATCACGGAAAAACTGATTCAAGAGAGAATCCTCTGGGACCTAAACAATCACAACTCCTTGAAAACAAAGAGAATGAACTGAAATTCCACCCCCCCCCCACCCCCCCCCCCCCCCCCCTCCCCCCACCACCACCACCACCACCACCCCATGGGGAAAGGTGAAAGCACAGGCTTGACAAAATGCAGCACTTTTGGCTCCTATGATGAAATTTGCAGCTGTATCATTCACCGCTGCTGTGATGACAAGAGAAATATTCAATACCTGAGTGAAGGATGAATCTGGTAGACAAAAAGAAGAACATCCTGAAGGCACTGTTGGATATAAGGAGGACTTCCCTACTACTGTTAAGGTAGGAATTTCTCTTCCTGTGGATAGTGGCATCACTTCAACGATTGCTTCAACATGAGGCTGCTCCACTGCAGACAATGAGATCTGAGAGTCAGCAGGAGAAATCAGGATTGCAGCATCATCAACAATGGAATAAACTACAGGACTGGGATCTATAGGAAGTTCCTGTGTGGTACTCTGGTCTGTAGGCTTGCTTGAAAGTTTTTACCGCTCACCGACGGTAAAATCCTGCCCCATGTCTGATCCTCTACCTCAACAGGGTATTCCTGCACTCTCCCCATACCCCTTGATGCCTTTAGAGTCCATTATTGATAAATTCTGTTCCCGCTTCTTCTAGGCTGTCCCCAAAGAGAAGTGAAAGATCTGCAATATCCTCCTGTGGTCCTTGGAGTTGAATAGAGAACAATTGTAGTGTCACTTCATTCAGCCATGAAACTCTGTCAGATAATACTGAGACACCGTCCTGTCTCGAGCTTGAATATGGCTAGATAAACATTTAAATCAATGCTAGCACTCCATTACTAGTTTTTATTTTCCTTAAATTCTCCTAGGAAGATGGCTGTCAGTCTTAAATTTTTGGATGGAGATTCCTTTAACACAGATTCCCTGGAATGGCAGGCCATTTTAAAATGACCTAACTTGCCACAGCCATGGCACTGCGCAGTTTCACGACTCACTGGGGATAGTGCGCTGTAATATCAATCCCCATGGTTCCCTGAGCCGTGAACATTTGACCAAACCACCAGATTGCCCCAATTCTATCTGTTTAATTTAGGTTAACAGAATATGAGCATCAAGTTTGTAAACTTAATAAGTAAATAACTGTTTATTGAACAAACTATTGTTAACCAGTGGCAAAAGAAAGAAAATATGAACTGCTAATTTCTAACTCTATAACTTTAACTCTACCCCCTTCCCCCTTCTTAAATCCCTAAACATACACACACACACACACACATATACAGAGGACACATAAGACACACAAATCATCGATTTTAAGTGTGGGATAAAACAGTTCAATAGCACCAGTTCCAGAGTACAGGATTCGATCGGTTGATTTTGATCGATGGCTTCCAAATTCCTTTCAGTTCTTGTTGATGACTTGAAGTGGTCTTCCAGTACTTTCAGTAATTAGTTCACTGGTTGAGCACTTACCTTTCAATGTCTCTTAACAATGATTTTCCACTTTGTCTCTTGACATGGGTTTTCAAAGAGAGAGATATAAGAAAAAAAGCCATCTAGCTATTATTGTGGAATTACTGGAATCTTCCACACACACGAAAAAGAGATTTTAGGCGTTGTTCCTTTCAGGCTAGGAGCTATTCAACTGCACTGCTTCTCATACAAAACCTGTTCACCTGGTCAGCAGCCATTTAAAATGCTGTTGTCAGGCAGCTCCCTTGATCCAGGGTTCCTTTCCGGCAACCCCTGTCTATCCTGGCACACTCTGTTCCAGGACTGCAACATTGTATTTATCTCTCATCCTGTTCCAGTGGACATGTCTTTCAACCTGCAACCATTGTAATTTTAATCCCCAGGCCAACAGAAAATAAAAAGATATGTTCTTTACAACAGTCCAACAGAAATAAAAAGACATGTTCCCTACATGCCTCCACCCTTAAAAGAGACAAAATGCTATTTCACAAGTTTTGTGACACATGACAACAAAACACGAGACTTACTTTCATTCACCCTTCCTCCCTCTTATACAATCTTATACAATCTTAAGCATTTCTTACTCCTTTAACTTATTTTAGTGTTTTACACCCAGGACAATGCATCCGTGAGCACATTATTTTTACTGGCAATGTGAACAATCTTTACATTGAATGCTTGAAATAATAGACTCCATCTAAACAGTCACACATTTCAAGTTTTAAACTTTTCAATGAGCATGAGCGAACTATGGTCAGTGTAGATTAGTGTTTCTTTGTTATCGTATCAAACATAAACTTCAAACTGTTGAAGAGACAACAGTGCTAGAGTTTCTTTTTCTACTGTAGAGTACTTCCTCTGATATTGTCTTCATTTCTTAGGAAGGTACCCACCAGCTTCTCTATCCCTAATTTATCATCTTTTAATAAGACTTCACATACCCCCAAGTTGCTAGCATCAATTGCCATTTTAAAAGGCCTGGGAAAGTCAGGGGCGGTCAACACGGGTTCATTTATTAAGATTGCCTTCAGCTTTTCAAAGGCTGCTTGGCATTCTGCTGACCATACCACTTTTGCCTGTTTTCTTAACAAATTGGTGAAGGGTGTAACTATTGTGCTGAAGTTAGGCACAAACTTCCTATAAAACCCACACATTCCCAAAAATCTCAGGATTTCTCTTTTAGTTTTAGAAATGAGAAATTCTATTAGAGTATTCACATTTGCTGTTCTTGGCAACACTTACCTTAGTCCTACGATGTGATCTAGGTAAGTTACCCTTGCTTTTGCAAATTCATTTTTGGCCAGATTTATGATTAAGCCAGCCAACTGCAATTGTTTAAACAGGTCCTCTAATTGCTTTACATGTTTTTCCCATGTGTTACTACATATTACGACTGAATAAACCACACAGTTAGGTACTTCAGCTGCAACTTGATTCATAAGTCTCTGGAATGTAGCTGGGACAATTTTAAACCCAAACAACGTGACTGTGCACAGTTTTGGTCCCCTTACTTGAGGAAGGATGTAGTTGCATTGGAGGCGATTCAGAAGAGGTTCACAAGATTGATTCCAGAGATGCGGGGCTTGTCTTATGAGGAGAGATTGAGCAGTTTAGGCCTATACTCGCTAGAGTTTAGAAGGATGAGAGGAGAACTAATTGAGGTATATAAGATGCTAAAGGGGAAAGTCAAAGTAGACATGGAACGGATGTTTCCCTTTGTGGGGCATTCTAGAACGAGAGGCCATAGTTTTAGGCTAAGGGGTGATAGATTTAAATCAGCGATGAGGAGGAATTACTTTTCTCAAAGGGTCGTGAATCTGTGGAATTCACTACCTCAGAGTGCAGTGGATGCCGGGACGCTGAATAAATTTAAGGAGGAGATAGACAGATTTTAATTAGTAGCTGGTTTAAAGGTTATGGGGACAGGGCAGTAAATTGGAGTTGAGGCCGAAATGAGATCAGCCATGATCGTATTGAATGGCGGGGCAGGCTCGAGGGGCTGAATTGCCTACCCATGCTCCTAGTTCTTATGTTCTTATGACTATACATTGATACAACCTGCTTGGTGTAACAGGATATTTCTTTAGCCCTTGATGCTAATGGCATTTGCCAGCACCTCTTCAATAGATCAATTTTAGAAAGAAATGAGGCACTGCCAACTCTCTCAATGCAATCTTCTAACCGAGGAACTGGGTCTGAATCTGTCCTCATTACTACATTCACTTTCCTGTAGTCTATACAAAATTTAATGGATCAACTCGGCTTAGGAACCAATAATACCAGTGAACCGCAGCCACTTTGGCTATGCTCAGTCAATTGATTGTCCAGCATGTTTCTAACTGAGCTTGTTTTTCTGGAGTCAACCGATAATGGTGTTGTTTTATTGGCACTGGGTCTCTTGTGTCCACGTCATGTTTAGCTAACAGGTGTATTCCTACAAATTCCCTTAAACTTCCTAAGTAACCTTATTAGATCTTCACTTGGTCTTTTCTCTAAATATGAGGACTCAGAGTCTAACTGCCCCAGTATTTCATATTGGCTAGTCGAATTGTGGGAGGTTCGCTTTGGGCACCGTTTTACTTCTCCTTCTACCTTGCTCTTATTGTCTTTGTCATCCTTCACTACTCCTACCATCTGGCACACTTGCTCTGCCTTATCATCTTCTCTGCGATGATATTGCTTCAACATGTTTATGTGACATAACTGTTTCTTCTCCCTACGCTCAGGAGTATCTACACATAAGTCACTTTACTAAGTCCCCTAACTATCTTGTAGGGGCCACTGAATTTTGCTTTCAGGGCTTCACCCTGCAAAGATAATAATACCAGTATTTCGCCTCCTGCTTGGAATGTTGTAGTTGTAGCATGTAGCGTGGACTGCAGAGGTTCAAGAAGGCAGCTCACCACCACCTTCTCAATGGCAGCTAGGGAAGGGCAATAAATGCTGGCCCAGCCAGCGAAGCCCACATCCCGTGAATGAATAAAAAAAATGTCTGTCTGCCCATTCTTTCATTTTGGCTTGGGGAATTTTTAAGCGCTTCCGTGCTACTTTACATTCTCCTGTGAGACTTTCTGGAAAGATGAACATGTAATCCAACATGAAGGATTCGTCTTTCTGCTTTAGGAACTTTTCCTTAATCACCTTTAATGGACCTCTCATTTCATGACCATAGATTAATTTGAATCCAGTAGACTCATTCGGAGAATCTCTGGTAACCAGTGCCCGCTGCCAGGGTTAAGGACATCTCCTCAGGGTTGGAGAGGAACTTGGAGTGGGAGGGGAGGGATCCAGTTGTTGCTGTCCATGTTGGTATCAACGATAGGACTAGAAAGGAGGTTCTGCTGAAAGAATTTGAACAGTTAGGAGCTAAATTAAAAAGCAGAACCTCCAAGGTAATAATTTCGGGATTACTACCTGAACCACGGGCAAACTGGCATAGGTTAAATAAAGTCAAGGAGTTAAATGCATGGCTCAAAGATTGTTGTAGGAGGAATGGGTTTCAGTTCATGGGGCACTAGCATCAGTACCGAGGTGGAAGGGAGCTGTTCCGGTGGGATGGGCTTCACTTGAACCGTGCTGGGACCGGTGTCCTGGCGAATCAAATAACCAGGGCTGTAGAGGGCTTTAAACTAAATAGAGGGGGGGGAGGGTTTTGGAGAGGGGATAATTAGGCTTACAAAGCAAAAGGATGTAACGGCATTGCAAGACAGCTATTTAGGTAATGATACCCAGAGTGTGACAGGAAGGGACAGAGCATATAAACATAAAACAACAGCAGCAAATAGGGTCAAAGGGGGAAAAAATGGTAAAAAGGCCAAATTAAAGGCTCTTTAATTAAATGTACATAGTATTCAGAACAAGATTAATGAATTAATGGCACACATAGAGATTAATGAGTATGCTCTTATAGCCATTACGGAGACATGGTTACAAGGAGATCAAAGGTGGGAACTAAATATTCGGGGGTATGTGACTTTTCGGAAGGACGGGCATGAAGGAAAGGGTATTGGGGAAGCTTTGTTAGTACAAGATAGAATAAGTACGATAGCAAGAAATGATCTTGGATCAGAAGATGTGGAATCCATATGTGTGGAGGTAAGGAATAACAAGGGGAAGAAGGCACTGGTGGGAGTAGTCTATGGGCACCCTAACAGTAGCTATGCTGTCGGACAGAGAATAAATCAGGAAATAATGAGTGCATGTAAAAAAGGCAGTATCTTAATCATGGTTGACTTTAATCTCCATGTAGATTGGGAAAATCAAATTGGCAGAGGTAACCATGAGCAAGAATTCATAGTGTATTTGGGACAGTTTCCTAGAATAGTATGTTGTGGCTCCAACCAGGGATCAGGCTATTTTGGATCTGGTAATGTGTAACGAGGCAAGTTTAATAAGTGATCTCAGAGTAAAAGATCCCCTCGGAAACAGTGACCATAACATGGTGGTATTTAGCATTCAGCTTGAGAGTGAGAAACTTAGTTTGGAAACATCTGTGCTAAACTTAAATAATGGTAATTACAAAGAAATGAGGGCCGAGTTGGCTGGAGTGTACTGGGAAAGGAGTTTAACAGAAAAGATGGTTAATGAACAATGGCAGACTCACAACAAAGATATATCCCTGTGAGGAAGAAAGTTTGTAGGAGGGGAATAAACCAACCATGGTTAACCAAGGAAGTTAAGCATAGTATCAAAGTGAAAGAAAAAGCAATGTGGCAAAGATTAGTTATAAGCTAGAGGATTGGGAAAGTTTTAAAAACCAATAGAAGATGACCAAAAAAATAATAAAGAGGGAGAAAATAAACTTTGAGGGTAAACTAGCAAGCAATATAAAAACAGATAGTAAGAGCTTCTTTAAATATATAAAAAGGAAGAGAGAGGCCAAAGTCAATGTAGGCTTCTTAGAGAATGAGGCTGGGGAAATAATAATGAGGAACCAGGAAATGGCAGAGGAGTTGAATAAATACTTTACATCAGCCTTCACAGTAGAAGACATTAATAGCATACCAAAAATACTAAATAATCACGGGGCAAAAGGGGTGAAGGAAATAAATACAATAACTATCACTAGAGAAAAAGTACTAGGGAAACTAATGGGACTAAAGACCAATAAGTCACCTGGACCTGATGGGTTGCATCCTAGGATATTAAAGGAAATAGCTGCAGAGATAGTGGATGCACTGGTAGTAATCTTCCAAGAATCCTTAGATTCTGGAAAAGCCCCAGAGGATTGGAAAACTGCCAATGTAACACCCTTATTCAAAAAGGGAGAGACAAAAAACAGGTAACTATAGGCCTGTTAGCTTAACATCTGTCATTGGGAAAATGTTGGAGTCTATTATAAAGCATGTAATAGCAGAGCATTTAGAAATACATAATATAATTCAATCAGAGCCAGCACGGCTTCATGAAGGGAAATCATGCCTGACAAATTTATTAGAATTCTTTGAGGATGTAACAAGCAGGATAGATAAAGGGGAACCAGTAAATGTAATATATTTGGATTTCCAAAAGGCTTTTGATAAGGTTCCATACATAAGGCTACTTAATAAGATAACAGCCCATGTATATTAGCATGGATAGAGGACTGGTTAACTAATAGACGACAGAGAGTTGGGATAGGGGGGGCATTTTCATGATGGCACCTGTAATTAGTGGAGTGCCACAAGGATCAGTGCTGGGGCCACAATTATTTGCAATATATATTAATGACTTGGATGAGGAAAATGAATATACTTTCACCAAGTTTGCGGATGACACACAAGTAGGTGGGAAGGCAAGTGGTGAGGATGACACAAAGAGTCTACAGAGGGATATAGACAGGTTAAGTGAGTGGGCAAAAATGTAGCAGATGGAATATAGTGTGGGAAAGTGTGAGGTTATGCACTTTGGCAGGAAGAATAGAGGAGTTGAATATTATTTAAATGGAGAAAGACTGAAAAAAGCTGCAGCACAGAAGGATTTGGGGGTCCTCGTGCATGAATCCCAAAAAGCTAGCATACAAGTTCAGTAGGTAATAGGTAAGGCAAATGGAATGTTGGCCTTTGTTTCAAAGGGAATAGAGAATAAAAATAGGGAAGTCTTGCTAAAACTATACAAGGCACCAGTTAGACCACACCTTGAATACTGTGAACAGTTTTGGCCCCCTTATCTAAGGAAAGATATACTGGCATTGGAGGCAGTCCAGAGAAGGTTCACCAGGTTGATCCTGGTGATGGAGGGATTTTCTTATGACGAGAAGGTGAGTAGGTTGGGCCTGTACTCATTGGAGTTTAGAAGAATGAGAGGCGACCTTATTGAAACATATAAGATTTTTAGGGGGCTTGACAGGGTAGATACTGAGAGGTTGTTTCCCCTTGTGGGAGAGCCTGGGACCAGAGGGCATAATCTCAGAGTAAGTGAGCACCCATTTAAAACAGAGATGAGGAGGAATTTCTTCTCTCAAAGGGTATTCAATCTGTGGAATTCTTTACCGCAGAGGGCTGTAGAGGCTGGGTCGTTAAGTATATTTAAGGCTGACATAGACAGATTTTTAATCAGTAAGGGAATCGAGGGTTATGGGAAAAAGACAGGAAAGTGGAGTTGAGGCTTATCAGCCATGATCTCATTGAATGACGGATCAGACTCGAAAGGCCTACCTCTGCTCCTATGTCTTATGGTAACCAGTCATAAGAAATCTAATCCTCTGTCCCAATCCTTTGGGTATTCATGGAAATAGGTATTAATCACGGTTTTAAGAGTCTGACGGTGTCTCTCTAAAGCTCCCTGTGTCTGTGGCTGATAGGTGGTAGACTTTAGTTGTTTGATACCCAAATAGCTGATTATGTCCTGGAAAATTTTAGACATGAAGTTAGAACCTTGGTCAGATTGTATTTCAATTGGTAGGCCATAATGAGTGAAAAACTGAGTTAACTTTTCAACTACCACCTGAGCTGTAATTGTCCTTAAAGGAATAGCTTCTGGAAAGTGGGTTGCCTTATCCACGATTGTAAGGATATACTGATGTCCTGCTTTCGTTTTGGGTAATGGTTCTACATAATCTACTAATACCCGACTGGTCCTTCAAAAACTGGTATGGGTATTAAAGGTTCTGATTATCTATTACCTGACCTGTATGACATGCTTTACAAAATTGCACTTGGTTATTATGAAGTCTTGGCCAGGTAAAATGCCTGTTTATCAATGCTTGGGTTTTCCGTATTCTTAATGTCCTGCCATAGGATTTTTATGTGCCACTCGCAATACCTCCTTATGATATTTGGGCGGTACCACTATCTGATGAACAACCATCCATCCCTCATCTGCAGTTCTGTGAGGGTGTCTCCACTTCCTCATAAGAACTCCATTTTTAATGTAATAGCACTCCAGAACTTCTTCAGCCTCAGCTTCAGTGTGAGCTGACTGTGCTAACTTGTTTAACTCTGGATCTGCTTTCTGAGCCTCAATTAATGAAGACATCCCTGTTCAATCCCTAATTGAATTAGGCCTTTGAGTTTCACCTACACCCTCAGTACCTTCCTTTCTGATCTGGTAAGGAGATCTCAAAGTACTCCCAGCTATCCATTCTTTACCTTGGCTACTTGTCTTCCTTTCACTCCCCCGTTTTCTATCCTTTCTATTTTTTCCTTTGGTCAGTTCATCTGTTTAGCTATCTTCACAAATGAAATAAAGAATGCTTCAACATCCCTTTCCTCAAATTTTGAAAGAGCTTGCACAAATTTAAACATCACCCCACAGGGTTCTGATCTAGAAATAAGTTCTGCCTCACCTACTAATCTCTTTTTTAACTGTCAGCATTTTAAGCTAGAATTTTCTCTCTTTTTCTCCCTCCTCCTTTTCTAATTCCCTTTCTTGTTTTCTTTCTCTCTCTTGCCTTTCTGCCTGTTCGCTTTGGGAGCCCTTTCTCTTTCTGCTGCCTCTAGTTCTGATTTTTTTATTTGCAACTAAATTTGAGCCCATTCCAATGAATCATCCCTTAGAGAACTCAGTCTCTCGGGTATTCCTTCCAATTTCAAATGCTATGCCATCTCTTCAATTATTTCTGCCTTCCTAGCTTTGGAAGGCAATCCTACTCTGAATTTATTTGTCTATTCAATTAACCTGGCTTTTGGATCCCTTGTAAAATCGACAGCGCCATCTGTTCCACTTGCAGGAAAGCTTTAGCAGTTTCCAGTGCCATCTTATGTTTGACAGTACAAACCTGGTGTTTCATTTTAGCTTTTATTACTTACTAAATCTACACCCAAATAATCGTTGTCTTTTGTTCCAAAAAACGGGCCTGAGCCCCCAAACTTTGTCACAAATGACTGGGGATAGTGCGCCGTAATATCAAGCCCCACTGTTCCCTGAGCCGCAACAAATGTGAAAAATTTGACCAAAGCACCAGACTGCCCCAATCCTACCTGACTGTTTAATTTAGGTTAAGAGAATACAAGCACCAGGTTTGTAAACTTAATAAGTAAATAACTGTTTATTGAACAAATTGTTGTTAACCAGTGGCAAAAGAAAGAAATATGAACTGCTAATTTCTAACACTATAACTTAAACTCTACCCCCTTCTTAAACCCCTATACACACACACACAAGACACATAAGAAACACAAATCATGGATTTTAAGAGTGGGATAAAACAGTCCAATAGCACCAATTCCAGAGTACAGGATTCAGTGGGTTGATTTTGATTGGTGTCTTCCAAATTCCTTTCAGTTCTTGTCGATGACACGAGGTGATCTTCCAGCACTTCCAGTATTTAGTTCACTGGTTGAGCACTTGCCTTCCAATGTCTCTCATGGTGATTTTCCCCTTTTACCTCTTGACAGGGGTTTTCAGAGAGAGAGCAGGTTATAGAGATATGAGAAGAAAAAGCCAGCTAGCTATTATTGTGGAATCACTGGAATCTTCCACACACAGGAGAAAGAGATTTTAGGTCTTGTTCCTTTCAGGCTTGGAGTTATTCAGCTACACTGCTTCTCATGCAAAACCTGGTCACCTGGGGCAGAATTTTCTGCCTGTCGGGCGGGTGGGCCCGACCCAATTTCCAGCGGGCACCGAGCCAATCGCCGCCAGCAAAGTGGGCCGCACCGCCATTTTGCGCGGGCAGGCCAATTAAGGCCCGCCCAGCGTGATGTCCGCCAGGAAGCACCAAGCACTCCCGGTGCAGGCGGGGGGGATTCCCTGAAATTGAAAGTGCGCTCTTTCATGCATGCGCACGAAAGAGCGCACATCTCCCTGAGGCTAAGTGCAGCCTCAGGGTGATCGTCTGAACTTTTAAAAATATTAAAAATAGAGAAAAAACAATTATCTTACATGTCCCCTCATGTGACAATGCCACATGAGTTGGGACATGTTCATAATTTATAGAACAACTTTATTACAACTTTTAAAACCGTACATGAAACCTCATCCCACTGGTGGATGAGGTTTCATGTTTTTTCTATTTGCCGCCAGGGCTTCTGGTCTGCCTGCCAACCTTAAGCTTGGACAGGCAGGTCCTTTAATTGGTTCATTGATCTTGTCAATGGCCACTTGAGGCCATTGACAGGTCAGCAGGCCTGCAGCTGATTTTGCTGCGCCCCCACCTTCCTGAAAATTTAAATGGGGTGGGGTGACATCAGGGATTCTGCCCGACATCATCCCGCATCATTTTACACATCGGTGAGCGGGCCCCGTCCCCAGCTCACCGACGGCATAATTCTGTCCCTGGTCAGGAGCCAATTTAAAATGTTGTTGTCAGGCAGCCCCCTTGGTCCAGGACTCCTTTCCGGCACCATCCTGTCTTTCATGGCACACTCTGTTCCAAGACTGCAACACTGTATATAACTCTCATCCTGTTCCAGCGGACATGTCTTTCAACCCGCAACCATTGTAATTTTAATCCCCACGCCAACAGAAAATAAAAAGATACATTCATACAGCATTTCAAGCGGGGCACTCTTCCTACCTGTGGACCTTCCTCCTGTCATAGTGGGGATATTGGAAAGTGGTGGTTGGTGTCTTTTCAGAGCGTTTCCCTGGTTGCTGCCTTGTTATACTTTCAGTTTTACACAATACAAATTGAATGACTTCATCGGGCTGTTCTTGGGAAATTTCCCTCGCATCTCTGGCAAAGGTTTTGTTCTGCCTCTGCTGTTCGGCCTGTCTGGCCAGTTGTACACCTTTGCTTAAATTTAAATCTTCCCGAGCTTGTAAGAAATGAGAGAGATTCTCATCTAAAACACCAATGGCTATTCTATCTCTGATCAGGTTGTCATTTAGTGTTCCATACTCAGATTTTCAGCCAGGCGGTACAATTCACCCTGTTTTTGACCACGCCGTTTAATGACAATGACAAATCTCAATGACAATATTTTTATGAAGACCGAAGTAATAGTCAAAAGCTCTGATGACATCATCGTAGGAGGCTCTTCGTTCATCCCCTGTCTGGCCAGTACATCGTCTGCTCTGCTCCCAACAGCATATAACAAAGTGCTAACTTGATGTTTGTTCTCTTTACTTGCAAGACCTGACGCATTGTGGTACTGGGTAAAAAGTCTTGGCCAATTTTGCCATTGATCAGCCTGCTTGCATCCCTCAATATTTTGAATGGATTCTGGTAGGGACAAAGTAGTAGTCATTTCTCACCATGATTTAAAGTTGCCTTGCCAGTCGCTGGGCTGCCCTTGTTATTCAGTCATCTCCCGTGTGGTTGCTGGGTTGGCCACAAAGTCCTTCATCCACTGAGCTGCACTGTTGCTGGGCTTCAGTTGAGGTTTTCCCACCGTTTTCTACTGTTTCTCTGTGGGTGCAGACACTGTTGCCACCATCTGCTATCATAGTTTTATCTTGGGATTCATTAGCTTCTTACTCTAGGAGATCTTGCTGGAGGTAATGGTCTCTTGTTGAAAACACATTTATTTACATACTATTTACAAAGGTTAAGTAAGGCCAAGACTGAGCTGGAGCTACTCTCTAAAATGCTGCCCAGTCATCTCCTCTCAGTGAGTGACATCACTGACATAGCTACTTATGCACTTGCTCAGTAGCTATTATTAGAATTCACCCCTTACTCTACAACTACAAGTCATGGGACTAATACATCACATCCTGTCAAGGTGGTAGTTCACAGGACTTGGCAAATGTGATGCAAAGCTGAGAGGAAGTGAGAGGCAACAATAACTTGCATTTATATATCCAACTTTAATGTAGTAAAACATCCCAGGCTACTTTACAGGAGCATTAGAAAACAACATTTTATGAGTAGCATAGGGAGATATTAGGGCAGGTAACCAAAAGCTTGAACAAAATGGTAGGTTTTAAGGAGCATCTTAAGGCTAGAGAGAGTTAAAGAGGCGGAGATGTTTAGGGAGGGAATTTCAGTGCTTAGGTGGCTAAAGGACTGCAATCTCCAGACATGTTCACATTACCCGGAGAGAAAGAGACATTGTGCTTCTTCAGGCTGAGCTCCCTCACTCTACAGGCTCTGCAGTTCCCAGTCACAGTACATCACTGAGATCTCTTTCTTTTAGGTGAAGGTTCTGGAAGGTTTGCTGCGCAGTTGTTGAAATCTCTGAATGAATATCGGGCAAAGCATGGAGTGGGGCCGTTAACCCTGAACCCAGAAATCAGCAAGAAGGCTGAGAAATGGGCAAAGCACCTGGTAAGCTCCAGAACATTGCAGCACAGCGACACACCGTATGGGGAGAATATCTGGTGTCAGCAAGGCCACAGCAGTCTGCAGGTTACAGGTACGTCACATCACTGCCTGAAACACGCACACCCTGTTTCATGGTTAACATCAGTGTCAGAGAATATACACTGGGTTTAGAGGGTGACCCCAGTCCATCGAATTTGTTCCTTCCGCAGCCAGTGTGTACTTTGCTCTACTCTGGATTCAACCAACTGAAACTCCTGCTAAAGGATACTGCGAAAATGTTCTCTCCCTGAAAGTAAATCCAGGATATTTACTCAGCCTTCCTTTTTCATCCTTAGTTTCTTGCATTATTTTGAGTCATTGGACTCATGAACTATAATAATAAAAACAGAAAATGCTTGCAATTCTCAGCAAGTCTGGCAGCATCTGTGGAGAGAGAAACAGAATTAATGTTTCAGGTCAGACCTTGGGCCAGTTCCTAACCACACATCCAGGGCATACTCATTAAAGGTATTCGTCAGCAACCCTGAACCTATCCACTTTAATCGTTGCTCTAAGAGGGACATAATAGGCTAATGCTATGCACCAATCCAAATAGGGCAGCGAGCAGGGAGCAAAGGGGAGATGATCAGTTAGGAAAGGTGAGACCAGACCAGTAACTATCATGAGGCTTGAATCAGCACTCCTGCTCCTCCTGGTTCCCCAGGAATAAGGGTAGGCCATTCAGCCCTTCAAGCTTGTTCAGCCATTCAGTTAGATCCTGGCAAGTCTGTAGCCTTTACTTGAAAAAAACTATCAATTGCAGATTAGAGATTTTCAGTTGACCTCCAGCCCAACTTTTTGTGGGAGAGTTCTAGATTTCCACTATCCTTTGTGTGAAGATGTGCTTCCTGAAATCACCCTGAACAGCTTAACTCTACAGTAATTTTAAAGTTATGTTTCCTTGTTCTGGACTCCACTCTAAGGTAAGTAAATATAATCACACATCTTTTCTCAGTGGCCTCAGTCGACCCAGAAAAACTGAGCAGAACATGGGGAGCAGAGGCTTCTGCCGCTTCGTCAAATTTGGTCGGTAAATTGATATCAGATCTCTAATTAGTGATATTTAAAGGGTCTAAAACCTGTTTCAGACAGATGGGCTGGAGTCTTGGAGATCGCCAAAGGTCCCCCAAAAATCCATCCTCCTCCCACTCCCCCACAGAAACAGGCCATTCAGCCCAACAAGTTAATGGCGGTATTAATGTGCCATGCAAGTCTCTTTCCATTTTACTTCATCTAGCCCTATCAGCGTATCCTTCTATCCCTTCCACATTCTCACCACATTCCACATTGTAATATGCCCCAGTTACAGTACAGGTTTGACTTCAGTTTGCAGCTGTTGTTTCCACGTGATTTTTCCATACAGCCCACACCCTGCAAACTCTTCCTTTGCCTGAGGCCACTTCTCCCCCTTCCCTAAGCAAGCCCTAGCCCTGCAGCTGTTGAAATGCCACCCCCACTTAACAGCTGTTCTAGTGGGTGAAGACCTGCCGTGATCCCCCCTAAAAGTGATGTGGCATTGCCTGTGAATCCTGGCACTGATGACTGCGAATGCTGCCCGAAGCAAGGTGGGCAAACAAACCTCGAAGTCCCAAGTGAAGTGCAGCTCACCTAGCGCTCCTCACTTGTTTATTTTATTTATTTACGCGATGTGGACATGGCTTTCGCGACCAACATTTATTGTTCATCCCTAGTTGCCCTTGAGAAGGTGGTGGTGAGCTGCCTGCTTGAACCACTGCAGTCCGTGTACATTGTGTGCCCAAATGACCCAGCATGGGGAGATGATTCCAGCAAGCAGGGCTTATAATTAGATGCAAATGTATTAAAATAACGTCCCCAATATTGGACAGTGGGAAGGGTGGCCCATCATTGATGGGTAGAGTGGACGATCACGAACTGGTTTCACAACTGCGTAAAAACAATTTTTGGCCTTCTCGCCATATTGTCTACTCTTGCCCGCCATGACGTCCGATGCCAATGGGGATGGAGAATTACAGTCCAGGATGTTGACATTTTTCCTTAAATGCGATGCCCAGACATGTACAGGCACTCCAAGTGAGCCGAATCATTAGTTTATAAAATTTAGCATAACTCCTTACTTTTGTGTTCTATTCTTGTATAAAGAAAATTAAGGATCCCATACGCTATAACAGCGTTCTCAACTAATTTTACCCCCCTAAAGATTTACCTTAAAGACGAAGGACACCATCTTCACAGAGGCACACAATTTAGTGCGTTTCACCGAGGACCAAGAAAACCAGGATGCAAGAGGGCTGGGATTTGCCCAGATCTCTGGTTTCCCACAGGTGCAGGATGCCATTGACTGCACTCACATGGTACTCAGATTTCCGTGGCAACAAGCAGTTAACTA